>NC_081375.1:29621520-29978036 GCF_030684315.1 Stegostoma tigrinum
AACCACCCCAGCTCGTCGCCGCCTGCCTATCCTGTTCTTCCTCTCATGTATCCCATCCTCCCACCTCAAGCTCCGCCCCCGTATCCTCCCTCCTGACCTATCTGTCCTCCCTGGACTTACCTATCCCCTCACTAACTCCCCACCTACACTCATCCTTATTCCATCCCCGCCTCTTTGACCTGTTTGTCTCCTCTCACCCTATCTTCTCCTCTATCCATGTTCTATCCGCCTCTCCCTCTCTCCCTGTTTATTTCAGAATCCCTTTTCCCTCCTCTATGTCTGAAAAAGAGTCTAGGTCCACAACGTCAGCCTTCCTGCTCCTCTGATGCTGCTTGGCCTGCTGTGTTCATCCAGCTCTTCACCTTGTTATCTCAGATTCTAACTGAGGCCTCATCCCTAATATGCATCGTGTGACCCTAAACTGTCACCTCTTGTTTACACTGATAAAACCTTTAGTTCTTTCAGGACAGTGACTTAAATGAAATTCGGGGATTTGCATATTCATATTAATCAATTAAAACTTTCTCAGCAATTAAAGATAACAGCATCTTCGGTTTGTTTCATACATCCTCATCAATTGTATGACACTTTGCTATTTTACTCATAAATTCTGCGTGTGATGCCACCTCTCTCACTAACACCTGAAGAAGAAGCAAGACACAGAAAACTTATGTTTTCAAATAAACCTGTTGGACTATAACCTGGTGTCATGAGACTGTGAACATGTCTTAAATGCCTCTGTCAATTAGTTGAGTGTCCTCATTTATCGAGTGAAATTAGGAGAAATAAAACTTTGCAACAAATCCATTTGGTGTTCTCCACCAATTCTGTTTTATTTTTCCAATTGCCTCGAGGTTTCCTGTTAGCATTTTCTTTTTCAAAGCTGTGCTGTCCCTTAAGAAGCTGACCCATTCTCAGGATATAATTTCATGGCATGAATGGTCTTCTAGATTGTTGGTGAAACACGCAGATTTCATACAGGGCCACCAGCTATTGAGGTGAATCGCACACAAGTGTTCAAGCTAAATCTAGGAAACTGCAAAATGCAGCAAGCAATTGAAGGAGCTAATGATAGATGTGTTCACTGCAGCATAAACAGTGTTGTGGGCTGGTTGAACTGAGTGGCAAGCTTTGTGCTGTAAATACTTTGCAATTAACAATTCCATCTTGGAGTGCATCAATTCCATAAACCTGAACATCGCATTAATTCCCAATCCTTCATTGCTACTCTGATTCTGGTGTGTTCCATAAGTTGCTAAAAGAATCACAGGTAGAAATCAAAACCCTATCGCCCACTGGTTCCACAAAACAAAAAAGCAGTTGTCATGTTGCATTCTTTCAGTGAAGGTAAATTCCAGGAAAGGCTCACAGGAATCATATTTCTGCACTTCACATAGGCCTTGACCAACTCTTTATCAAACAATATTTGAGCTTGTGATCCAGAAATGGAGTTCCCAATTACCAAGCTAATCATCACATTAGCTCATTCCCACACCTCCTTTTAGACAGTGAATTGCTGTGATGTGACAGCATTGAATGCCAGCCACAGAATTTCATCAGATTAATAATTTATTTAGGGAGGCGGTGGACCTACCTATTATGCAGTTCTTTGCATTACAAAACCATCCAAAGCTTTTTTAAACAATATATCTGGTGGTTTTATTTGTACTCTGGAAAGCTACATCTCAGGAGACATAGGACCAAACCATTAGACAATCTCCCCCAAACGTTACACCACAAAAACTATACTGATGCCCTATTCAATACGCATAAGGATAAATTCATTCTATGCCCTGCAGTAGGATTTAGCTCAAAGAGATTACAAGTTGGAGAAAGCTATAATGTTGAAGCACTATTCCCAACCCGCTCTTACTCTCCAAGAAGATTGCCAGAGAACTACTTAAATTAATGGATCGGTGCATATGCCCTGTGATGTGGGTTAAATCCACATAATTTAATATTTTGTGGGAGTACCAGAATAATGAATATTTTCTGAACTATGAACAAAAGTTAAAGATGCAAACTATTTTGAAACCACACTCAGTGCATTTAACTAAATATTTAACAGCAGAGAGCTGAATATTTTATATCATTGTCAACTCACATAACAAGATACATTTTCTGTCACGCTCAAAGTCGATCATGAGATCAACATCAGTGTTGCCACATTCACCCCACAGAGTGAACTGACTGAGGCTAAGCTGAACCACTGGTGGAGTATGTGTGTGAGAGAGAGAGAGGTGGGAAGTCGACTTGCAATCACTTGCAAACTTAATACACATGTATTTATAAAAATCAATTATTTTAATGAAACACTGTGATGTTCAAGCATCATTCCATTATCAAATGTTATTTTACTTTCTGGATTATGCTGGATTGGATTTTCCAAATGTTTCTAAGTTTGATGACCAATGTTAATTTTAGCTGATAGCACATTGTTATCTTGTAAAAGATAAAGTAAGTGTGGAGCTGGATGAATACAGCAGGCCAAGCAGCATCTCAGGAGCACAAAAGCTGACATTTCGGGCCTGGACCCTTCGTCAGAGCTCTCTGATGAAGGGTCCAGGCCCGAAATGTCAGCTTTTGTGCTCCTGAGATGCTGCTTGGCCTGCTGTGTTCATCCAGCTCCACACTTTGTTATCTTAGATTCTCCAGCACTTGCAGTTCCCATCATCTCTTTATCTTTTACAGTTGGATTTGATATTTTCTACAATGTGTAGCTTTGAAGTGTCAGGCATTACATTGAAATAATGTCTAGATGGATGGCGTTATTATCAACAATTCACCAGAAGACTCGACTAAACATCAAACCATCTGATAATCAGAAAATAATGGGATAGATTACTCAAGAAAGGGTACATCAATCATATTCAAAGCATAGGCTCAATGGAGCTTGGGACGCAGTTTCATAATCATCTTCAGAATTGGCATTAATGTTGGCAGTGATGTCTTGCACCCAGACACAAAATGTGGGTTTTGAAGTGATTAGACATCAGTGAGAACGGTCACACACTTTCCACTGGATCCATTGTTGGACAGACCAAAGCTACTGTCCCAGCTGATAAATGCATTTTTCAGTGTGGAACTAGACAATGCAAAATAGGGAGCTGCAGGTCCTCTCTGATCTATGATAAGCCTGCTCATGTCAGATAGGGAGAGCTGTAAGAGAGTGCTTAGATCAGCCCCAATCCCTGTACAGGAGAGCAAGAGAACATCAGTCAACTTTTCACACCCCTGCCAGTTAATCTCTGATAACAAAGTGTGGAGCTGCATGAACACGGCAGGCCAAGCAGCATCTCAGGAGCACAAATGCTGACGTTCGGGCCTTGACCCTTCATCAGAAAAGAGGGATGGGGAGAGGGTTCTGAAATAAATACAGAGAGATGGGGAGATGGATCGAAGATGGATAGAGGAGAAGATAGGTGGAGAGGAGAGTATGGGCAGGGAGGTAGGGAGGGGATAGGTCAGTCTGGGGAGGACAGACAGGTCAAGGGGGCGAGATGAGGTTAGTAGGTAGGAAATGGAGGTGCGGCTTGAGGTGGGAGAAGGGGATAGGCGGGAGGAAGAACAGGTTAGTGAGATGGGGGTGAGATTTGCTGGTTTTGGGATGCAGTGGCGGGAGGAGAGATTTTGAAGCTTGTGAAATCGACATTGATACCATTGGGCTGCAGGGTTTCCAGGCGGAATATGAGTTGCTGTTCCAGCAACCTTCGGGTGGCATCGTTGTGGCACTGCAGGAGGCCCATGATGGACATGTCATCTAGAGAATGGGAGGGGGAGTGGAAATGGTTTGCGACTGGGAGGTGCAGTTGTTTATTGCGAACCGAGCGGAGGTGTTCCGCAAAGCGGTCCCCAAGCCTCCGCTTGGTTTCCCCAATGTAGAGGGAGCCACAACGGGTACAGCGGATGCAGTATACCACATTGACAGATGTGCAGGTGAACATCTGCTTGATATGGAAGTCATCTTGGGGCCTGGGATGAGGGTGGGGGGGGTGTGGGGGCAAGTGTAGCACTTCCTGCGGTTGCAGAGAAAAGTGCCAGGTGTGGTTCGGGTTGGAGGGGAGTGTGGAGCAGATAAGGGAATCACGGAGAGAGTGGTATCTCTGGATGGCAGACAAGGGTGGGGATGGAAAAATGTCTTGGGTGGTGGGGTCGGATTGTAGATGGCGGAAGTGTCAGAGGATGATGCGTTATATCCGGAGGTTGGTGGGGTCGTACATGAGGACGAGGGGGATTCTCTTTTGGCGGTTATTGCGAGGACCGGGTGTGAAGGATGAGTTGCGGGAAATGCAGGAGACACGGTTGAGGGCATTCTCGACCACTGTGGGGGTGAAGTTGCGGTCCTTGAAGAATGAGGACATCTGGGATGTACAGGAGTGGAATGCCTCATCCTGGGAGCAAGTGCAGCGGAGGTGAAGGAATTGGGGATAGGGGATGGAGTTTTTGCAGGAAGATGGGTGGGAGGAGGTGTATTCTAGGTAGCTGTGGGAGTCGAATGGGCTTGAAATGGATATCGGTTTCTAAGTGGTTGCCAGAGATGGAAACAGAGAGGTCCAGGAAGGTGAGGGGTGTGTTGGAGATGGTCCAGGTGAACTTGAGGTTGGGGTGGAAGGTGTTGGTGAAGTGGATGAACAGTTCGAGCTCCTTTTGGGAGCACGAGGTGGCGCCGATACAGTCATCAATGTAACGGAGGAAGAGGTGGGGTTTGGGGCCTGGGTAGGTACGGAAGACGGACGGTTCCACGTAACCTACAAAGAGGCAGGCAGAGCTGGGGCCCATGCGGGTACCCATGGCCACACCCTTTGCCTGTAGAGAGTGGGAGGAAACAAAAGAGAAGTTGTCGAGGGTGAGGATGAGTTCGGCTAGGCGGATGAGGGTGTCGGTGGAGGTGGACTAGTCGGACAGGAAGAAGCGGAGAGTGTTTAGCCCATCTGCACAGCGAATGCAGGTGTATACGAATTGGACGTTCATGGTGAAAATTAGGTATTGGGGACCGGAGGATTGTAAGTTCTGGAGGAGGTGGAGGGCGTGGGTGGTGTCACGGACGTAGGTAGGGAGTTCCTGGACCAAGGCGGAGAAAATGCAGTCCAGATAGATTGAGATGAGTTCGGTGGGGCAGGAGCAGACGGAGACAATGGGTCGACCAGGGCAGGCGGTTTTGTGGATTTTGGGAAGGAGATGGAAGCGGGCGGTGCGGGGTTGGGGAACAATGAGGTTGGAGGCTGCCGGTGGGAAGTCACCTGAGGTGATGAGGTTGTGGATGGTTTGGGAGATGATGGTTTGGCGCTCGGGAGTGGGGTCAGGATCCAGGGGGCGATAGGAGGTGGTGTCGGAGAGTTGGCGTCCGGCCTCAGCTTCCTGCTTGAAAACCCTAAGCATTGGTTGATGACAAGATTGAGTTCAGCTACTTTGTTTCTCATGTTAAACTGCATGACATCACTTACTTTGAGGGCAATGCCAAAAATAAATACTCTGAAAGGTAATCAAGAGGATCTGATCTAAGTAGATTTATACTCCAGTACAAGGGCAGAAGACTGAGCTGAGGAGCAGGTGGAAATTCAGAACGCACAGGGTAAAAATACACACATGCTGTAACATATTCAATGCTCCTTCCCATTGTTTTCTTCCTGTAATTATGGAACCAGGAAAAGTCAACCTGAACATAAAAGGTCATTTAAATTTCTTTAACTCAAGTATAAAGATGAGGTAATTTTATGGATTATGACAACCATGTAAATTTAGTACCTCCCTCAGTAAACACAATTCTTGGTATGGCAGTAAGGTGCACACACAGGAGAGGCACAACACAGATCGATGCTGAAGCTCTCTTATTCTTAGAGATAATTGGGCTGAAGATTTAGGAATTTGGGAAGGAGGCAAGTGATTAATTTGTGGACGATACAAAAACAAACACTACTAAAGCATGCTGCAGCACTGTGCTGATGAATTTTGGTTTGGTTCGAATATTAACTGACTATTGGTCATTAGATGCTGCTTAAATAAAGAAAAAGAAAACAGAAATATCTCTGCAGGATTGCTCCAAAGGCTTTATAAGCCCAGTTTTAAGACAATTTGAGCTCAGAACCCGGTTAATTATGGGGAATAGTGCCTCAGTTGTGGTTTTCCCTGAAGTGGCCAATTAATGGCCAGAGAATGGGTTTTCTACCCAATAGAACAGTAGGCAAGATGGTGAAATAGGAAGCCTTCCAGACTGGAAGAAATGGTCATCGCAGAGTGGTAATCCCATCATAAACTGGCTGTGACAGCTGCTGAAGACCGGTCGGGCCTGAAAAGTTGCCTTGAGCTGTCCATACCTCTCCCCAGGACCAAGGTCTGGCACATTCAGGCAGTTGCACTGTTCCCAAAAACCTCCATGGACCCACTGACTGATGATACAGGCCTTAAGCATGTCCTTTAGAAAAGGAAACTGATGTTCTTACCTGGTCTGGCCTAAATGTGGTCTGTGACTCGAGATTCACAGCAACGTCATTGACTCTTCACTGCTCTTCAGGCAATGAGGGATGGACTGCAAATGTTGGCTTTGCCAGCAAGGTCCAATTTTCCATTGAGCTAGCTAGATTGCTCCTCTTGCTCAATGTGGGAGCTCAGGGACAGGGCTGATGTCCCCAACTCCTTCACATGCAGGAAGTGTGTCCAGCTGCAGTTCTTGTTAGACCGCATGATGGCTCTGGAGCTGCGGATGGACTCATTTTGGAGCATACGCGACGCTGAGGGGGTCGTGGATAGCACGTTTAGCAATCTGGTCACACCGCAGATTAGGATTGCTGAGGGAGATAGCGAATGGGTGACCAAAAGGCAGAGCAAGAGCAGGAAGGCAGTGCAGGAGTCCCCTGCGGTCATCTCCCTCCAAAACAGGTATTCCGTTTTGCGTACTGTTGGGGGAGATGGCTCACCGGAGGAAGGCAGCAGTGGCCAGGTTCACGGCACTATGCTGTACAGAAGGGCGGGAAAAAGAGTGGAAGAGCGATAGTCATTGGGGATTCAATTGTAAGGGGAGTAGATAGGCAGTTCTGCGGTCGAAAATGGGACTCCTGGATGATATGTTGCCTCCCAGGTGCACGGGTCAGGGATGTCTCCGATCGGCTGCAGAACATTCTGAAGGGGTAGGGCGAACAGCCAGTTGTCGTGGTGCGTATAGGCACCAACGATATAGGCAGAAAACGGGATAAGGTCCTACAAGCAGAATTTAGGGAGTTAGGAGCCAAGTTAAAAAGTAGGACCTCAAAGGTAGTAATCTCAGGATTGCTACCAGTGCCACGTGCAAGTCAGTGCAGAAATGAAAGAATAGCTGGGATGAATGCGTGGCTTGAGAGATGGTGTAGGAGGGAGGGGTTCAGATTTTTGGGACATTGGAACCAGTTCTGGGGAGGGTGGGACTATTACAAATTGGACGGTCTACACCTGAACTGGACTGGAACCAATGTCCTTGGGGGTGCTTTTGCTAATGCTGTGGGGGAGGGTTTAAACTAATGTGGCAGGGGGATGGGAACCAAATATTGGACAGAAAACAGGTAGAAACTAAAGCCTGTAGGGAACTAGATGATGGAGTCAGTGTGACTAAAGGGAATTGTAGTCGGGGAGCAGATGATGAACACTAAGGGACAGGTGGTCTGAGGTGCATTTGTTTTAATGCGAGAAGTGTAGTAGACAAGGCAGAGCTTAGGGCTTGGATCGGTACCTGGAGGTATGATGTTATTGCTATCACTGAGACTTGGTTGAGGGAAGGGCATGATTGGCAACTAGTTGTCCCAGGATATTGATGCTTCAGGCGGGATAGAGATGGAGGTAAAAGGGGTGGAGGATTTGCAGTACTGGTCAAAGATGATATCACAGCCGCACTGAAGGAGGGCCCCAAGGAGGACTCAAACAGTGAAGCAATATGGGTAGAACTCAGAAATAGGAAGGATGCAGTAACAATGTTGGGGCTGTACTATAGGCCTCCGAACAGCGAGCGTGAGATAGAGGTACAAATATGTAAACAGATAATGGAAAGGTGTAGGAGAAACAGGGCGGTGGTGATGGGAGATTTTAATTTTCCCAACATTCACTGGGATTCACTCAGTGTACGGGTCAAGATGGAGCAGAATTTGTAAGGTGTGTCCAGGAGGGTTTTCTAGTGCAGTATGTATGTAGTCCAACTCGGGAAAGAGCCATACGGGACCTGGTGCTGGGGAATGAACCCGGCCTGGTGGTTGATATTACAGTAGGGGCTACTTTGGAAATAGCGACCACAATTCCGTAAGTTTTACAATACTCATGGACAAGGATAGGAGTGGTCCTAAAGGAAGAGTACTAAACCGGGGGAAGGCCGACCATACCAAGATTCGGCAGGATCTGAGGAATGTAGATTGGGAGAAACTGTTTGAAGGTAAATCCACATTTGATATTTGGGAGGCTTTTAAAGAGAGGTTGATTAGTGTGCAGGAGAGACATGTTCCTGTGAAAATGAGGGATAGAAAAGGCAAGATTAAAGAACCATGGATGACAGGTGAAATTGTGAGACTAGCCAAGGGAAAAAAGGAAGGATACATGAGGTCTAGGCGACTGAAGACAGACAAAGCTTTGCAAGAATATCGGGAATGTAGAGTGAATCTGAAAAAAGGGATTAAGAGGGCTAAGAGATGACATGAGGTATTGCTGGCAAACATGGTTAAGGAAAATCCCAAAGCCTTTTATTCATATATAAAGAGCAAGAGGGTAACTAGAGAATGGATTGGCCCACTTAAGGACAAAGAAGGAAAGTTATGCGCTGAGTCAGAGAAAATGGGTGACATTCTTAACAAGTACTTTGCATCGGTATTCACCGAGGAGAGGGACATGGCGGATGTTGAGGTTAGGGATAGATGTTTGCTTAGTCCAGGTCAAGTTGACATAAGGAAGGAAGAAGTGTTAGGTATCCTAAAAGACATTAAGGTGGACAAGTCCCCAGGTCCGGATGTTGAGGTTAGGGATAGATGTTTGCTTAGTCCAGGTCAAGTTGACATAAGGAAGGAAGAAGTGTTAGGTATCCTAAAAGACATTAAGGTGGACAAGTCCCCAGGTCCGGATGGGATCTATCCCAGGTTACTGAGGGAAGCGAGAGAGGAAATAGACAGGGCCCTAACAGATATCTTTGCAGTGTCCTTAGACACGGGTGATGTCCCAGAGGACTGGAGACTTGCTCATGTTGTCCCCTTGTTTAAAAAGGGCAGCAAGGATAATCCGGGTAATTATCAACCGGTGAGCCTGACATCAGTGGTAGGGAAGCTACTGGAGAAGATACTGAGGGATAGGATCTATTCCCATTTGGAAGAAAATGGGCTTATCAGTGATAGGCAACATGGTTTTGTACAGGGAACGTCATGTCTTACCAACTTAACAGAATTCTTTGAGGACGTGACAAAGTTGATTGATGAGGGAAAGGCTGTAGATGTCATACACATGGACTACAGTAAGGTGTTTGATAAGGTTCCCCATGGCAGCCTGATGGAGAAAGTGAAGTCACATGGGGTCCAGGGTGTGCTAGCTAGATGGATAAAAAACTGGCTGGGCAACAGGAGACAGAGGGTAGTAGTAGAAGGGAGTTTCTCAAATTGGAGACCTGTAACCAGTGGTGTACCACAGGGATCTGTGCTGGGACCACTGTTGTTTGTGACATATGTAAATGATCTGGAGGAAGGTGTAGGTGGTCTGATCAGCAAGTTTGCAGATGACACTAAGATTGGTGGAGTAGCAGATAGAGAAGGGGACTGTCAGAAATTACAGCAGAATATAGATAGACTGGAGAGTTGGGCAGATAAACGGCAGATGGAGTTCAATCCGAGCAAATGCGAGGTGATGCATTTTGGAAGATCAAATTCAAGGGCGAACTATACAGTAAATGGAAAAGTCCTAGGGAAAATTGATGAACAGAGAGAGCTGGGTGTTCAGATCCATTGTTCCCTGAAGGTGGCAATGCAGGTTGATAGAGTGGTCAAGAAGGCATACGGCATGCTTTCCTTCATCGGACGGGGTATTGAGTACAAGAGTTGGCACGTCATGTTGCAGTTGTATAGGACTTTCGTTTGGCCACATTTGGAGTACTGTGTACAGTTCTGGTCGCCACATTAGCAAAAGGATGTGGATGCTTTGGAGAGGGTGCAGAGGAGGTTCACCAGGATGTTGCCTGGTATGGAGGGTGCTAGCTATGAAGAGAGGTTGAGTAGATTGGGATTATTTTCATTAGAAAGACGGAAATTGAAGGGGAACTTGATTGAGGTCTACAAAATTATGAGGGGTAAAGACAGGGTGGATAGCAAGAAGCTTTTTCCCAGAGTGGGGGACTCAATTACTAGGGGTCCTGAGTTCAAAGTGAGAGGAGGAAAGTTTAAGGGAGACATGCGTGGAAAGTTCTTTACACAGAGGGTGGTGGGCGCCTGGTTCGCGTTGCCAGCGGAGGTGGTAAACGCAGACATGTTAGTGTCTTTTAAGATATATTTGGACAGGTACATGGATGGGCAGGGAGCAAATGGACACAGACTGTTAGAAAATCGATGACAGGTTAGACAGAGGATCTTGATTGGCGCAGGCTTGGAGGGCCGAAGGGCCTGTTCCTGTGCTGTAGGTTTCTTTGTTTCTTTGTTTCTTTTCGTTTGTCCACATCCCTGACATGAATTAAAAGAATAAGTCTTTCAATGGTATTCATTCATCCTTCTCTGAGAAAAAGACCCAGGGTACTGGGAAACTGGCACTCCAGCGAGCACTGTGGATCTATGTACCTTTTGATTCTTTCTTGCTCACCTACTAAGGGTTTACAAATCGAGCCCATATTGTGAACAGAAACAAACGTTAGAAAGCGTAGCCGATAATGCAGGCCTTTGACTATAACACAGTAGAAACTATCAGTGGGGTTAAGTTTCTAATTCTGTACCCTTCTTGTACAGCAGTGAAAATGCTACCAGTTCACCGAAATGAAATCCTCATTACAAAGAAATAGCTAATAATCTTTTTCCAATAGAGATTGTTTTTTAACTGTTATTTGGATAAGAGAGCTTATGAATGGAAGAATTATTGTGGCGATCAGGTCACTCAGTCTATTTTGTTCGTAGCTTCTTCTTACACTGTAATAAATATGAATGAGTAAAAAAAGTGGTGGCCAAGATTACACTGAACCTAGTTTGAAATTCAAGATACGCGTAAAGAAAACAATTTACTGTTAGATGTGCTGCTATATTATCTATCAGTCACCTCATAAACTTCTTGTCTGAAATAGGATAGCATTTATTTTTCACTGTAGTGGATAATTTCACTGCAGCTGTTGAACCTTTTCACACTGTCTTCTGAAGTACGTTATCCAGCACAATACCACAATATAGTCCTGTGCAGCATCTATAGCCTTCTCACCTTAACTAAGCCAGACTTCACTTGTTGTTACCTATTGGCAATTTGTAGTCCTGTTTGAGAACTTGGCCAACATATCTGGTGACCTTGTTGGTATAGCATTTTACTGGCATTTGCCATTCCCAGTTCAATTCCTCCGAATCTTTCACAAATTACAGAATGTTGGAGTTACATGACTGATATCTGTACTAAGTAAAGCCCAACCACACTTCCAACTATTTTTCCACCAACGTTAATTTGTTGAGATGTACTACAGCAAATGCAGTATTTGTAGAAAAGCATATTTTAGCAGGTCGACAGAAGATTTGCCAAAAGTGTTTTTCTGAGTTGCACAACATCAACTGGAAACCAACTGTAAATTAGGCATAGCACCCAGTTTGTACAATTGTGTCACTTTTCCCAAAATCTATTCTGGATTTAATTTGCCATTTTCAGCACTCTCACCAAAATTAGCAATACAAAGGTTGCTGAAATGGAAGTATTGAAGCTCTTAGAATAGCTTCTAAGTCATATATGGATTTAGACAGGTCGAGGCAGTTAGACTTAACAGGAGGCTCATTTGAATCCAAATCAAAATCTGACTAGCATACTGAGTACTTCAGATTTAAAACACTGAATGCTCAAAGCTGAAATAAATTTGTAAAATCAACTCGTTAGCTTCAGTATCTGCACAAATTTCATTTGCATCTGCACAGGTTTAAAATTGTGTGTCAGCTACCACACATCAATCACGTGTATGCACTGTTGCAAAATGCTAACACTAGAAAATCTTAACGAGCGAACAGATCAGTAATATCTGATTATGAACTGGAATCAACCAAAACATGGGATTACATAATCTGAATATTTCAGTAATCTATGTAAAAATAATATGCAGCTGGATTGGGTTGGAATTTCATTCCTGCAGATGGTAATTCAAGTTGGCAAATTTCCTGGTTCATGGCACCCACATCAGGAGAAATATACCCAAATGTTCTAATTTTCATTCTTCAGGAGGGGCTGTCAGATGAATTCAGGACCACTGGCCCTGCACCTAGACTGCAGATAGGAGGTAGCCACGCAGACCACTGAGGTGAGTTGATTAAAAAGCTTGCCTTGGTTCTCTGGGATTTCATCCCAATTGTTTTGTTAAATATTAGGTCCTCCAGCCCTCATTCATCACACCTCTTCATCCCACACCCACTTGCTATGACCATCCACTCTAACTTATTCCCTGACCTCATATACATCTTACACCCTTCTTGCCTACCCACCACAACCACAAAGACATCTCATGCTCTTCATATCAACTCATGCTGCTCCAGACACCCTGATAGCTCCTTACAGATCGAGGCTAACCACAAACCATACCCTGACTCAGGACCCTTGGCACTTACACCTTCAATGCTAACTCATTCACCATATGGTGTCTACCATTGGCAGATCTGAAAAGTCATGCTGAAATGAAATATTAATTCGATTTCAGTTTATCAAAAACTCTCCTATCATGAACCACCACTCAATACTTCTAAATCCCTTCAAGGGCTAACTCTTGATAAAATCAAACATGTGACTTTATAACTCTACCTCAAATGTAGTTCGTTCTTTAAAAACTCTGTTTAACTTTCAATCAACTTGTGACTGATGTCCCCACTGTGATTATAATAGGTTGAGGAAAGCAGTCAGGCATTAATAATGCTATTATGATAACACTTAGTATTCTCTGAACAGTGATTGAAAGTGACGTATCTGAATTAATTTCTTTATGCAACACAGATAGGCAGTTATTTTCAATTCTTGAAGATCAGGCCATTTAAATAAGTTCCAGCATGATAGTTCCATGAACCTCATCTACCCGTTAAAAGTATTTACATTTCCCGGTAGAAAACACATCAAGGGTTGAGTATATTCCTGGAGCAAAAACATTCCAACCTGCTTGGCTATGCACAGATTTTAAGTCGTTCAGCTGATCAGTCATTTGAGTCTATGAACCTCATGCATTGTTCCATCTCCCCTACCAGTAAAAATGGAATCTCCCAAAAATGCGCATAGGACTTCTAGATCTGGATCCCAACTGCCATCTTAGAAAATCTGTAGTGTCAAGCATCTGCCAAATTCTGCCCTGTAGCGAGGCCATTTGGTAAGATACTCTTGATATTACAAAAAATTAAGATTAGTATTCTGCTAGTGCATTCATTGCACTTGATTCAAATGAACCAGGGCTGGTAAGATATTTCTCTTCGGCATAATACCTCTTGACACCTCGTGATCACTGAGGAATAGTAATGGGTGTTTTGATGAAAATAAACTACAAAGGAAGCATTTCAGCAATATCCACATAAAACAACTCACACAGATTAATATTCAGACAAGGGAAACCACATTAATATCCATAAAGGAAACTCCTTCATTACTCCCTAAAAAGGAAACAGCCATAACATTACTGACCAGAAAACACCTCATATCCATATTGGAATTATACTAATAGCAAGCACCTGCAAAATATCTACACAGAAACCACTTACACTGAGGTCCATTCAAACAGCACCCTTATGTACACCTACGTAAGCAGTACCCATGTCAGTCCCCGACACTCTGACCCATGCATGTCAATCTACACCAGCTCCATTACCTGCAATTTTATTCAAGCAGAATACTTCTAATCCTATAAACACAAGCATACAAGTGTACTAGGACACTACATTTACTATTTTGCAAGGTTAGCATTTTCATTTATTGACAAAATACCATTAACGACACCCCCCCCAAAACATGAAAGTAATTTAATGCTTAATCACCACATATGACAAGGTTAGTGTTTTAAAATATATTGATAGAGCACTATTAACTGTCGAAAGCCGAATTATTGTTGGTAGCTGTAAAATGCTCGACAAGATTTCATAATCATTTGCTCCCATCCTGTTTTACTTTTACAATTATAAATTAGAAATGACCAAGGCTGCTTTAGACTAGGTTTCAAGATGCTCTTTTGCAAAGCTGCATATTTTGTGCTCCTCTTATGTCCTATCCAATCTGCTTAACTGATATGAACAAACTGCATTTTTGCATAAAAATGTGTACATTGGATCAACTCCGTGTTCCATTATTCCATATGGCACCAAACGCTTGATCCAAACAGCAGCATTCAAAATCAGCATTAATCTAATGAGATGGGACAGCACGACACATTAACTTGCAGGATATAAAATATCAATATTGAAGCATTAGTAAAAAATTGAAATAAATTTGTTTCATAATTTTGAACAATTATTTATCAAAAAAGCAGCTCAAATACAGCAAGGTGGGTGTATATTATAAATGACTGTCATACGAGGTTGTGACTGACTTTTCATTTATTGCAATAGAGACAGTTTAATTGCAAAACTCACTGAATTGCACATTTCCAGTTCCAATGTTATACTGTTCATGCCAAAAAATAGTTCTATTAATTGTTATTTCCAAATATCAGTGTTTTAGTCCCCCAAGCCCTGCAGTAATAGGCAAAATTCTACCATAATATATGTATTACAGATTTAAAGAAGCTTTGACTACAATGATTAAACGAACACTCCAATTAAATGCATGGAAATATATGATATTGTAATATGTATAAGACACACAAAAATGAATGTTCTCTTTTTCTTTCTTGATTGTAAGAATGTTTTTTACTAAAATTATACTCTTAAGGCTCATTTGGAATATAAAACTTTAAACAACAACTTCCTTCAAACTCAATTACCTATAAAATGTAGCACAACAACACCAAGTTCTTGGTAGCACCTTTATAATGCAGTCATATAAATACTGGCCCAGCCAGCTATGCCCACATCCCACGAGTGAATTGAAGAAAAACTTGTAGCTTGTACTGTTGCGATTTGACATTTAGGTCCAACTGGCAATGCAGCTGCATCCTTTTACAGGCTGCGGGCACTGCTGGCAAAGCCAAGGTTTGCTCCCAAGGAGGTGATGGTGAGCTGCCTTCCTGAACCACTACTTGAACAAGTATTTCTAACAGTTTGGTACAACTGAGTAGTGGCTTGCCTGGTCATTTCAGAATACAGTTAAGGGTCAACCATGTTGCTGAGTTTCTGGAATCATATATAGACTAGGCAATTTTTAATCATTGTAGTCAAAGCTTCTTTAAATCTGTAATACACATATTATGGTAAGGACAGCAGATTTATTTTCCTGAAGGACATTAATGAAGCAGAATTTTTTTTGGATACAATCAGTGAGATGGCGATGGTCACCATTACCGGGACAAAGGGCTAGGTTTCATCAACTAAGGTGAGTAGTTTCATTTCCTGATTTGCTGGAGTTGTGTCAGCCAAAGATTCCCCAAACTGCAAGATTTTCCCTGAGGGAATGGATGCAGGATGAACTCAACCTCGCTGCTCAGTTACTCAGATGTCATAGGGCAGGAGAGCACCACGTCAGATGAGTTGAAAACTGAGGAAGGGTCACCTGACCCAAAACGTTAACTCTTTTTTTCTCCTCCACAGATGCAGCCAGACCTGCTGAGCTTTTCCAGCAACTTTGTTTATGTTCCTGATTTACAGCGTCTGCAGTTCTTTTGGTTCTTCTTAAGTTGAAAACCCGCTTTGGTTCTTTGAGACTGAGTCTTGGTTTTATCAGAAGATTTGAGGTCCTCTACCTCTCATTCTTCAGACCCTGTCACAGTACACTCAATCTACCATGGCGTCTCATGGCCCCATGCAAATGAGACGGGTGGCTCTTGCCTCTATCAACGCTCACAGCCTCACTATCAAGCTAAGTTTTAAATGCCTTTCAAGTATCTCTTACAAAAACAAGTAGGCTTTTGTTCATGTGACTCATTCCTTAATTGGTCTTATTAAGTTGCCAAGCTGTGAACTCAGAACACCTCACTGTAATAACTATGGGTTTTCCAACTCAACTAAGTATACAGACTAAGTTGGGAGATGTCAACAAAGAACTTTAGTTGCTGCTGCTCAAACAGATGCTTCACCACCTGGCCTGCCAATCAAAGTAATCCAGCAGATTTTTTTTAAAGAAGACAAATTGGTGATAACTGCAGCCAGGTTTCTTATTTTCAGTTTAAAGATTTTAAAAGCTTCAAGTTCTGACAGTTAAACAGACCTCAAGACTGCCTATGTCTACTCTGTCAGCTAATGATCCCAAAACTGTGGGTTCACACTTTTGGAGCAGATAAAGTTCCTGTCGAAATCATAATCAGTCCCATTTCCTTCATTGGCAGAAGTGGGACATGTCAGATACTGATGTAGTAATTATACATCTGGGTAAACTAACTTTGAGTGGTGTACAGAGTCTTCCTCACTCAGCCAATTTCCAGGTATAGATCTGAATTCTGTATTTGTTAATTAATTGAATTTAAGTTCCATTAGCTGCTATCATGGTAACATTAGCTGGGCTTCTAGATTCTTACCCAGTGACATTACCACTATTCCATAATATCCTCAATGCAGCACAACAACAATCAGTTTTTATTCAGGTACAAAGCCATGTTATCATGTGGCACCTATGTTTTATCACCCGACATATTTAGAAGTCAAAAGGCAATGATGAATCCACTTAAAATCTTTGTAAGAGTTCAGTTCGAGTACAGTGTGCAGCATTGGACTCTAGGCCGATGGAACACCCAGCACGGTCTTCTCAAGGATACACAACAACTTAATCAGGATGATGCCTGATTTGTGGAAACGCAAGTGCAAAGGAAAATTTGAAAACTGGCTCTTTGTCATTGTCAATGCAGGACATGGGATAATATAATAGAAGCATTTCATATATGAAATAAGGTAGAATGAGACTTTTTCTCCCATTTCCAGTCACGGAGAGATTAAACACACGTAGCCATAAATATGAGCTTAAAGATTTACAATTTACAAAACAGAAGCAAGAAAAAGTGAAGCTGTGAATTAACTTCCAGGGTTAGCAGCTGGGATGGAAAATTAAGTCTACAAAGAACATTAGGTAGGAAATAATTGGATCAAGGCCAAGGAAATGAAGGGACGGGTGAACAAGGTGAATAAGCATGATTAAGCTTACTTATCTACATAGAGGGAAAACAACTAATCAGTTTGAATGACCACATTTTTAAAATTTCTATGCATTTTTGCATAACAACTTGGCTCGTAATGATTACAAGAAGTATTTTCATACAGCATAGAAACAGGGCATTATGTTTTCTTTTCTTATTCATCTGTGGAACCTGGCATCGCTGGTTAGCCAACATTTATTGCCCCACAAGCCTTCTCCCACTTTCTGCTTCAGCTCCCTACATTGTCATATCATTCTACTCACTTTTCTCATGTACTTATCTAGCTTTCATTCTAAAACATCTATTCCATTTACCCCAGTGGTTCTACAAGGGGGTGGGAAACATATTTTCCCTA
The DNA here is from genome assembly GCF_030684315.1 of Stegostoma tigrinum. Taxonomy (NCBI): domain Eukaryota; kingdom Metazoa; phylum Chordata; class Chondrichthyes; order Orectolobiformes; family Stegostomatidae; genus Stegostoma; species Stegostoma tigrinum. The sequence continues at coordinate 29,639,271 of NC_081375.1, forward strand.
TTGTCTGAATATATTGAAATTACCTTAAGTAGTTCAATTTCAATACTGATTACCTTGACTAACTCTTGCATTCTTTAATGCATTTGTTAATAGCTGTCTTATATTTACAGCCCCTAGTATAACACTCCAGCACAAATAGAAACTTCTTGATTTTCACAAAGCCTCTGTCAAGGCACCGAGGGAAAATAGTCTATTCAGTCTTCCCAGGCACCCAATTCTGTTACCATCCTTTTTTTAAGCACTTTATCCAGTGCTGCGAAACAAACTTTATTTTTAGAAGAGACCAGAGCTTCACAACAATAGGTATCATTGTTTTACAACGAAAGTGAATTTAAGGCCAACTCTTCAAATTCGCAATTTGAGATGTACCTTTCATATTAGCACAGCTCCTATTTATCGATTAGCACACAGTCGGGTATTCTGAGTACTTTAAAATATAAAATTTATTTTGAGAACACAAGAAATACAAGTGGGTCATCGTTAATTTAATGCATCATGGCTCACCTTTGTCTTCAATTCCAATTTCCCAGGAGGGAAAGGCACAAAATCATCCTTGAATAATGAGACCAAAGCAGTATAGAGTATTTCGGGTGCAGTATCACCAGAGGCCTGTGCAATTGCTCAAAGACTTTAATGACTCCTCAGATACTGAAGCAGTCAATGTTCAAATGCATCATGATCTTGGACAATGTCCAGGCTTGAGCTGACAAATGGCAAGGGACACTCGCGCCACCCAAATGCCAGGATAAGACCATCACCAATAAGAAACAATCTTACCACTGCCCTTTGACATTCAATGGTGTCACTGTCACTGAATCCCCCACTATCAACATCCTGCGAGTTACCATTGACCAGAAACACAACTGGACTCACCACATTAACAACGTGGGTACAAAACAGCTCAGAAGCTGGGAATACTGCAGTGAATAACTCACCTCCTGACTCCTCAAAGCCTGTCCACCATCTAGCAGGCACAAGTCACGAGCATGCTGGAATACTCCCCACTTGCCTGGATGAGTGCAGCCCCAACAACACTCATGAAGCTTGACGCCATCCACGACAAAGCAGCCCGATTGATTGATACTACATCCACAAGCATCGACTCCCTCCACCACCGACGCGCAGTAGCAGCAGTGTGTACTGTCTACAAGATGCAGTGCAGAAATTCCCCAAAGTTCTTCAGACAGCATATTCCAAAACCCCAACCACTTCCATCTCGAAGGACCAGGGCACCAGACATACGGGAACAACACCGCTTCCAGGTTCCCCTCCAAGCCACTCACCATCCTGACTTGGAAATATATCGCCTTTCCTTCACTGTCGCTGGGTCAAAATCCTGGAATTCCCTCCCTATTTGCAATGTGGGTCAACCCACAGCAGGAGGACTGCAGTGGTTCAAGAAGGCAGCTCACCACCACCTTCTCAAGGGCAACGAGGGATGGGCAAGAGCTGCTGGCCAGCCAGTGACACCCACATCCCACAAATGAATAAAGGAAAAAATTCATGTACCTTGATGGCTACTTCTCTGTGGCATTTTTAATGACACTTCCCTAGCTTGGTTCTATTTATCTCCTTTCCCAATAAAGCCTGTAAGTCACTAGCATCAGTATGTATAGTCTTCTCACCAACTATACATTTACTGTAGATAGATGCCAGGGCTTTTCTTGGAAGTCCTTTATTTCTTTGTTTGGCAGGAACATTTATTTCCATGTAAGCAGTGTTGGAAAAGTATGGATGATAATCAGCGATAATGGGAACTACAGATGCTGGAGAATCCAAGACAACAAAGTGTGAAGCTGGATGAACACAGCAGGCCAAGCAGCATCTCAGGAGCACAAAAGCTTGCACCTTTGGGTCTAGGCCTGAAACGTCAGCTTTTGTGCTCCTGAGATGCTGCATGGCCTGCTGTGTTCATCCAGCTTCACACTTTGTTAGCATAGATGATAATCTGTTCATGGTTTCTTCCATAACAACTGATTGGTGCTTCACCACCATTTGCTTTTCAACTTAATAAGGTGGCATCAACCTTCAGATGTGCAAACTTTCTTCCAACTCAACATCTGCAGGAGCAAAGCAACTCTGTTCAGCTCTCACCTCAAACTCCAATTACCCACCCACCTCCATTCATCTGATGAAGTGTTCCATCAGGAAACAATGTTTAATCACAAACAAAGGTGTGTTCAATGTTAAGCTGATGTATATCCTCAGCACCATTAAATCTAGTCGACTCCCACGTCAGATGCTTTCAATGTTCTTCAGCCTTATTTCCACTCAAATATATATCCATGCTCCTACTAACATACATTACATTATTCCAAAGCTTTACTTATGGACATCCCAAATTCTGCCCATTGCTAATTATAATACCTCCACATTCATTTGCTTGCACCTTATTTTACAGAGTGGGGACACTTCCCATGAAGTTGGGATCTTTGTTGTGGAGCAGCTGTGTGGCCCAAGAAGACTATGGAAGCTGCTGGATGCAGATCTGGGTTGCAGAGGAGGCTAAGCTCAGCACTGCGATAAAGCTTGTTCGAAAAACCCAGAGAACATAAATCAGATCCCTCATCCTCCCAACTCCCTGCTGAAACTCATGCCATCTCATGACCCCCTCTACCAGCATAACCCCTTAGTGCACTTAGGCTCACTTAACAGACAGAATGAAATACTGAGAACAACTTACTTTCACACCAGCATTAGTTTTTTTTTTCAAAAAATTGAAGGTTGGATGTTTTTTGCACATTGTCTGAAACAGGAACAGATCCTTCACTCCAACTTGTCCACGCTGACCAAATTTCCCAAACTCAACTAGTCCCACTTGCCTGCATTTGGCCTGTATCCCTCTAAACAATTCCTATTCACGTATCTGTCCGAATGCCTTTTAAATGTCGTAACTGTAACTGCATCTACCACTTCATCTGGCGGCTCAGTCCTCATACAAACTACTTTCTGTGCGAAAAAGTCAAGTCTCTTTTAAATCTTTCTCCTCTCACCTTAAAACTAAGCCTCCAACATTTTAACTCCCCTCCCTGGCTAAAAGACATTTGCTATTCACCTTATTTATGCTGCTCATGGTTTTAAAACTTCTAGAGGTCATCCTTCAACCTCCAATACTCCAGCAAAAAAAAATCCCAGCCTATCCAGCCTGTCCTTATAACTCAAACCCTCCGGTTCCAGTAATATCTTGGTAAATCTTTGCTGAACCCTGTCCAATTTAATATATCCTTTCTACAACAGGATGGCCAAAACTATACACAGTGCTCCAAAAGTGACCTTACTAACATCCTGAACAACCGCAACATGACATCCCAACTCCTCTGCTCAATGGCTGTTGCTTTTTACAGTTTCTCCCGAGAATTTTAATAGTTTCTCATGACAGGTCCTTTTTACACTTTTGACAATTCCAATGAGCTTCATAGTTCCTATGGGTTTATGCACTTTTTAGGTACATTCATTGTCTTCTTTTAGCAATTCCAAAGGGCAACATACTTCGCTAAAAGGGCACCTCACCTTCTCCCCATATGTTCTGACAGGACCATATCCACAGGGGTGCTTCACCTTTCCAAAAAGTATCCTGCCAATCTAAGTATATCCGCCAAGTTTAACCTGCTCCTTTCAAGACTAATGTGCATACATCATGCTTCATACACCTGGGTCACCAAAATCAGACACAGACAGATCCAGCTGCCAGATTTAAATGGGTAGTTTCCTCTGCATAATGTAACGAGTAAAATATGACTCACTTCCTTTTTCTGCTCTTTCAACAACGGTAGCTATTGTGTTTGGACTGAGGCTTCCATTGTTCAGCCCTTTTTATGAAAAGAGTATTTTTCCAAAGCTTCAGGCTAGCCATTTTTCAGCTTCAGGCTAGCTGCCCAATGACCCCTGCCAAGGCAATCATCAACTGAGGTTCTTTTTAAACTCAATGGCCTTCATCCTGCCTAATTTGCACAATATTCTCAATCCCAGATTCCAGTTTGCACCTAAATCTCCTTACACTCGGATTCCATTTGTTCTGTTCTTCCTTTGTTTCACTTTATGGCACGCATTCTGTTGAAGAACACTTAAATGTTCTTCCTTGTTTCAACTTGCCATATGCTTCTCTCGCCTGTCTTTTTTGAAATGTCTTTTTGATATTGATTATCATAATCCAAAACCTGTCCGTCAGTCTAGCTGCTTGTTGGTCAACATGTTCATTATGACCACGAAGCAATGTGAGCATCAATTTTTGGAATACTCCACCACAGACAACAATGGAAGCTGGGTCATTGAATAATTTCAAAGCTGAGTTAGACAGGTCTTCGATTGACAGGAGTCAAAAGCTATGGAGAGACAGGCAAGAAAGTGATGTTAAGGCCTCATTCAAATCAAACACAATTTGAATGATTGGCCCAGTGAACTCAAGGTGCCAAAAGCCTGACTCCTGCTCCAATTTCCAAGGCCTTTATGTTTTGTACTGTGTGTTCTATTAACTGTCCCATATAACTTCAAGAGTGTGGTTGCTGTTGACAGATTTAAAACCATCCACCAAGAAGCTGGATTTCCCCATCACTGGCAAAATGAAAATACTTCAAATCACAGCTTCTCCACAACTGCCATGTGCTGTAAGAACATGCAGCACATACATTTAGTGAGTACTGAATGATATTATCTTTTGACTTTTGATGACAGAATATGAAAATTAATCAATGATCGGACTGTCTGCAACTGCCCACAGGTGGATCTTGAAATAGGCAATTCCTTTCCACAAAATAATGCATCACCACGGCAGTATAGGAGTATAATTGAGGTAAGGCCAAGTTTTCTTGCAATATGTAATTCATGTTTATGTAGAAATTAGTGATCAAGAGGTCTCTGCCGGTATGAACAGCTGATTATAAACAAGCACTGACCACGATGTTAAGTGACCCTTTAGTTCCTCAGTGATCTCAATTAAGATGCTTTATGTACTCCACATTAGATTGATGCATCAGTGCAAAAAGCAATTTCAGTTCTAGTATGAGTGCGAGAATGAAGTGTGCATATAGTGAAGTTACGTTTTCAGCAATGAAAATGCTTTCACTTACAATAATTCATATAACATTAACCAAGCAAACTTTTCCTGTCAATGCTTTTGACATGACTCTCAAGTTAACATTCATCGTTCATGTCATCTCCTAGGACAGCATGAATCACCTGAGGCAGGCAAACACAAAATTTCCAGAGGTTTTCAATTTATTCTCACTCTCTCAGGTGATTACAAGGTTCGGAGGTGAGGGTGGCGTTCAAGTAGTCTAGTTACAAATCATGGAGTGTTGTAGGTTTGATGAATCAGCTGGGTTGTTCCTTTCTATCACATATGTGTTCTTACTTGTGGCCTAAACCTCATTTATGGGAAACCATCAACGCTGGGCTATGAAGGAGACAAGCACAGAGTTCTCTAAATGAGGTTTAACAATCTGGCATATTTTGTCCGTAAAAGAATTTTGATAACTCAAGCAATTTTCCCCATCTGGTGGCTCGCACTGGCAAAGTAAACCTTGTGGTTATTCTACAAACAGTAGCTCAATGCTCCTTTCCCATCTCATTTGTGATACACTAATTATTAACTATGCAGAAATTCAGCAGTTTGCAATCTGAAATAGAGAATACTGGAGAAACTCAGCAATCCTGGCAACAGCTACAGAGAGAAAGAAACAGTTAACATTTCAAGTCCAGTATGATGCTTTTTGGAATTGTTTGCAACTTGACGTTGGATTATAATTCTGCTTGTCAATCCAGTGCTAACACTGTCGAGAGCCAGTGCTATCTGGTGGCAGTTGAGCGTTAATGGATCAGTTGTATGTCCAAGGCAACAAATCATAAATGCAGTTGGTAAAACAGATCTGGCAACATTTCTTGGACTAAATCAGATGAAAAGATGTTCAGTTGCTAAGATGACAAACTCATCATTAGCCTATGGAGCAACAACAAAGCACCTGGGATTTGATATTATGTTGCTCAAACGTTGGCAGATAAGGACCTTTGACAACTGTTTTGATTTCCTTAATCTGCTCCTTAAAAGTGTTCCATTTTCATGAAAACAGTGCACTAAAGAATTTAATATAAATGCAATGATCTTTACAAAGTCACAGGCGACAAAAAGAAATCTTACTCAAAGAGGATGATCAAATACTACTGTGCATCATCGCTGTCAACACTGAGGGAACATTGGGAGTGAAATTAATGGGCAAAGTGACTGAGAATGTTCTCAACTTACTTACACATGTGGGGATGTGTTTAGTTTAAGAAATATTTGTGTCAAAATAAATAACACTTTTAAAGTAAACAAACTAACTTTTGTTCCAAACAAGTTACAGTTGATAGGTCAGAATGCACAATTTTTAAATGTCAAAACTCATGATCATTTATGACCTTCTGCAAATGTGCACAACATAAGCAGCAAGAAAATGCTGAAGAATGTGAATTCTTGGTGCACATTCATATTGAATGTTCACTGGGCAGCTTCTATACTGGAGCGAACCAAAAATCCTTATTTTGGTCCTTCTTCAACACTAAAAGATAATGGGGCCACCTCTCCGAGCCCAAAGAGGAAAGGAAGGAATATCTAGTAAATTCTCATTGACACCTAATACCACAAAAGAATGTATGAGACTCTAAGTTCTCCACATGATGATGGGTCACAAGTGATGAGTTTTCCAAGGGTTCTGTGCAGTGTAGATCATGATCTGTATTCTTAGAGCTAATTTCCACATGATGTGTACTTTCCCTGTGGTGGACTCTGGATGAGATACATGCATTTCATCACTTTTTATTGTCTGGTCTTGCTCTGGCATGTTTCGACCATTCAGGGATATGGACATTACTGGATGGTGGGTGGCTTGGAAAGGAATTTGCAGGTGCTGGTGTTGCCTTGTATCTGCTACCTTTGTCTTTCTAAAAGATAATGGCCAGGGGTTTGGAAGCTGCCTGCGAAGAAGTCTTAGCGAATCGCTTGTAAAATGGTACACACCTGCTGCCAGTGTGTGAATGTTTCTGGATGCTTTGCCAGTTAAGTAGGCAGTTTAATTCTGGGTGGTGTGAAGCTTCTTGAGTGTTGTTGGAGCTGCACTCATCCAGGCAAATGGGGAGTATTCCATCACACTCCTGACTTGTGCCTTGTTGAAGGTGGGCAGACCTTGGGGAATCATAATGTTACTAACTCACTTTTTTAGCTTCTGACTTGCCCTTGTGGCAGGAGCTAATAGCTACAATTCATATGGCTAATTCAGTTCAATTTCTGATCAATGGTAACCAATTAATATAAATAGTCAGCATTGGTAATACCATTGGATTTAAGGGACGATGGTTAGATTGTTATGTCAAAGTGGCCTTAAAGTCAGTCAATGACTTTGTAATAGCACAGAAAAATTTCCTCTGGGAAGTTTTTAAGATTGGTATGTCCTTGCATTAAACTTAAATAGGAGGCACTAAGTATTGGTGGTCAACGTCACTTCCGGGATTAAGAGCCAACTAAGAAGCTTCGTCAATTGTTCGGAACAGCATTCACAATGCTACCACTGACAGAATTAGGACAATTGACATTATCAGCAGAATTAGCACTACCTATCCACAAATGCTGTGATAATGAGATAACAAAATGTCGAGCTGGAGAAACACAGCAGGCCAAGCAACATCAGAGGAGCAGGAAGGTTGACGTTTCGCGTCCAGACCCTTCTTCAGAAAGCATTTAACACCACATCATTTCTCTTGGCCTTGTTGTGGGATGTGGGTTTCAACATTCACTGCTCTGCTCACAGCTTTAAAAACACAGTGAGGAATATGATGTTATCAGCACCAAATGGAAGAAATGTGCTGATGGATAGTGAGAGTCTTTAAAGTTTAATGGTGTTTGTTATAATGGCTGTGTTATGATTACTGTGGTGAGCCATTTATGAAAAACAATCATCTTAAAAAAAGGTACAGCAAGAGAAGCAAATTATATGCCACTAATTTCCACACCTTTTAACCTTGAGATATTCAATTCATTAAAATTTAAATTACAAACATTTATAAACACAAACAGAAATGTACAAAACCCAGATAGTGTTTTCAGTGAAAGCACTTAATCCTCTTTTTTACCAGTTTAATAGGCAAGTTGCTTGTCGACTGCTACAAGCAGACTCTGGGGAACTCTCTCCCAGCTCATTACCCCAACAGTTAGATTTGTTGAGATGCACAGTGCTATTTTCTCATGGCTGGCCATCAGGTTGGCAAATTGTCCAACTGTCGAGTCTACATCTCCCTGTGAAATGTGTAGTATTCAGCACCAAACCAACAGGATCAGTTTGGCATTTTATCGCAGCGAATTTACAGCACGAAGCTGCGAGCTTCACTGTAATCATTTTGGAAGGTTTTATTCTTTGTTGATGTGGAAATTTTTAAGTATTCTCAGCCTGTGTGTGCCAATTTTGACTGATACAATTAATGTCTGGAAGACTGATGAAAGCGTTGTGCTGTTATTAAATTGAGCCAAATTTAAAGAAATTACTATTTCTAATTATATTGAAAAACTTTCCCTGCATGTGCCATATCAATGCTCCTGACACATATATAAAAAATTAAGCCATATAATAAAAAACATTTGTTTACTTGTCAAGAGCAGATGCATGGTTAATCGTGAATATCCAAAGTTTGCATTGCTGTGCTTTTAGGCTAATGAACGTGGCAACTTATCTGCCTCAAATGGTATGAAATTGCTGCATTTGTGCAGTAAGAAAGAATTAAACTTGCCACACAAAGTTAAGCTATTTATTTCAAGTCTTGGTTCTTTTTCTCTGAGCAATGTTGCAACTGTTCGTTACAAAAGTGATCAACCTCTCAGGTCTGATAATTAGCGACTACAAATGTGGAATCGCATTCCTTTCGGCCTTCAGCTTTTACTTGGGAGGCTTTTAAAATGTAACATTTTAAATTCACTTTTTTATTTTTCCTTTCTGAACATGCAAGTGGCATGATGCCATCAGAAGCCCCTCTATGTTAAAATACAGACGAAAGCTGCATTTACTGAGCTTGATTAAACAGTAGCAGCAGTTAAAAATTAACATTCTTTCAGACTTTGCTTCATGTTTTTGATTTTACTATTTCATTCACATGATCTTGTTGATTATGAGAATCTGAAAAGACATACACTTAAATGACACTTGTCAACGCAAATGCAAAGGCGTGAATCTGACTCTATTACATACAGGTACAAGATTTGGAGAAAGTGGACCAATTTTACAGGTATCAGCAGGAAGAGGGCTAATGACTTGGAAAATACACAAATAAGGAAGCAAAAAGTCATTCAAGGAGGACAGCAAAGAAATCTTGCCTTTTTATAATGCCTTTCACATGACCAAGACAGTCTAATGCATTTCACAGCCAATTAGATGCTTCCAAAGTGAAAACGCATTTCGTGGTAATGTAGACAAACACAACAGCTAATTTACACAAAACAAAATCCTACAAGCTACAAGAAGCTAAAAGATCACATAATTTGTTTTTAGTAATGTTGTCTGAGGGATAAGCATTAGCTAGGACAGTGGAGAAAACAATCATGGTCTGCTTCAACTAGTATCATACAATATCTTATACCTACTGGAGAGAATACGGTGAGTTCAGTTAAACCTCTCAGCTGAAAGGCAGCAACTCTGACAATGTAGCGACTTTTTAAGTAAATTGGGAGATATGAGTAGATATTGACATTGTGTTTTTGAAAAGCAGAGGTGAATGTAGAGAGTTAAATGTATAAATTCTTAAAAATAGAAACAATTTCAAATTTTAAGCATCTTGGGAATGAGTAAATACGTTAGAAACAAACAAAAATTAAAGCATGTTCATAAGGGCCTTACAGGTGTTAGGATCTCGACAAAGATCAAATACTTTCAGAAACTATATTGTGACAAGATTTCAATTTTAAGACTTTCATGCTAACTAAAGATAAAAACCACCACTGACTAAACGCTCTCTGGAGGCTATTTGCACTTTAAACTACAAGACATAATGTTCCCCTTTTTTTTCTTTTAGCGCAACAGAAAATATAATTTCCAGGTAAATACCATACAGTTCTTTAAATAGACATTTGCTTCTCCTGAAACCACTTCAAAATTATTCTTAGTTTACAAGAGTTTACTTCCATTATTTTCCTTTCTCAGCATGAGAACCTTTAATTTCAGAACAGTCTTTCACACAAGGCTCCCCCCATACACCCCACACTCCCACTGATATTCTTCCCGTAGCCCAACTAGACAAATCATCTAGCCTAGTCTTCACCTCTAATGAATTTGATCTTTTCAATCCGAGCACGATCTCCCAATTGCACTTCTGCACAATGAAAAGCAGTGTCACACTAGCTTCAGCTGTTCTGCCTCTCCCAGATCCTGACGGAATAATTTTGTTGTGAAATTTTAGGGATATGATAACCCCTTCCCTTCTGAAAGCCCACCTCCATGGCAATGTGAATCACATGGGTCATACGCCCAGCTGGAAATGCTAATTAGACATTCTTGCGACTCCAATTCTCTTTTATCTCAGAAACAAATGGACAGTTTAAAGTATAACCATTTAAAAATTGACAGTGTCAACTCCTTGGAGAGTCACAATATATCCACTTTTAGTACGCAGTCTTCTGCCATTGTATCCAAGTGTAACAACCTTACCCATCCTTCTGAGTAAAACTACCTGTATCCACCTTAACCCTTAACCAATCTAGCTGTCAGCCTTCAGAGTAGGTCAGCAATCCCTCCATTGTACCATAAATTTAAAGTCCAGTCCCGAAACACAATGGTCTTTACCTCATAATTGTAACAGATGGTATGATGCAATAAAATGCAATACAAGAATATTAAAGTTGAGACGTTGTGGTAAATATATATAAAACTTTAAAAGGTTGATAACAGTTTCACAGTGTGCAGTTTTAAATTCTGTGCTAAAGGAAGGATATTGAAGTAAAAGCCACTGTGCACACTCAATAGGTTGATGCCTTGTATGATTAATATAATTAGAAAGAAATCTCTAAAAGATCAATGTTATTTCATTACAGAGATGGTAGGAACAGCCAATGTTGGAGAATCTGAGACAACAAGGTGTAGAGCTGGATGAACACAGCAGGCCAAGCAGCATCAGAGGAGCAGGAGAGCTGACTTTGCAGGCCTAGACCTTTCTTCAGAAATGAAGAAGGGCCTAGGCCCAAAATGTCAGCTTTCCAGCTCCTCTGATGCTGCTTGGCCTGCTGTGTTCATCCAGCTCTACACCTTGTTATCTTTGTTTCAATACAGAACAATTTCGTACATGTGTTTAACCTTCTGCAAGATGGGGACACAGTCTACTTCCCACTTTCAGTTACCCTGCGATGTAGAATGAGAAGATTATAGATAGAATTCTAGCGTGGAGAGTCAGAAAAACTTTTTAATGCCAAGCACAATGAAGTTGTGAAAAGCATTACTTGAATTTATTATTAAACCAGGGATCGTGTCACCTTTTAAGACAAGTTTCACGAGTGGTTGAAAGAGAGATGGTAACGAAGAGATCCGGAAGCATGACGAGTGCATGGAATGAAGAATTTTGGTGAACGACATGATTCAGATAATCCAAAGTGAATGGTTAAGATTTAGGATGAGATGATTGAGAGCCTAGTGAAGGGAGGCTCAAGCAAGACAGTCAAGAGGGAAGTGAACAGTTACCTAAAAAGAAAGAAGGTACAGAGTTTCAAGAGAATGACATTAGGCAAACTGCACATTTGGAGGGCCAGCGTACATGTGAAAGGACAAATGATCTCAGTCTGCACTAATAACAATCCTGTGAGACCAAGGAACTCAGATCTGGTCCACCGTGCTTGCACTCTTACCAGTAGGAGGGGTTATAGAATAAATTTAACTCTAAGGGATTTCTCTGAGAAATCAGATTTGAAAACGCAACTGGCATGTCAATTCAAATGGGGTCCTAGTGCTGCACACATTGATGGGAAGTCTATAATGGTCTAAGTGGCAAAATACCTATTTTTGGGCCGGCTGACTGCAGTGGCTCATCCTGGGCTACCTGTGAGATTTACAATAAGCAGAGAATGAAAAAGAATAAACTTAAAAGGTCAGTTCAACTGCATGTGTTATCTTTTTCCATTCCATTTCAGCGTGTTTTGCTAGATATTTTGCCCCATTAATAAGAGAAAAGGTTGTGGCTTAAGGGAAACTAAAACCAACATTGAAGAAAGATAAAGTGGTAGTTTTTAACACAGTGTTCCTGACTCTGACAATCTGCTAAAAATGTCAGGCAGACCCCAGATGCAGAAGATCACAACTCATTTCCAAAAGAAAAACTTTATGTTTTTGCAGATCAGGATAAGGTGCAAGATATAATTCAAGCAGACAGGAAACCTGAATGTAATATGGCCATTTGAACTTAAAACAGAGTTCAGAAATGTGCTTTTTTGGTTGAGCCAATGGCTTTAACTCAGAATGTGGGAATTGCGAATTATTGGCAGAGATGTAAATGCTCTTGAAGGGAACAAAACATTTAAAGTATTATGATTCAAAATATTTTAAGCTCCCTGCTCTTTAAATAAAACTAAAATGTTTGAAGATCTATGAAATTTCCTTAAAAATTAGGTTAATTTGATTGATAGTCTGATGATGGTTCGAAAATAAACTTTTAACCACTTGTCCATGAGGTCCTGTTGACACTTCATTATGACCCCGCTGTGGAGTTTCAAAAGCTTAGAATTTCAAAGCAAGAGATTCTAATGAGTAATTTTATTGACATTTTATGAAGATTATTAAATGATTAGCTGTCTTGGATGGGGAGTCTTAATAGAAGATTGTTTGCTTTTCTATCAGAAGAGTTTAATAATTCGACAATATTTAAAAGTTTTAAATGGATTACGTTAATGCAAGATCTTTTCAATATCAAGTTTGTACAACTGAGAGTTGCATTGTTATCATTTTCTTCATCCCCGCCTGAGGTTTTCCATGTGGAATACTGTATGTGTAGTTGCGCAGGTGTCATGGGAACTATTGGGTGATATGCAGGAGTAGGTAAAGGGAATGGGTTGGCGTGAAGGTATTTGGAGTCATGCAAAGTAGCTGGAAGCATGGTTGGTATGGAGGTGGCACAAGAGCACGATGAGGCACGAGGGGTGGTTGGGACAAGGGAGTGATGACTAGTAAACCCAACAGCTTCTATAACAACTGGGCTAAGTCCCAGAGGCCCAAGCGACCCTTCTAACCAGTGTACTTGGCACTCATATGCTCATATGGCAAACCAGGATTTGCTTCTGGCTTCAGGGAGCTTGACTCTAATGCACCTTCCTTATGTGATATTTAGTTGTGATTGTTGGAAATTTCTAAATCTGAGCTCTCCACCTTCATAGTGAAAATCCATCCCAAGCTAACATATTCAAAAAGGTACAGTGATCAAGCTTTGAGTTGGATTCAGGTATAAGCCTTTTCAAATAGGAAATAAGATTAAGCCTGCAATATAGAGTAATTTTAAAATTCCAAATGATAAAGAAATCCACTTAAACTGAAAACTAGCTAACCACAAGCAAAATATTCACATCAATATTCTGCCCACATTTTATTAATTTTTCTATCATATATTGCCATATGCCTTCAAAAATAAATTAAATAAAACGTGCAAATGATCCAACGTCATAAGAAAAATTCAACGAAGCACTATGAGTCCAGTGAAATTGTTTTGATGCTTCTTTCAGTATTAGAGGTGACAATGCAGGCAAATTGAATATTTTATTTTATCACCCTGTAACAGCAACAAGCTGAAATGTGGAGGCTTTCATGATACAGTGGTCCGGAGAATGTCCCTGTAATTTTCAGTGTAACGTTAGCCGGCGAACTGTGGCGCACTTCTGTTTTCAAGTTGTGTCAAAGGGATTTTTTTACTAGAAAATGTGCGGGTGAGGAAACCCTCAATCCTTCATATTGTTCCCAAGTTACCCATATCAAAATCCTATCAGGTTCACTTCCAGAATTTCGACACCTATCCCCACTGCACACAAACCTACTGTGATCTGTTCATGAATGAGTACCATTTTATTTATGAAGATTAATATTTTTTCCTTTTTATCCTACACTCATTATCTCAGGCCCAGAGCTCAGCTGAGTAACCTGCCTTTAAACCTTCATGAGCTGCACGGTGTTCACAGTGACAATTCACCAGTTCCGAGACGATGCAATTTATCTCCTGCTGGTTTTGGAGCAGTTTGGTGACGACGGATTGCTGGCTCCCAAATACTGCATCACATATGAATGAAAGAGGTTTAAGGGGCAAGTAAATTTTGTTATCAGATTATCGTGGAATCATAGAATCCCAAAAGTGCAGAAGCAGGCCACTCAGCCCATCGAGTCTGCACCAGCCCTCCAGCAGCATCTCATCCAGACACATCCACTACCCCATCCCTGTGACCCTGTATTTTCCATGGCCAAACCACCTGTTCTGCAAACTCATGGACACTATGGTCAATTTAGCATAACTTGCACACGTTCGGACTGTGGGACGAAAGAGGAGCACCCAGAGGAAGTCCATGTAGACATGGGAAAAAGGTGCAAGCTTCACACAGTTGCCCAAAGCTGGGATCAAACCTAGGTCCCTGTTGCTGTGAGGCAGCAGTGTGACCACTGAGCCATCATGCTGCTCATTAGCTGCATTTCACTTCAGGCTGCAATATAAACTCTGCTTCTGGGCTCTTACAGGCAGGAATCTCCCTCTTGCTGCTTGATTACTGTGTAATCCTGCTCGAAGGTCTATTGGTTTATAACCATGCCGTCCTGATCAGTTCAGTTTAATCCAGGTTCTTGCGGTTAGCTGGTGGGAGAAGATTGCCTAGTTAAAATGTCATATAGAAGTGTTAACATGGAATAATAATAAGCAGAATTTGTTGAAAATTTGCATTGAAATGACTTAGCTAGATGTTGTAAAACAAAACTGAGGAAATTTATGACGTGTTGAATTTTGCGCGTTGTCTGATTTTTCTTGATAATGTGCATCGATAACTGTGAATGTTCTGTTGGAATATTGTCCAATTCTTCATGAGGATTACCGGCATCAAAATGCAAATATCAAATCAACAGGCAGCCTGGGGAACAAAATGCTGGCGAGCACTTTGACAACCACTGAAACATAGGTGACGTGGAAGAAAACTGACTCGTCCGCGGAAGTAATAAAACCAAAACTGATCGACTTTTTCTAAGGCCTCACATGCTTTATCATCCCAAAATGCCAAGGAAGGTAAATTGGATATTCTCTAAAACTGTGCATGGAACTGCAGTGTGCATCTGTTCAAAGTAACACAAACATCACACAAATGTCATACATCCTGCATGTAGCCCGTCAATGAATGAACCGTTGAGTGGCTGAGTGCATAAGCAGTGTATCCAGATTCGTGAGAGGCAAGCACTAATTCCGCCAGCTTGCACTTCTTATAGGCAAA
Source organism: Stegostoma tigrinum (assembly GCF_030684315.1). NCBI lineage: Eukaryota > Metazoa > Chordata > Chondrichthyes > Orectolobiformes > Stegostomatidae > Stegostoma > Stegostoma tigrinum. Next base: position 29,654,710 of record NC_081375.1, read on the forward strand.
GGCATATGGCAGGAGCGAGAGATGGTGAAAAGGGGAGGTAAGAAAACAGGACGAACATTGAAAGGTGGCACATCAGGCCAGGGAGGAGATTGCAACATTCTCTGATGCAAGGCTGAAGGTTTTATTGGAGCAAGCTGTACGGTAGGAAACTGGTCCTCTTCCCTCAGGGGTTCGGGACCCCTCCATGCATATATAATACTAAGAAGAAAGTGAAAGTAGGTATCCCGTGTGGTTAATGTCAGCAACTTAGCACCAAGGTCCTGGGTACACTGCCACAAGTAGTTCAATGACCTCAAGGTGAGAGAATGTGCTAAACATATCTTACTGGTTGTATCACCAGGCTCACAGTACACTGCTCAATTTATGATAATGCCTTCATTCACCAGCTAATAACCTCCACCAATCATGGCTGATACCTCACTTCCATGGGCTCCCATCTCAAAGCTTACACACAGTCAGCAATTCAACTGTGGCAGGCACACTGCACAAATACATTGTGCCATACTCAAACAGATGCTTCCTTCTCTCTTGCAGGAGATGGCAGAGAACTGTGGATCCGTCCTTGGTAAGTTACTGAACAAATTTCTCCTGGATCAGGTGAAAGTAAGAAAAATGCTTCTGGACGACCCTAAACTGAGGTCTAATGCCAAGAGCCCTTATTGCCTTTCCGTTTCTGTAAACAGCTTGTCTTTGTATTTCACACCTCTGTACCATCTCCCTCTCTTGCTGAAGCCCAGTTGGGACTCCTTCTCTGGGGTCCCTGACGAGGAGAAAGTGCCGCATCTAAACACCTTACAGTCAGAACCAACACGCTCCTCAAATTTCTCAGAACACTCAACAATGCCACAAGCCCAAACAGAGCCAAAAGAATGAAATAATTACCTAAGTTGTTGATGATCCCTTTAGTTAGCATTGGGATTGAGAGAAATGGGGTACCTTGCATTATTCAATGTTCATGTTTAAAGCAGAAGCATAATCAGGGTGAGCATTTATGTCACAATCTGTCCATTTCACCAAGGGATCATAACGGCTGTGTTAATGTCTTGACCAAGCTAGACTTCATTGTGAGTCATCCCAAAAGTGAACAGAAGCAGCACAGGTATGATTTCGGCACTAAAACAGCACTACCAGAGACGATTAGAACTATGGAGGCAAATTTTGTGGCCTGGAACTCAATTGTTAAAAGATTAATAACACCAAGAAATTCTGGGTTGAATTATAGAATTCCCATAAATCAAATTACAAAATATAATAATTAAAATGTCTGATAATTTTTAGTACATATTTCTCACTGTTTTAAACCTGAATATTAACTTAAACATAACTTTTACGTGAAGCTTGGATATCAGAAAGTCCTGCACATCATTCTTAATTCTTCTGTCATTCTTTAATTATAGGCATCAAGAGTACCCTCATAACAGAGTTACAGTCTAATTGGCTACATTAAGTTCACATCTAATTATTTATCAACTCTGATTGAGGCTCTACCATTGTGGTTTTAAAATGCAACCTATTTTAATGTATTGGTCTCATTAAATGGAGCCCTAACCTTTTTAAAGCAGTTTTTTACCATGTTTTATTATTTCTTTGGTCATGAACCACATTTTGAAACTAAAGATGGAATTCTCTGATATTGACAAGCTCTGTAATTATGCAACTCGTGCTTTGTAAATGGTGACTTTGTGTTTGCAAGATTATGCAGCTCCTGAGACACGTATCTTATAATACTGTTGCAAAACCATCATGCATTTATTCTGGGGAAAATGTGCTCAAATTTTACTTTTTCCCATGTCCCATTCCCACTGCCAGGGATAGTACCACTGGGCTTTTGCCACAGGTTTGTACTTGAAGCTTAGAAATTGCAAAATGCATGTCATGTAAAACACCAGGATGGTTTTGGGGCTACTATCTTATCCTTTTGTCTACCTTCCTCTTCTTTCCCCTTTTTTCTGTCTTCCCCTTTCTTCTACTGCTACTTCTGCAGGTCATCTTGCTGTGGGATTTCTTAATATTTCCTCTTTCCTTCCTTCACTGGAGATTTTGGGAGAGTGAGACAATTGCACAATAAAGTTAGTTCACTGTTTCAAAATTACACGAGCCTTGAGTTTAAGTTAAAGCGCATGACAATCTTGATGTAAGTTTTACAGTTATGCTTGATTTCTTTTGGCATTCACTGACCATTGGTGGTTTTGGGAATGTGAATTCAGCAGTCATAACAGCACGAGCCTGAGTAAGCAATCACTGCAATTGAAAACAAGGTAAAAAAGGGAACAGACTGGGTAGTTGAATCACTGTGGAAAGCTGCAAACCCAAGGCTAAAGGGTGAGATAACAGGGGCCTGCATGAAGTTGAGAACAGAGATATGTGCAATAAATGTTATACTATTGTAAAGCTCTTTGCGTAACTAAGATCTTCTCCCTTGCATGTGTTTGAATACATGAATTCTTTGTTTCATTGACCCATAGAGGCTCAAGAACGGTCCTTTACTACCTCAACAACTGGTGTAGTTGACAGAATCTAAGACTTAACCATTTGCACTGGTCAAATGTTGGCATCAGGCAATAGTGAGTATATTTACTGCTCACTAAAAAGGGTGGTTAGCTTTTGCAACAAGGAACTGATGAGGTCAATATGAAGGCCCAGACCAAAGAATGAACCTGCAGGTGAAGCATCACAGTGGCAGGACTGAGGCGTGACCAAAGGCCTGATATTGTTCTCAGGGTAAACTAGGGAAATTAATGAACAGCTATAGGGTAAAAAGAGAGATATATAATTCCTAGAAGCAAGAGACATAACATTAAACCAAACTCTAATCATGGCAGACAAGGGGATCACTCATCAGTCTTTTTGGTAAATAAAAACGAAAATGTTTGGTGTCAATGACTAAAGAAAGCTGTGAAGCTTCCAGACAAGCATGAAGTGGGCAAGGTTGTTGAAAGCAAAGAAAGAGAAGGGAACAATGTTTTCATCCCAGTGTTGCCATTGTGGTCAATCAGGGAAGCCTGAGGTAGGTAGGTTAACTTAAAAGAATGGCAAGCTACTAAAGAAGCAAGAAATACACTTGATTAAGGTGGATCAGCCTGTCCAAAGATAGCTGGGGCCTCTGCAGGGCAACTGTTCCCTTAGGTCAATTCAGATTAGAATGTAGACTTGGGGAATGTAGCAAATGGAGCCTTTCAGTATGGAACTGGGATGGTTACAGTCTGGATGACAAAGTGTGGAGCTGGATGAACACAGCAGGCCAAGCAGCATCTCAGGAGCACAAAAACTGACGTTTTGGGCCTCAACCCTTCATCAGAGAAGGGGATGGGGAGAGGGAACTGGAAAAAATCCAAAAACAGCAACTCATATTCCGCCTGGGAACCCTGCAGCCATATGGTATCAATGTGGACTTCACCAGTTTCAAAATCTCCCCTTCCCCTACTGCATCCCTAAACCAGCCCAGTGCATCCCCTCCCCCCACTGCACCACACAACCAGCCCAGCTCTTCCCCCCCACCCACTGCATCCCAAAACCAGTCCAACCTGTCTCTGCCTCCCTAACCGGTTCTTCCTCTCACCCATCCCTTCCTCCCACCCCAAGCCGCACCCCCAGCTACCTACTAACCTCATCCCACCTCCTTGACCTGTCCGTCTTCCCTGGACTGACCTATCCCCTCCCTACCTCCCCACCTACACCCTCTCCACCTATCTTCTTTACTCTCCATCTTCGGTCCGCCTCCCCCTCTCTCCCTATTTATTCCAGTTCCCTCCCCCCATCCCCCTCTCTGATGAAGGGTCTAGGCCCGAAACGTCAGCTTTTGTGCTCCTGAGATGCTGCTTGGCCTGCTGTGTTCATCCAGCCTCACATTTTATTATCAGGGAAATGATGGTGTTAGTTGATACAAGTGCCTCACTGTCAATTATAAATTAATCATCGCACAATTAATGGAGATCAAGAATATGATGCTCACATTTTTGGGTGTGCCCAAAAGTTGCAGTTACAATGTCAAAAATTAATGGGTCAAGTGAGATAGGAGCTCGAAAGGATCCCTGGAGGAAACATGTCATTACAAGGGGACAGGAATAATATTTGATGGGGAAACATGTTACTGTAGCTAACCCAATCCTAACAGTGGCACTAAAATCCATTACACAACACCGGACAACAGGTGACGTATGTCACATTTTAAGTCTCCAGGTCCCAGGGACGTGGGCTAGGTATAAACAAAGTTGTGGAAATGCAAGAATGGATGCAGTAGTGATGCCTGGTGAGGAATGCCAACCTCACCGGCAGTATTGAGTTAAACCAGAAGCAAAAGCAGCAAATTGAGGTCCCAGCTCAACAACTAATTGAGAGAAAGATGCTGCAAAGATTACCTCCACAACTATGCTACCTATGTCGTGTGTCCTGAAACTAGGTGGAGCACACAGACTGACAATTGATCATCTGGCTTTGAATAAAGATGCATCTCTGTCTAAACCCATGTCAATGGCTGTGGGAACTTTGGCTCAAGAGTCAGTGAGCTGGATGTTGAGCTGTGCATACCGTGGCATATCAGGAAAAGGGCACTTTATTCCAGGAAGAAATCCCATCCCTTAGGATAGGGTCTCCTGATTTGGCACTGGTCAAGGAAAGGGAAATGTGACTGCAATTAAGGGGACTCAGACAGCAGCAATATAGGAGTCTCAACCTTTGTACTCATTAAATAGGTTTGAGATTCCTTCAGCGTGTTTGGACGAGTTAAAATGACCATGGCACTGTGATAGAGGAAAGCATTCACGTCAGGGGAGCAAAAATTGTAATAAGGAACAGTATGGTCAGGGAAATGGGTACTGCTCTCCGTAGCAGACAGTACAAGTCTAGACATAAGTGCTGTGTGCCCAGTGCCAGGGTTGAGAACATCTGCTCAAGGCTTGAGAAGAACTTTGAATGAGAAAACAGAGGATCCAGTTGTTGTGGTCCATGTAGTTACCAACGCCACAAGTAAGCAGATTTGCACAATCAGTATGAAGAGTTAGACAACAAATTAAGAAGTAGAACCTGAGTGGTAATATTCTCTGGTTCATCACCCAATTCACTGGGCAATTGGGGATGCACTTACAGACTGACCAACTGGAGGGTTGGTAGTGGATTAGTAGGAGGATTAAAACTACCATTCCAGATCATTATTAATACAACTGATTCTCCAGTAGTCTGAATGCTACACATTGCATCAAGACCTTACAGATAAAATTACACTGGCTATTGAGCACAGAAAACTTGGTCCTGTTCCCCAGTATATACAACAGGCTGAAATGTTGCATCCTTGCAAGTAGAAATGCTTGGGTAGTGTACCTAATAGCATTCCAGGATACACAGCTCCAGGGTGTGAATGGCACCCTGTTGATGACAAAGTGAGAATGCTCTACTGAGTGGCAGCATTGCATTATCTGCTCCTGTTCCACAATGAAACCCACCAGTGACACCTGTGCCATAATGGAATGATTTGTTCCCATGAATACGCCTTTAACGCAGTCCAAATTTCCCTAATTTTGTGACGCTCTTTGACAGGTCAGACAATGTTCTTCTCATGAGAACTGGAGTGTGACAATAATCCCACTTTCTGCTCACCGAGCACTAACCACACCCAACCTCCCCTACCAACTGTGGGAGAGATGGATCTTGCAGGCATGGCCTTCACTGGCTACATATTCATGGCATAGTGTAATACTTCATTAAATATTGACAATGCCTGGAAATATTGCTCAGTTGGCAAGGGGGAGGACACTAGCCATCACCAAGAGGAACATCAAACAAATCCAATCAGTCAATCAGGAGGGGTGGGGTGTAAATAAACCTAGCCAAGGGTGCGGTTAGATTACTAGAGCATTGTGTTTGCTGCTGCCAGAAGAGGATTGTACACCAGGTGGTGCAGATTGTAACACTGAGAAATACACCCCTGTTTTCACCTCAACCAAGACCCTCTACCCTAGGGAATATGAAAATTGGAAACATTTATGAAGATTTTGCCATCTCATGCAAATAGCAATTCTAGGCCCAGTGCAGGTCTTTAAGGCTTGGGTAAAACCAAATGAAATGGTGAATTTGAAGATCTGAAGGCGACTGAACTCCAGTTGTACCCTACAGCTATTAGTGAGTAGATACTGTCAGGAACATCCCAACTGAATCATGTTGTAACTGTCCAACAGGTAAAAAGGAGGGACTGAAATAGAGAGGATGAGGTTAATTTTAGTTAAGCAATTGCACGGTAGTCTTCAAATAAGTGCAGTAGTTATGGTGAGATTCCTTCTGAGATGATGGATAACTTGACCAAGGGTCATTTTGAGAATGACAGTTCAGCTGTTGAAACAATAAAACTCTGTGTAAACATCCATTGCAGCACAATGGATAGAAGGAGAACCAAATGAAAAACAGGACAGTTGAATCAACACAGAACCTAACAGACCATGGCTAAGGGCTGAGATAACAGTGGCCTCCATGCCTGTTGATAATTATACATGTATACTGCAATGATGTGTTATTGAGAAGTAATTTGAGAACCGAGATACATTTTCTCCCTTCCATATACTTGAATAAAATCTTTCCCTATGACTCAAGAGTGGTCATTTCTCTTGAGGATTTGAACTATTCCACCCTCTAACCTAATAAAGCAACAACTGGGAGTTACCAGGTATATAGCACATCTACAGGCACCGAATAACATCAAAAGGCTGGGTGGAAAATCGACATACTTCCCGTCAAGTTCACAAGAACTGATAGGCTTGATTTTCATATTGCTGCCTCTACAAATTACAATGGACTGTTTACAACTCAGAGGCATGCTATTTTATTCAGAGTTAAAAAAAACGATTGAGTTTTAACACAGAAACCCCTCCTGTAACTTCATCTTACATGTTCCAAAAATTCATTAATGTTATCTGTCAAATAAAGGACTGAGCAATATTGCTGTCCAAATATTGACAGCAGATGTGCTGAGTGTGTGTGTGTTTTTGCTGGGTTGTAAATGCCGCTTTCCTTCTGAATACCCAAAAGTTAACATTAGTACAGGATTTACCAAGGCCCAAGTGTGCAATTACATTGGGTTTATAGAACAGGAGTGGTATAGAGACTCTAAAAATAGAGCCTGAACAGCATCTGGACTGTGGGAGGCTAAATACAGAAAAATCTCTTGGGTAAAATCCAAATGGCCAAACACATTAAATCTTGCTCACAAACACCACCCATCCCACCTGAGTGACTGCAGAAGATCAAGTGTAATAGCCTGTGCACACTGGTTGCAAGAGAGTGAATGTAATAAACCTGCAACACAGGACTTCAGGAGATCAAATATACATAGACTCAAAGAGATTGAACGTAGTAATCTCTGTCCATGGACTTCAGGACATAAAAGTATAATAACTTTATGTTCAGATTGTGCATTCTGTGATTTAAGTCTGGCCCTCAACAGATGAAGACTGTACAGCTTTTGTAGTCAATGGCATTTTGCAGTGGTATATTAAAAAATGTTTAAAGATTCATTCAAATTTCACAGTATGGTGACACTCTCTAAACTTAGCATTATCTTACATCATTAGCTTTTTTTTCTCCTGATCACTATTAGGAAACTGCCAGGCAATTGAAAAGTATATTCAATCTTCTGGTCACCATTGGAAAGGTTTGCATCAGGTTTAGTTAGGTTCAGTCCTCTTATTCTGCTGTGATAAATATACTCAGACGCTTTAACGAGAGACTTAGAAAAATTGTCACAATGATATAAAAATATGGACTATGGATTTCTAAATTCCATCAGCCGATTTAATACCTGACACTTTCATCACTTGAAATGATTTTAAGAGGACCCAGAGCACTGACTTAACATGGCCACAGCGATCACCAGATCAACTCAGGTGGGCAAGGTTGCATGAAACCGATATAATGAGATCAGACTGTGTTAGCTGAAATTGACATCTTTGCAGAGGAAGAATAATCCATTCGGCCCTGTGGGAAGTGTGAAAAGGTCCTCATCACCTGTTTGATTTACACCATTACAAGAATGCTCACTGTTGAAGATGATACCTTGCCTGCAATTGTCAAACCCTGAAGCATAACCCTAGAAGATATGGAAAATGCAAACAAGCTGCTATTTCAAGGAATTCTTTTTTGATAGATCAGAAATGGTATTAAAAATGCAGAACCGAACACAGGTTGATTAGGTTCACCCTCTACCTAGATGCAAAGTATCCAGTTTAGTAGTACCATATAAGCATCAAGGAACTGGAAACAGAAAAGGTAATTGCAATATTCGTCACGACTGATGGCATTTAAGAATAACAACTATGCAACTATGGTCTCAGGTTAAAACCTTAAAGACACACAAAGAATTATAAGCTGTGTCTTCCTAGTACTGAGCCCCATCTCCTCCTTTGTGTGTGTGTGTGTGTGTGTGTGAGAGAGAGAGAGAGAGAGAGAGAGGGGTGGGTGTGTATGCATGTGCATATGTGGGGCAGGGTGCAAAAGGCCATTTCCTTGATTGTGCATTTCTATTATTTTACTAAGTACTGGCAGGTAATCAAATTGCATTTTCACTCAAGGAAAACTTGTTATTGGTTCCATATTGCTGATTAAAGGTCAGTAAAAACTGTGAATTTCATTTTAATTGGAGAACAGTACAGCCTCCTGCTGACGGTAATTCAAGTTTTTACTGCGAACCAGCTGGAAAAGTGAAAAAAAGGGGAGTCGGTTCACCCCTTTTCACCTGGCTGTAATGAAGCAAATGTTGAATTGAACTAGATCAAAAAGAACACCAACACTACTTCCAAATAAAGTCAGAAATGTAACATTTTCACTTTCCAATTTGAACATTTAGCAAAGTTTCATTCCACAGACTTCACAGCAGTCTCTTTGCAATTTTGCTTGTAACTAGCTAAAATCAGCAGTATTTTTGTACTATGTTTATATTGCTGAACGGAACTTAGAGGGACACTGACCCTGCTGTCAATGGTGAAACATAAGTAAGATGCTAGTGGCAGTGCAGATTATCTGCTCAAGAGGTAGTTTCCCCATTGTCATCAGGCACACATAACAGCTAACAGCAAATATCCCAATTCTCAAATCAACAGCAGAATGTAAACACAGCAAATTCTGGAGCACTAGCAGTGAAAATACTTGCTGAGCTTGTCCAAGAAGGGAGTTCAGCAACACATCCACAGAATTTGCCCTAATATTTAAACCTTTGACTCAATGTTGATGCTAAAACAAAACATATTTCCGTCGCACACTGAGTAACACTTAACCAGCCTGAATCTCATCTGTCAAAAGCATTGCAAACCTTTGAAACATTTGCTCTTCTACTCTAAGCCTGTCATCAATGTTTATGTCCAATTCCCCAAGAGCAAAACCTGTAGCGCTCAGATGTGTCAATGAATAGGTCTGAGGAGAGGCTGGTTTCCACCAATATTCACATGAAGAAGCAAAAGTTTTAAAAATAATCTGATTTTAAGCATAAAATTGGGAAAGACCTCAGATAAAAGTGTCCACTCAGAAGTGCAAACATGGAAAGATTTTCCTCCATGCTCTGGTTGTTGACCTTCGACCTTTACTGTGCGGCTGCAGGCTTGTTGTATGTGACCTGCTCTATTGTACAAATTGGATACTGCTTTTTAATTAAAAGCTTCAGACCCAGCGTAAGTGTGAACGGAGGATTCTCAAACTTTCATTATCTGGTCTATTGTGTAGAGTTACAGAAAAACGCTCAGGAGGAATTTGTGGTTTGCACCAGAATATAGAGTAATTGAGTTATACAGCACAGAACCAGACCCCTCCATTCAACCCAATCTGACTTAACCTCACTTGTCAGCATTTCGCCCATATCCCTCTAAACCTATGCAAATGTCTGTCCAGATGCCTTTTAAATGTTCTAATTGTACCAGCCTCTACGATTTCCTCTGTGTGAAGCAGTTATCACTCAGGTCCTTTTTAAGTCTTTCCTCTGTCCCCTTAAACCTAATCTCTCTAGTTTTGGACTCCACAACCCGAGGAAAAAGCATAGACCACTTGGAAAAATGCGGAAAAGAGGAGGTCATGAAACTGCAAATCGCAAAAGGTTCTGAGTAGCTCCAAAAGCTACGTAAATACACACACAGCTGCTAACATCCACCCTTGGTCTTCTTCTTCCCATGTCTGCATCAGTTTTATCCTGAGGTCAAGGATTCACGCTGTGACATGAGTTTATTCAGCAGGTTTTTGGCCTTTTTTATGTATGACAGAAGATGTCAGAGGCAGTGTGATCAGTGATGGCTTCAGATCTTAGATTGATCATGTCCTGTATTCCCATTTATCTGCAGTTTTAAGTATAGATTGCAGAATGGAAGCTTCTCGTTCATTTTTTCCTATTTGTCTGGAGGCAATGAAATCAACTAGGAAATCTAACTCTCTCCTGGATAGGGATTGGGAAATTTGTTGCAATCCAAGATTCTTATCAACCTATAAAGGCCAAGGGAAAAGTAACCTAAATCACAGACTCTATGTTGTCCAAAATTGTAGTATATTTGCTATTATTTTTAACAATTTCAAATCATGTTTACACATATTACTTTATAGCAGTCAGGAAATTACAACAATTTCAGTTTAAAAGGAACAAACCAAATATTATTTGAATTAACAGCTACAAATAAACCACGTAATAGTTCAGAAATAAACATACGGTGACAGCCCAGAAAACTATGCACGAGCAAAGCCTTATCCCGGTATCAGAACACACTAATTAACACATTCAAACTCCCAGTAAAATCTCCCCAGTTTGTGTTTTCCGCTTTGCTCTGCCATTCTCCATCTTTGCCAAGTCGTTACTAACCACAATGAGTAAATATCTCATTGTGACAGTCCTTAACATGCTGAACAGTAATGGAGTCAGAACAGAAACAGCTACTTTTAATCAAACCTGTCATCATTTGTTTCTCTCAACACGTTGAAAATGTCATCCGCTTCCATACCAGCACGTTACTTAAATAGCGCAGCAGAGGCTAAGAGGAAGCTCCTGCAATAAGCTGGGACTTCCTCACCTTACCAACAAGGGACAGACACAGATTGGAGTCTGGAAAACACAACAATCAGGTACTTTTATACATGTCTGTGACTGAACAGTCCAAGAAATGCTAGCAGCATAGTCCCAGTCAGAGGGTTCAAGTGGCCCTTCCTCATCATGTATAGAAAGCTAAAGATGACAGTGTGAGTACAGCTCAGCATCATTCCAAAGGTATTTTATTATTTCAGAGTCCTAGGTAAATGGCTACAGGTCCTAACATTTCACCTGTTACATGACATTCAGTATAATATTCTACTCATTCCAGTGTAAAGAGTTGACTTCGGCCGAGTGTTACAGACTGGTATATCCCAAGGTCCAGGATACATGCTGAGGGACTCACTAGAGCTTGGGGCAGCTGTCACCAATGTGCAGTGGGGAAAGACCACTGTCAAGGGTCTTCCTAACAAAGTAAAACAGTTGTTCAGTTGTCAGACCCTCCCGGTGCCTCAAAATGGACATTAATAATGTCCTGCATAAGTAGGAAATGCCTTTTTTTTGCAACTGTAGTAAAGTTCTGAGAAATGTCAAAGTTCCAATGTTTTGTATGTTTTTCTGCCTCTCTGCAAAGACTGCACAGCTATGATTTAGAACCTTTGTATGTCCTAATAAGTGATTTTTATGAATAAAGTATATTTTTGAAATTAAAAGTTCATCATATTCTACTCATTCAAGCTTACAGATGCCTGTCTCCAGAGAAGGTGGAATGCAACTTACCAATCTTACCAATGGCTCACTCACTTTATTTTTGAATGCATCTTAAGTTCTAATACATGCTTTGAGCGGTGTACACTGATTGAAGCCACTATGCTGCGACACAAGTCTTGATCTGGCTTTGTACCCAATGCAGTTTAAAACTGAGAAACCTGAGTTTATTAATGAAACCACTAATGGGGCAACAATCTGGAAGATTACAGGTAATAAATTCACAGTGATTTCCAAACTACAGTCGTTTGCTAAAGCTGTTCTTTTATCCCTTTACAAACTTTTGCCTTTTCAGTTTTGTTAATGCTACAACTTTTTTAAAACCCACAAGGCTCTGCATAATAAATAATGATGAAAGACCTTCCTTTGCCATGCATATTAACAGCTGTCATAGATGTCAACTACATAAAACATTAAGTCGAGAGTAAGATTAATTATTCAATTAAATAATTATTTACTTGTCCCTAATGAGTTCATAGAGAAGCATCACTTTGATTACCTAAGCTACGGTCAGTATTCAAAAATGCTCAAATCAACAACAGATACAATAATCTTTTATTCAGAATTCTGAAGAACACTTCAAAGGAATAACAAATTCAGCTCACTAACCAGAAAAAAAAATGGCAAAATGCTTTGCCAAAAAATCTTTGTTGGTTGTCTTAATCTATTCTCCAGCTGACACGCAAGACGATCTTGTAAACTGCTTTAAAACTAGTTGCCACACAAGCCAAAATGTAGGAATTTTGCTGGCATCATTTAAAGAGATGGTGCAGGTAACAGGTATAGGACTGGGTGGTCTTTGTGGTTGATATTTAGGCAGTGTTCTCACACAGCTCTTAATTCAACTTCAGGCAGAAATCCCTGGTGTGGATGCTGCAAACTGAAAAAGCAAAACGTTTCCCAGCACAACGGTCCTTAACACAGTGAAGGATAATTGTACTGGAAAAAATATAAAATAAAAACTGAATGGATTATTACATCAAGTTTATTGTGTGACATGTTATTTGATATCTCTTCTTCTGTCATGCAGATTTGCATAAATATATGTACGACGAAATGCCATTTTCTTTGTGATTGTCATGTTCCTGCTATTTGCAGCTCGTTACTACTTTTTCAGGATTTAGTACTATCTCATGTTATCATGTCTCCAGCTTAGTCCTTCTCTTGTCCCTCTGTGCCCTAAACACAAATTCTGCTTTCAGAAACACAGATCCTATCTGGAGGCTTTCCACAGGTCACTCTGTTATCGCTGTTAACAGGGATTACATTCTTGCTCAGAGCTCTGCTGTGATAATGCTCATTTGTACTATTAGGTTACCATTCAGAGACTTTGTGAAATTGCAGCTCGCAGCAGAATAACAATTTCACACTCTAATGTCTGAATCTAGCAGATAATCGATGCTAAATGAATTATGACATGTAGTTTGATTACTTCAGGAAACTGTAAACATTATGGCATGATGCACTAAAGTCGCTGCTCATACTATATCTTGTGCCTTAACAACAGAACTGGAAGTTTCTTACAATTTGCACTCTGCAGCCAATAAGTCAAACAAAGCCAAGAGGTTCCTGTTTACATACTACTTTTGCTGGTGAATTTAATAGCAAGAATTTAAGCTTCCATTTTTATCTGTATTCTGTGTCTATGCTCTTTCTCTCTCTCTCTCTCTCTCCCCCACCCCCCTTCACTTTCACGCACCCTAATTTTCTCTCCCTCATTCACTTTATTCATATCCCAGGGCATTCTTTAACATAGCAGCATGATACTGATGAAGCATTTTGTCAAGCAGCAGAATGGGAATCTGAGTGCATACATTAAGCAGCGTAATGAACGAGGGATCGGGAAATGGGATATGATACCTACAGTCCAGCAATTCAGGTCAACAAGGAGTTTGGAAAAGCACAGAAATGGAGCTGTAGAATTTTTGACCTTCATGATAGTGAATTAGAGTGAGGAACATTATGAAGCCTAACTTTGGTAGGAATGGAGATATTCTAGTTCCTGACGCTAACAGTCCTTTCTCAGTGCATGCCCATACATGTCTAAGGGTTGATTAACTCCGTGAGGTGGACACCGAGTTTGCAGTGCAGTGATGCCACCAGCATGGGTTCAATTCTTGCATGGGCTGAGGTTACAACGAATGTCCTGCCTTTTCAATATCTCCCGTTGCCTGAAGTGTGGTGACCCTTAAGTTGAACCACCACCAGTCATTTTTCTTTAATGACAGAGCAGTCCTATGGTGCAATACAAGTATGGCAACTTTACCTTTAACACACATGTCCAATGTTAAACGAAAAATTTAAGTCACACTTCATGAGTTAGTTTTAGAACAAATATGGACTTTTACACATCTGGTATACCTTCTCCATGAACCATAATTCAATTTTTGTTTTTGGCCCTTAAGCAGGCAAAGTTTGTAACATGGAGATGAATTGCTCATAAGGTATGCACTCACTAATAATGAAAAATCATGATTTCTTTAAATTATGTATGCCCATTTGATTGGGGATTATGTTTGAATTCATCGAGTATTGTCTGAGTTTTATAGATTTTCTACATGGCAAAATAAAAAATGACATTCGCAATCTTGTTCCAAACAGAACACAGATCTGCACCAACAAAAAAAGACAGAACAAACACAGAACTGTCTCATGGTATTTTTCTGACTCTAGTTTTCTTGACTCAACTGACCATATTTCCTATACATTAAATTTCAGTGTATACCTCTGATTCAGGAGAATAAAGTAACAAAAAGCCATCAACATATATTAACAAAGAAAAAGCTCCATATTTTGTGAAGGAAGTAGCTTCATTATTGCAGACTGAGAAACACAGAAGGCCCAAGTATTTGGTAATCAGCTGTACTGTTGTGCTACAGAGCCTTTATAGAATGGTCACTCTTGTTGACATTTTGCAGAAAAGCTGCTCCCTTAAAACAGCTAGGAATATCTGATTACTAATAATTATTGTTTAGCAGATTTTTTAAGAACAATATCTCTTAAAATATCATTAAGAAACGTTCAGTCACATATGGTTGCATGACTGAAATTACCACATTACACTAACTATTCTAATACATGAATATTGTAGTGACCAGTGAATTTAAGCTGATGGCTTGTAGAAGTTTTCAATTAATTTTATTAGGTTGGACATTATGACACTAATGTTAATATTGATGAAGTGTTGCAATCATCATTATATTGCTCAGCACAATAATGCTGTATTGACTTTGATTTCTATGTATTGGACTGGGCCCCGCTGCTGCTCTAAACCAAAAATAGTTAATGTTTTTATTCCTAAATTATTCAATTCATGTTTGGAAGACCAACTAAATCATGTTGGTTGATGTAGGCAAAAAAAAAACCTCAGAGTAGCAATGCTGCAAATAGAAATAAAAATGTTACAGATTTCAGAACAAATGAGCTTTTGAATGCCTTTAAAGTTGCTGTTTTGTCATTAAAGAATAAATCCCAAAGGGCACAATTTTCAGAATCCATAGATACACAGAAGTACAAATGCAAGATCACAGCCAAATTTCCACAATTGTGAAAAAAAGGCTAGTTTTATTGTGAAATACCGAAGAGTAGAATTGAAATACGCTAAGTTTTTTCAAATAAGTGCACACACTTCACAGCCTATTTGACACTTTCGAGTAATGAGTAGATTTCCCGCATTTTTCTTTTTCAAATGAAAATGAGTGAGATTTATTTTTTGTTCTCATTATGTTGCCTCCTTTGCAACTTAATCTCCACTTTCACTTTGTAAGATTGTGTTTTTAAATGGATTATAATGAGGGGAATTGAGGCACAGCAAGAAACACAGAGTCTGACTGGTAACAAAAGGGATAAACAATATATGGATAAAGTACCAACATCTCCATTTCTATCTGTGCAATAACTGCAGGCACTGCATTCACTATGCACCTATACATACAGGAAAAGAGAACAGTGCGGTATTCCTACAAGTAAATTTGCAAGTTATGGCTGTGAAGGGAGCAAAAAGAATTTTTACACACACAAACACACACAGTGATCAAATATAATTACTGTGATGGAAAGAAATAATCAAAGTATTTTCAGATACACTGTGGGACAGACACATCACTGCTATCAACCTTATATTTCCATACAACCACTCATTGCAAGCTAGATTCTCTAGAAGGCAAACAAAAACTTACGACATTTGAACTGATGCTTTTATCATACATTGCATAATTTTTTTTAAAAAAGTTCACTATTCAGACTAACCTTAAAACTTGTTGAAGTATTAACAATGAAGTGAAATGCTTCAAGAGAGGTAAGTCCTGACATGACAGTGCTAGTCTGAGCTGATGTATGCACTGTCATGTCAGGACTACAGCATAGATTGATTTTAAGATCATTGTTGACTTTATTGAGGCACTAAGTCCCATACTAGTTTCCAGTTTTGAAGTATTTTCACAGAGCTGTATGTTGACTGCACATATACTGATAACACAAAGTTTTTAGAAACACATACACTGTGACCACCATAGATCAAATTCAGGTATAACTTAGAAGTATGTCATTAAAAATAGCAGTTTTGAAACGACAATCTAATTATGTCCTAAACACATTTTTTCTGAGTCATTAACAGCAACATCATAAATTCTTAAAACTTTCTTTTTCACATTAAAATTTCCTTACAGTTTATTACTTCACTGAGTGAATTATTGATATCACATGAAAAACATGTTTTACTCATATGGATAATCACAGGGAGTTCTTACAAACTTGTGCACAAAAATATACAAGACATGATCACAAAACAGCTATAATGAATTTTAGAAAGCATTTTCAGAAGGTTAAATTCATTCCTGTTAAGAATATGATTAAAACAGCGCAGCATGGGGTCAAAGGTCTACTAGAATACCACTTTTACCAACACCAGTCATTTCAATTTCTACCGTATCTGTTTTACAAAAGCTTTTCATGCTGCTAGTTGGAAAGCACTGAATGAAAGATACAGGAAAAAAAAAGATGAGTACATTTTGCGACAGATTTAACCTTGGAAGGAAATGGAAAAAGGGGGCCGAATTAACACATTTCAGTGGGCCTCACTTGCCCTCCTACCCTTTAATAACACAAGAAATGGTGTCAGTGATCAGATAAGCCACTATCTCCATGAATCTCTGCTTAAATGTCTTCAGAAAGTAAAAAACAGCTAAATCATTTGATTACACTCACAGACCAGCCAACTACATTACACTAACAGCCTACAGACAGCTACATAACACTTTGACTGAGTCCAAAATTGTAGAACAAATTCATGTTTCTATGGAAGGCCCCGTGCATTGATTTCTGTGCCTCGGGAAATTTTTTTTTCAGATTTCAACAATCAAAAAATGGAACTTTTTCTTTTAAAGCCGCTCCCATTCAACATTGTTTCTTTTCCAAAGCCAAAGATCACTGATCAATCGCATTCAGATGAATCGTCAAAATCCAAGCATGCAGTAGCTCTCTGGCAACTTCCACCTGCACTGGAATTTTGCTGCATCGCGCACTCTTGCACACTCACAAAGTTTTCCTCAGCACACACAATATAACGGTAAAAAGCATAGATCAAATTGTGACATCTAGTAGGTTTAGTTTTCAAACCTAGGTATCTATTGTAATGCAAATGTATGGGTTGAAAGGAGGCAACTATTACCATTAACCCTTTTTTCTCCTGCAAACTAACGGACTGTCATTCAGCATTTGCTAGAGCTAAGCAGTGTCTTTTGAACAAAGCTGAGAGCTGCTTAATGTGGAAAACAAAAACAGTTCCAAGGTGTACCTACCCAGAAATACATCATCATTTCGAAACCCGGGATAGTCAAACTGTCTTCTACAGGAGGGAATGCAGTGATACTGCAGCGAACACCAGAATCTCTTTCACTGGTTCGTGTGTTCCCTGCCTCTGAAGGTAGGGTGTTTCTCTTCTTTTTTTTCTTCTTGTCTCACTCCCTCTCTTTGTTTCTCTTCTCTCAGCAGTATTAGACTAGCTGTGATCTGCAGCAACCGTTTCCTTTTTTTTCTCTCTCTCACAGCTGAGCTTGTGTGGTCACAGTCGATCGTATGGCTCTCGTTTTGTTTTTGCTGTCCCTTATTGGTAGAACTAAATCATTCAGTTGAAACTGAAATCATATGACAGTTTACAGCAGTTTAAGCCATTCCGGATTTGTGTAGCTGTGTTTCCAAACTATCAAGAAGAGCATAAAAAAAGTGAGAGAGAGAAAAGAATTGGAAGGGTGGGGGATTGAGGGATTGGGGGGGTGGGTGGATGGGTTGATTCGGGGAGGAGGGGGTAGGATATCGGATGCAGTAAAATAAAATGCAGATAAATGGAACAGATTAAAATAATAAATAATATTAAAAGCACTGGTTAAATTGATTACTGTAGTCTCGCTCCCCACCCCACCCCCGGCAGTGTTTTTCAAATGATGGGGCTGCGAGTCTCGGTCTTTCCAAGCGGCCCAATCAGAGTGCAGACACTATACTGGAGGCTTTAAAACGAAAGGCTGTACACATGGTCAGCTGGAGTGGAGACAGCGTTTGGCCAGCTGGATCGCTTGCTCCCAGGACCACTTAACCTGTGTCAGCACTTTGCATGTCATTTTCAGCATTGGAACGGGCCGACCTCAGAATTACCCACATGCATGTACTTAGAAACATTTGCTTTCCCTTTCATCACAGAAATGCATCGTGTTTTCGAGCATGAAGGAAACAACACTTTTAAATAATTGAGTACTTAAAGCAGGAGAGATTGCTTCCCGCTCAAAGGGGGATTAGGGCAGACAGTACAATTCTATACACAGCTGCCGTAGCGAGATATTTAACTTTCAGCTTACTCAGTGACCGGGGGTGGGATTGAAAACAAAAGTGGAAATTTCAATTTTTAAGAAAAGGAATGCGTTAAGTCATATTGTTTCTTCTTAAGAATTATTGAAAATGCTGATGTGAGTGTATCGACGAACGGAACACAATGGCTTAGTGTGTAGTAACGATTCAGAAGGTTGTCGGCAACCATTGAACACAGAACAAATCATGCAGTTCACCAAGTTTGCCTTGTGGTCTGCTCCAGAGATTGCTGCCACTGGCAATGTGAATACAACATGCAGCTGAGATGCCATGCAAATGAACAAAAGGAAACTATTCACATTCCACTTTCGGTCACTGACGGGTAGCATTTCATTTATTGCCTTGTCTCCAGTTTCCCAGAAAATACGAAAATAAACACACGCATAACTCTTTCACAGGTGGTTGTGTGTGTGTGTGTGTGTGTGTGTGCGGGGGAGTAGGGGTTCAGGATGGAGGGCAGGTCAGTCAGGCAAAGGCGGAGGGGACGGTGCAGTTATTGCTGTTTCTTTCCTTCTGGGAATGAGCAATAATTTCACTACCCAGGAGAGTGATAATTCACACAAGGGAAAAATAAAAACAATAATTACACGTGTGAATTAGCTCTTGACAGTTGACAGCTGCACATGACTCGAGAATAAATTGAAAATCTGCACCAAAAAGATTGCAAAGATCATTTCCTCTAACAGAGTAACTGCTTCATTGGAGTCGGTGTGTGTGCTTGGCACTTAACGTCAATCGTGCAAAAAAAAATTCAGCATTTTTGGTACATGTAAAAGAACTCTTTCAATACGTGCCTGATCTTTCAATACAGTAGTAAAAGCATCTACGGCTAATCGCATAAAGGTGTTTGGTACTATGCTAGAGGAAGTAAAACTGGTGCAATTTCTTTGGACTGGTTTCAAAGTTTGGATTTCGAAGCAAGTACAGATTTCTCTCTCCCAGGAAACTAACTTCACTTCAATTTCTGTGATTAACCAGGTGGTTTTAGTCCTTTGAGTAGATTTTATGTTTACGTGGTTACTCTGAACAAGAGGTTGATTATTTTATATTTCGCCAATAGTGCTGGCAGTCGGGGATATCATTCCCAATCTCTTCAGGATTTTTAATTCTTCGATTTCCGCCCATCTTTTCCCATTGAATTAAGGTTTGTTAAATTCCAGTGATCCTCTCACCCAAATGCCCATTCTTCAGCTGTAAAACTAATAATTGTGTGGCAGCAGCCTGTTAAAGTGGAGGGCATCACTTTTGAACCTAGTCTGTCTTGCTACACCAACAGGCAATTTTAACTTAACCTGTCGGTTGGGAAACTGACAGGATTGAAGATGGGAATGTGAGTTGGGTGTCAGTATTGTGTTTTAACATATTACCCTGTTGAAGACAGAGTCACTATGGATAAGCAGTCAAAATGACATTCCACCCATTCCTGCCAGTTTTCCCATCATAAAATGAACAACCATTATGTTCACTTATGCATAATCTATAATTCAGTGTTCAATCAGGTATCCCAGCTATTTTACCACTGCTCCTGAACCCAGGGTGTTGTAGTCAGTTGTAACACCTGGAATGCTGCCTTGCTGAACCAATTAACAGTAACACAGAATTGAAATTAGAATATGATGTTTAGAATGAGTGGTGTTTTCCAGATGTCACAAAGTCCCCAGTGTAATGCAATAATGAATAAAGAGGGGTGTTCACTGTCATACAAGATGGAATCATTTCAGAATGACATGTAAAAAAGTTTCTTTACTCAAACAATTGAGGATTCTTGGGGTTCTTCGTCCCAGAGAATGGTGAATGCTCTCTTCATGATAGAGACCTGATCGATTTTGTTATGGATTTGAAGGGAATATAAAGCATATGTGGCTGGTGCAGAAAAATTGAATTGCTCAGTCAGTCCAAAAGGCACCAGTATGGTGTTTCTTATATTCATTTTAAAGGGTTAATTTGACCAGACATGAACTACATTGAATAATGTGTGACATAAGTTGATCATACATCTGATTTTTTGGATTAAATACAAGTCATTAATTACAAATTAATATATGGGAAACATATATTTATCTTTCCCCCATTTTAAATGAAGTGTTAATTTGAAAAACTTGCATGTGCGCTTCTTTTCATTCAAATAGAGTTGTAATGCATTCTGAATTCATTGAATATAAAATGTCCTTTGCAGCTTTCCAAATACACACACTATTGAAAATGTTATATGATATTATGAATATCATAAAAGCAGAATTAGAGAAGCCTAAGAATAATTAATCCTAGTTTAAATGAGAACATTGTTGTCGTAATTTAAAAATGATGTGATCAGCTCTTGTAATTCCAATGGTGAAAATGCAGTAATTGAAAGATAGTCCTACATAACTCAGACGAAAAAGCACATCTCTGATAATTTCAGTCTTTACGACATAAATCTTCTATTTTGAAGAATCGCTGGTTTGGACAATGGAATTCCTTTCCGTTTTTGATGATCAATGTTTGCAATTGAGAGTTCTGCTATTCTTATCTGTTGTAGCTTATTGTACTGGATTTTGTTTTCCAGCTTCCATATCAGCCACTCCCAAAGTAACTCTGATGGCCCAAATGCATTTTATACAGGGCCTTTTATAGGCTGCAGTGAGGAACACTTTCATTGCATCAGTCTTGTTTGAATTCTGAACCCCATAGCTGAAATAGCAATATGCCAATGCACTACATCACTCTGCCTGCATTCTCCAGTGCTGCTAATCCTCCTTACCCTAAGGCACTGAGGCCAACTGCAATGTTTTCACTCCCATTCTGTATGAAATTTTATAACAGTGTAGAATTAGGAGTGGAACCAGATCACTGCTCAGCACATAAACTGACAGGGCATTGGGGGAGCTCATGGACAAATATTTGAAGATTTTATTTTGACATGAGACAGGGAGTTCAAAACTTGGAAAGAGCTTACCATTTTCTAAATGATGGCTGGTATGATATAGATATACATTCTTGGGCCACTTTGTCTCATTTAAATATTAATGTGCCGGCCACTTGGACCGATTTTCAAAAACACTTCACAGAAATCAAAGGAGCAGCAGCAAGAAATTGGGATCATAAGAGTTCCTGTAATCCAAAAGTTGATTTGATTTACGAAGTAAGTTTCACAATTTTGAATTGTACTTCAGTTTTGTGAAATAAAATTTTGGATTTCACTTTTGACCATGTAATTTCTTCCCTTTCACTCTTCAGAAATAGCACTGCATGCATTTTGCCATCTGTCAAAAGGTTTTCTGATGTGGGTTCAGACCACTAATAAACACAAAGCTTTCCTTTCATTTTCTCATGTATACAACATAATTTCCACAGCAGGAGTTGGGTGAGAGAGCTTACAGAATAATGCCATAAGTGCATCACAACATTAAGCCTCAGTAACAGCATATCAGCTAAGATTAATCAATAGTAAAATATCAAAGCCATTGCTGCTTCTGTTTCTCATTGTTCATAAGAAAATGCAAATAAAATAATTTTGAATTGTTCTGTGAAAACAGCTTTTCAAGAATATTGCAGAGAAGCTGAAGTAATTAAGTCTATGCAGCAGTGGACCTGTGGAAACTGATTTATGCTGTTTAATAATGCACACAAAGGCATTCCCTGGCTAATACATGCGCAGTTTACAAGCAGCCTCATAAACCATTAACTCGCTGACCAGCCAAGCACACTTCATCATCTCCCTACTGCCTGGCATCCTCTCTATGAGGCAGTCACTCACTAGCCATGTTCATTTCCCTCTTTCCTTCTTGTAGTAAGCCACTTAGAGAGCAGTAGTTTATTGTCCTCTCATTGATTATTTTTGCTTCCCTCTCCACTAAATTTAGTCAGTATTAGCTCTTGGCATAGCACAGAAGGGTCACCTCAATTTAAAGTCATGTTCTACCCTCTCAATCTCTCGTTTTCAGTCTCTTTCTTTCTGCTCTATCTCCACTGTTCTATCACACATTTGTATAACTTGTCAACTCTTTTACACTGAACTCCACTTTTATCATAACAATAACGTTGCAACTATATAAGACATTCTCTTACACTTAATGTGATGATAACAGTAACTCTGCTGAAACTGTATACTTCAACAATACATTACAAATCAAGGCCAAAAATGTTCATAGATATTCAATCCATTCAAAGCCCTACTGCTAGCCTGTCCTAATTATTGCAAAACCATCTACTGGGAACTTAAGTCCTCATGGACATACTTGCCATAATTCACCTTCAATTCTCTCAACTGATTAGATTAGATGCAACTCACAGTTTGTGCAGACTTGGGAAGTGACTGAACAGTAACTCAGTTCATGCAGTCTTTTCATTCCCTTCATCCTTTCTTGCAAAACCTACGCGCACAGACTTAAATTTTCTTCAAACCCAATGTGGTGCAGACGTGACTGAACAATCAGAAAAGGAAAACTCACAATTTTGAGAACTATCTGAAATCAACCATATTGTTGGTGTTTGTAAATGATTTGAGAAGAAGCAAATCACTGGCCTGCCTGCCTTATGACATTATAGTAAATGATAGCAAAATTAATGTGATCACACAAAGTATACAGGGAATTATATGCTTTCACATACTAAAGTATATGCAGTATGAGAAAACTGCACACTTTATATAATGGATTTAGTCATCTTCATATCACAATTCTGAGAGCAAGAAAGTTAGAATATTAATGCATTTTTTTCATACATGAATATCCCAGTTTAGCACAGGGTCAAGGGTTCAAATCTTGTTCGAAATGTTCTTTTTTTTTGACAGCCACTACAAACACGAGATAGGTGTGATGGTTTCTAACAAGAGGAACTACTCTCCCTTGTTGCTAAAATATGTACTGGATGAATAATAAGCATCTGCCTTCATTTTTGCTCTAACAGTCCCCAAAGATTGACTGTTAAAGCCAATAATTAAGCACTGTTGCGATGTTTTCTTATTCTTTTGGTGTCAACCAGTCGATATACCCATATTAGGCAAATTTTCAAAAAATCTGACACAGAATGGGCAATAATATTCAAAATTAATCATGTTGTAAAATTCTCCTGTACTGGTCGTATGCACTTGGTTTTTTTTAATTCCCGCACAAATCTCATTAGATAAAGTGATCCTTTATGAAAAGTGGTTAAGCTGTATTTAAGAACACGTGTAATCAAAAATATAGAAAAGTGAGCATAGACATCAGGTATTGCAAAGTAGTTCTCTTAACTGTAAGGGCAATTGTGACTAGATAACAAAATGTGAGGCTGGATGAACACAGCAGGCCAAGCAGCATCTCAGGAGCACAAAAGCTGATGTTTCGGGCCTAGACCCTTCATCAGAGAGGGGGATGGGGAGAGGGAACTGGAATAAATAGCGAGAGACGGGGAGGCAGACCGAAGATGGAGAGTAAAGAAGATAGGTGGAGAGAGTTTAGGTGGGGAGGTAGGGAGGGGATAGGTCAGTCCAGGGAAGATGGACAGGTCAAGGAGGTGGGATGAGGTTAGTAGGTAGATGGGGGTGCGGCTTGGGGTGGGAGGAAGGGATGGGTGAGAGGAAGAACAGGTTAGGGAGGCAGAGACAGGTTGGACTGGTTTTGGGATGCAGTGGGTGGGGGGGGGAGAAGAGCTGGGCTGGTGTGTGATGCAGTGGGGGGAGGGGACGAACTGGGCTGGTTTAGGGATGCAGTTGGGGAAGGGGAGATTTTGAAACTGGTGAAGTCCACATTGATACCATTAGGCTGCAGGGTTCCCAGGCGGAATATGAGTTGCTGTTCCTGCAACCTTCGGGTGGCATCATTGTGGCACTGCAGGAGGCCCATGATGGACATGTCATCTAAAGAATGGGAGGGGGAGTGGAAATGGTTTGCGACTGGGAGGTGCAGTCGTTTGTTGCGAACCGAGCGGAGGTGTTCTGCAAAGCGGTCTCCAAGCCTCCGCTTGGTTTCCCCAATGCAGAGGAAGCCACACCGGCTACAATGGATGCAGTATACCACATTGGCAGATGTGCAGGTGAACCTCTGCTTAATATGGAAAGTCATCTTGGGGCCTGAGATAGGGGTGAGGGAGGAGGTGTGGGGGCAAGTGTAGCATTTCCTGCAGTTGCAGGGGAAGGTGCCGGGTGTGGTGGGGTTGGAGGGCAGTGTGGAGCGAACAAGGGAGTCACGGAGAGAGTGGTCTCTCCGGAAAGCAGACAGGGGTGGGGATGGAAAAATGTCTTGGGTGGTGGGGTCGGATTGTAAATGGCAGAAGTGTCAGAGGATGATGCGTTGTATCCGGAGGTTGGTAGGGTGGTGTTCATCCAGCCTCACATTTTATTATCTTGGAATTCTCCAGCATCTGCAGTTCCATTATCTCTGGGCAATTGTGACTACCAATTTGACATGGATTTTTCACCTACGAAATCAAGGCATCAGAAACTTGTCATGTGAAATTTGTTAATGTCTTATTAGACAGGGATATTCCTCTCTGAAAACTCTACCTTAAGTCTAATTTCACAAACTGTAATATGATTAACCTATTATAAACTGCTAAAACAGTGTCAGTCTATGGTGTATGCACATTTCTAATATAGATATATTGCAATGATGTTTCTCCAGAGTACTAGCCAGAATGCTTTGGCTGACTGCCCAGTACACCTGCCAAGAGGAGAGATCATATTGACATTTGTACCTGGCCAATGGGTTTCAGCCTGTAACTACGTACCTCAGGGCTGCTTACCTCCAGTTTGGAAGATGGTGTGCTTTTGGAAACCTGCCAATCTGCAGGGCTGAAAAGAGCTGGAGTGGCACAGGCTGTGTTATCTTTGCTGTTGCTTTTTGCCTAACCACTATATACTTATCAGAACATGCAAAATGCTGGACAGTTCAGTTCAAAACAGCAGGCAAGCTCCTACTCATGTTCTAAGACCTTAATTCCCTTTTTAAGTGAGTTTACCACTTGACTTCAGGGGCTACTTGATTTTAGAGCACTGCGGTATGCCCCAAGTAACATTACTATCACACCTGCAGCAACAACAGAGCAATAGGTAACTGCCTGCACCTTTCGGTGCAGTTCCAGGCTTAAATGTTTTTTTCTGTAAAGGTGTGTTTTCTTTCATATTGGAATATTGAAGCGATTGATCAAAGAGAAATATTTCTGTTTAAAGATACTTCTTTGAAACATACATTAATAGTGTCCGATATAATTCCATAAAAAGTGATGTATGTGACTGCCACTTGTATATGTCTTTGTACCTTACTGAACCTCTTGAGTCTTCTTGATTACTGGTCATATGCTACTTTTAGGAAGCAAAAGTTTCTTACTGCAGAAGAAACTTGCAAGCTCGAGAGGCAATTGAAAGTGGTTCAAAAAAATTCCATCACAATGCAACTAAAATACGTGCTATTACTGATATCACTTGAGCATTTCCCTGTCTAAAGTGAAACTGTGAAGCAGTAGTAACCAGATAAAAGATATGAACCAGGAAAACTATGCAAAGGTTCCTAAGCAGCAATCCTAGATACCACCACTTTCTTTCGACATTATTTCATTACGTAGCATATTCACGCAGTTTCAAAATCTGTCGTGTTGTCATTATATTAAGAAGCAGGAGCCTAATCCCCATCTACAGTTCTCAAACCCGGCTAAATGACCCACAGCTCCACAAATAGAATAATTGGGATTTCCTAGACTAAATGTGAAGATCTGTGGAACAGTAACTGAGTTATTCCAAGGTAACAAAGTGTGGAGCTGGATGAACACAGCAGCCAAGCAGCATCTCAGGAGCACAAAAGCTGACGTTTCGGGCCTAGACCCTTCATCAGAGAGGGGGATGGGGAGAGGGTTCTGGAATAAATAGGGAGCGAGGGGGAGGGGACCGAAGGTGGAGAGAAAAGAAGATAGGTAGA
This sequence comes from Stegostoma tigrinum, assembly GCF_030684315.1. Taxonomy (NCBI): domain Eukaryota; kingdom Metazoa; phylum Chordata; class Chondrichthyes; order Orectolobiformes; family Stegostomatidae; genus Stegostoma; species Stegostoma tigrinum. The sequence goes on from NC_081375.1 coordinate 29,681,185, forward strand.
GAGGAGAGTATAGGTGAGGAGGTAGGGAGGGGATAGGTCAGTCCAGGGTTATTCCATTTTGTTTGTACAATGCCAACAGAAGACAAAGTCACAGGATTTGCCCAACTTTTAAATGATATAGTGTTTAGATTTGTACCTACTAAACGTGGAGTAAGAATTTTTACAAGTTCACGAGGTAGATTTGTACAATGTGAAATGATGGATTTTCCTGAACTGATTCTATCCTTGTGGACTGATTCATAAAACTTTGCAGTTGTTTTTACAGATCTACTGAACATGGAGTGATTTCATTCTCTAAATTGGTTAGTTTGATAAGGAGAAAATTTGGACATGGCTTGTTTTCAGAAATTGAGATGGTTTTGGTGATTAGCCCACTTCTCACCTCATTGGGACAGACAACACACAAACTTCATGTTCTCTGCTCATTAACTGCAGTCCGCAAAGCCTTGGATGGAAGGTATAGGACAGAAAATGGAGCAATTAGCCATATAGAAGATTCTCAAATTCCTGGGCTGGTGTTGGACATGTTAGTCAATGGAAAAGGTGAGCATTGTTGTGTTTCGCTGGGGGCACTGGACCTCTCAATTTCACTAAGAAAAAAGTGGGAGCAGGTGGTCCTGGGCTCTGGCCCTGAGGACCTGGCTTCAGTTCCAAAATGTTCAACAACCTAATATGAGTGGTCATGATCAGTGAATACAGTTTTAAATCATATCTCTTACCCACAGTACTGGGAACTACCCACAGCTCATCTATCAGCAATCAGGCTTCAAGTTTAATATTCAGATACACTCTCATGCATCGACCAATGCTATTAATGACATTCCTCGTCCTACAGTTTACACAAATCTAGCTATTCAGCTATTGCACTGTCACGTCTTATGGGTCAGAACCCCAAAGTACTGTGGATATTTTTAGTGCTTAACTCCAAAATATGCTTTTTAAAGGTGGGCTGCTACTGACATAAAATAACAACAGAGTTAAATTCTGATGTTAGCTGACAATAATTCTGTATAGGATCATGACTTGATCATAATTTGCTCAACTGCAAGCCATCCCTGTAAATTATATGCAAACCATGGACACTCTTCCCTTTGAAAAATACACAAGGATAGCCAGTTTCAACTCTGCTGCAATAAATTAGAAGTACTGAATGCTCTTGTGTTGGAGCATTTTACAGAGCTCACGGTCAAAGAACTAGCACTAAGATACCCCTGTCCTACAGGTAAGACAGAGTCTCTCACTGGCAGTGCTGCAAACCAGATTTTAAAAAGGAATTGGGACAAAGTATTTTCGATCAGCCTACAAAATCAAGAATCTCAAAAAATGACTGTTTAATTATCAGTTTCAGGACTACCAGTAACGTCCATGGAAATGTCCACAACATTCAATTAACCACTCTTTGCAAACAGTTCTGAGACCAATCTGTACATTTTTTCAAATGTTACCTTTTTGGTCTTGTCTCTTATTTCTCATCTATTTGTATATGTATTGAATTGCTAATTCTTCTCATGTTTACTAAGTAATAAACTCACACTTTTAGTTTGCTCAAAATAGCTAGACGAGGTTTGCTCCTTACGGACTTCAGTAAGGCGTTTGATAAGGTTCTCCATGGCAGGCTGATGGAGAAAGTGAAGTCGCATGGCGTCCAGGGTGTGCTAGCTAGATGGATAAAAAAAACTGGCTAGGAAACAGGAGACAGAGAGTAGTGGCAGAAGGGGCTTTCTCAAATTGGAGAGCTGTGACCGGTGGTGTTCCACAGGGATCTGTGCTGAGACTACTGTTGTGTGTAATATACGTAAATGATTTGGAGGAAGGTGTAGGTGGTTTGATCAGCAAGTTTGCAGATGACACGAAGATTGGTGGAGTAGCAGATAGTGAAGTGGACCATCAGAGATTACAGCAGAATACAGATAGATTGGAAAGTTCGGCAGAAAAATGACATTGAATAAAAATGACGGGCTTACACTGCATGAGGTTTGTCATGAAGCATCCTTGTCGGTCACAAGGAGCATTAGGAAATCCAGCTCTGACTGAGCAGAATGGTTTACGTTGACAATGCAGAGCTTGCAGCCCAACTATTTGGATGTTGAGATGAAAGCACTTATCAACCCATTCATGATGTACGTTTGCTGGCTGCTTTGTCAGCTTCTACTGCAGCATAAGCAGGAACCAGCCAATGTCCCAGACTGAAATCGTGTGATCCAAGCATGATGCTAGACAAGCCATGTGTGTGTGGCCATGCCGTCTCAAACTACTGCTGAGGAACTGTCCCACTGCCAGTGTCTCCATGATTCAAAAGCTGAAGTCATTTCTGCTCCCAGCCCTGCCATTGACACCAAAGGTCTTTCAGCTGGCTAGGCCAAATAGTTGCTGTGCCAGTCCAAAGGTGGTGGTGTCCAAAGCTGAGTTTTCATGGACAGAGCTACTTAATGCAATGTCATTCTTTAGGCCATCTGCAGTTTCCCCCATTGAAAATCAACAGCTTTCCATCAATCAGCTCTCCTGTTACTGAGGTAGCGCTGTACAGGGGCACTAGCATTAGTGCATACAAGTTAGGCACAAAAGGAATTACCACAAAGAGTCCAATTTCCAATGTGCTTTGGAAGTGGTTTTGGAGAAAGTTATCATGAAACAATTCTATTGGTTCTGGGCTGAGGTCACTATGACGTGATAGCTGGGGAATTATGGAGCAATGTTGATGTGGTGATGGCACCTCAGAGGAACTAAAGTCTGACTATCGGCTCATATTCAGCCTTTCTGGACAAAACGGATCTTGGGATCTTACTCCCTTACTCCTCCTTTTCCTCCACCTGAGATAACCTTGAAATTCCTGGTGATAAGCTGCAGCCTCTCAATAGTGCTCAAGCTTGGGCAGCACCAAGTAAACCAAATTACCAACGAGTTGTATTCAAGTGAGTGCTATCTACATAACCCCAAATGGTCCAGACAATACAACTGTTATTGCAGGAACATTACTCGTGAGTAGCCTTTGCAATCCAACAGCCAGCTTCTTGTCCTTTGCAATGGCTCAATGCTGGTGGGAATGGCTGCTACTTGGATACAGAGGTCATTGATTGAGGGGTATCTCCTGGTCATGGCCACCTACTAATTGGATGATAAAGGAGTTGTGGGCTTCACAGATATGGAACATCTCCTTCTTTACATATTGGTCCTATAGAACTGTGAGTACAGGTGGTTACACATTTTACTCTGGGGAAATCCTGCCAGCCTGACAAACCCACATGCTCACTTCTCCCACACATTCCTGATCGGTGAAAAGGCCAAAAAAAAAACCCTGTCCCTCTATGGAGCGCCTGGAGTATAAAATAACATTTGCATGAGAGAGAGTTATAACCACCCTTTCAATTTTCTACCTTTATTCCTAAAAGATCTGACTCTAAGTTTTGTGTTATGTCTCAAACATCTTAACCAACGGAAATATAGTTTCTGTCTATCAGTTCACCATAATGTTTTCAAAACATCAGTCCAGGGTCACTTGACCCATAAGACCCCAGATTCTACTTTAAAGGAACCTGTTGTCTGAATTGACAAAGTACTTCAAACAACAATATAACAGGCTCCTTTCCACATTTGAGTCAGCACCATCGCTGGTGTGAAGAGAATGGTGAACCTACTGCCTTAATTTTGAGGTATTATTGCCATTATTAAAAGGTGGATAATGCCAAGCAAGGAGTGAAAATTGATCCCGCTGAAACTGTTACTACAGACTACCTCCTGTTTTATTATCTTATCTGGATGTCAGATCAAGGCAAGCACATGATTGTATTTTGTATCAGCAACTGATATTAGGATTGCAACTCATTTCAAAGTCAATCATCAATATGGATTAGTTGGATCAAACAGTCTGAAGATTGATAATATCTTCTGCAACAATTAAACAAATTTATTTAACATGGAACAACCAGTTTTCCAGTTTAGGTTCATAGACCTATAATTGCAGAATTGTAAAGCTTTTCATATTGATTTTGGAAACCTGTTGAGTGAAATGATTGAATTTTCTAGACAACATGCCTGAAACTGCAGATTAGTGGAACATTTCGTATTATGAGCTTCAATAATATCAATATGTAGAAACATTTCAAGATAATTGGCTTTCCTGCCAATATTATTTTTCCTGCAGAAAACTAGTAAGCAAGGATGGAAACGGAACATCACTCCAATGATTTTGTTCAGTGTTCCAGTGAGCACACAAAGCATACAGTCTAGAAAATTACAGGTATGGATCTAATCAGGGCAGAGCTAGCTGATCTCAATCCAATAATCATCGAGGAGTAGCAAAAGATGAGAATGTGCAATGATTCTAGAGGTTTGAATAAATTATAAGAAAAGTTCGCTCTCTGATATCTCCCAATGAGAAATTGGTTTTAAATTTAAGCTGTGCAAAAGTATTTGTATCAAAGAAATTAAACTTTGAGCTGTAATCTTTCCTGATTAAGTCTGTTATCAAGTCCGATGTTCTGCTTGGCAGTTAATGTTAGATGGTACAATCTTTGTCATGTGCAGATGCTCCAGCTGCTTTGGAAATTTCCACACAGGATGGAATTTAGTGTAGTCAGGAGTTCTCCCTGCTGGAGAACCAGCAGAAGCCATGCATCACTTCTTTTTGGGATGGTCCATCACATTAAATGCCAATCAGATAGCAGTGGGGTTTCCAAGGGATCGTGGTCAATGAAAGCTCACGGCAAATCACAAGATGATATTTGTTCATTTCTTGGCAGTGTCCTTCTGGAGGCAGTAGTGCAACCGACTGTAGCCCAGGGACTCAGGCACAGGCCAGCGATTGGAGGAAGGAATTAGAAGAAGTGTAGGTTTTGACAAAGGTAAGGGGTGCCTCTCAGTAGATCCCACCCTTCCCAATTCTGACCAGGCATTGTGCCTCCAAAGAGAGGACAAGCAACCCAGGCTAGATTTCCTTTACAGGATTCCTGTACTTTTATTTAAAGAGGGAAGGAGACAAAATAAAAGGTAACTACAGGCTAATTAACCTAATGTTTGTTATTGGGAAAATCTTACTGTCTATTGTAAGGGATAGCAGCGCATTCAGAAATACATAATATGATTACGCTGAGTCAGCATGGCTACATAGCGGGGAAATCATCCCTGACAAATATGCTAGAATTCTTGGGGGAGGTAACAAGCCAGATAGATAAAGTTGAAGCAGTGGGTATAATATGTTTGGATTTTCAGAAGATGTTTGATAACCTACCATACATTACACTACTTTATAAGATAAGAACCCATAGATTTGGAGGTAGTACATGAGAATAAATTGAGGATTGGCTAACTAATGGAAGACAGAGAGTTTTGATAAAGAGACATTTTTAGGCTGGCAACCTGCAGCTAGTGGGGGACCACAAGGAATCAGAGCAGGGCCACATTTATTTACAGTATATATTAATGACATGGATGAGAAATAACCAAGTTTGTAGATAACAGAGAAACAGGTGCAAAGGCAAGTAGTGAGGATGGCATAAAAAGTCTGCAAGGATAATGTACGTAGGTTAGGTGAGTAGGCAAAAACGTGGCAGATGGAATATAATGTGGGACAATGGAAAGTTATGCACTTTGATAGGAGGAATAGGGGAACTGAATATTATTTAATGGAGAATGCTTTGGAGCACAAGGATTTGGGGATCCTTATCCATGTATCGTGAAAAGCTAGTGTTCAAGTTCAACAGGCAATAAAGAAGGAAAATGGAATGTTATTTTGAAGTGAATGGTATAGAAAAGAAAAGGAACTTTTACCAAAAACAGTATAAGGCACTAGTCAGACCACAGCTGGAATACAGTGAACAGTTTTGGCCCCCTTATCTAAGGAAAGATATAAAGGCATTGGAGGCAGTTTAGAGAGAGTTAACTCGGTTGATCTCAGGTATGGACAGTTCAGAAGAATGGCTCTGAAGAAGGGTCACTGGACCTAAAATGTTAATTTTACTTTCTCTCCACAGATCTCAGATCTGCTGAGATTTTCCAGCAATTTTAGATTTTGTTTCTGATTTCCAGCATTCGCAGTCCTTTGGTTATTTATTTTGTGCAATCTCAGATGAGGGATCAGATATTTAAGTGCAGATGAGGAGAATTTTCTTCTCAAAGAGGGTAGTGAATCTGTGAAGTTCTTTATTTGAGAGGACTGCTGAGGTTGGGTCACTAAGATACTAAGATTGAGACAGACAAAATTTTAATCACTAAGGGAATCAAGGGTGATAGGGAAAGGTATCAAATCAGCAATCAACTCATTGAATAGTGGAGATATTCAATGGGCTGAATAGCCTACTTCTACTTCAACATCACATGGTCTTCTGGTTTTTTGGCAAGACCTCCAACTACAGAGAGATCAGGCCCAAATGCGACCATTAGCTGTCCACTTCAGGGCCTCAACTGGCATTGTCAGGAAAGGCAGTCCAAGAGTGTTCCCACTTCAGATTCTGACTGGACAGGGGTAGGAAGGCAGTGGAGTTCCTATTATCACCCTTCTCCCTGATCAAACACCCACCAATTCCAATCTTGCCACAACACAACACAATAAATTTCACCCTAAGATACTTAGTAATTACCTAAGGTTGATAGATTTCCTTGGTAATTAAGATTACATTATGATACAGGAAGCTAGGATTCAGGTCGGTTCTATTTAAGTAGCAGAAACAGCCTAAAGGTTTGAAAAGCCTGTATTTCTGACTTAGAACTTTTTTTAACTTAAGTTAAAACTTTAACTTTTTTTTAATGTGTGTGTGTCATTAAGGAGACTGACATTTAAGGTTACAGAACAAAGTTAGTTATATTTCAGTGAATGAGTCAAATGTCTTGTAACTGATGTATTGCAATCTACAAAGTGATTAAAGGCTGATTTCATTGCGGTGTTCAGCATCTGCAAATGAATTGATAGGGTAGACAGTAGCACAGTTTAAGTCTAAGGGACATAACCTTAGAAATTAAAGCAGGTCCATTCAGGAATGATGTTGGTAAAAGTGTAGAAACACTTTCCAAAAAAAACCCTGCCTGGATTAATAATTTTAAATCTATCTTTCTGTTAACCAAGAGTATAAAATGATATTATGGGGAGGCAGACTTTAGAGACAAGGTACAGGTCAGCCATAATCTTCTTTTACGGCAAATTGACTCAGAAGGGTCAGTGGCTATTCCTGTTCCATGGATACCTGGGAAACAGTGGGATAGAAATCACACAAGCTGTACAGCAAATCACAAATTGATTAGTACCTTTATATTTTTTCGCTAGGGATAGAATGAACAGTATTTGACGTCAAGATTGCATCAACGGGACACAAGTGACTGTGCAGAGTCGGTATTGGATGATATAGAGGCCAGTTCATAACACTCAAGAATGGTGACACAAGAAATACGTGAGACAAAAGCATATTACGTAATTTTGTCTCTTTGCCAAGATTGCTATTCCCTCAAACTTTTTATTATTCCATCTTTACCCCATAGCTCCAAAGATCTGTTATTGAAAGGTATAATTGGATTGTAAGAAGTGCAGCTGGAAGATATTGAGTTTAAGTTCGTAAGAAGAAACTGAAGCCTTCGATTTTAATTTTTGGGAGAATAATCAGCCATTCAGAAGGCGTTGAGAATGAATGAGAGGCGGTATTTCTATTCATGCTACACCCCCATAGAAGGCTCTGTTGCTATTCTAACTTGCTCTAACTCGCCGTCCACCTTCAACAGGCAGATCCGCAGCTCCATGAATTGAAGTTTTGATGTACAGTAAATGGCGTAGAATGTGGAATTAACAATGAACTTTCTATAGAGGCGCTTTGACCTAGAATCCCACTCCCCGTTTCACAGCTGTGTAGGGCAGATGATGCAGTTTCGGCTAAAGTTGTAGTCAGATATGTTACAGTAAGGAAGCTCAGTCAGAAGTAAAATGAATAGTGTGGAACAATTATTTCTCAGTTTGGAAGCAAGGAATATGACCTTCCGGGACAAGAGACGGCAGATTCTTGGGACTTGGTAACTGCTGCTATACAAGTCCGAACGTGCGCCTTCTTTCCCGGGAACTTCATAATTGCGCAGGGAGACCCGCTCAGATGGATATCTCCGACGCCTGCATTATCATTGTACACTTCGGCTCCGTCCCCTGAAGTGGCCCGGAAATTTACATAGTTGTGCCTGGGACTTTTAAAATCAGGAGTCGAGTCACTACAGAAAGTGATTTACAACGGAAACCGTATCGCGAAGATATTAGTTACACATTGTTTTTGTTTTGAAAGGGAACGTGCTGGAATATCAGATTCCCTGAGGATCTTTAAACCACAGGGGGAAAAAGCCTGCATGCTTGGGGAGATTAGTTTCCCAACTATGACTGGAAATTCAGTTGATCCAAATGAACTGAAGATCTGAATGTTGCTACGCAGCTAAACTCTCACTTGTAAATTAGGAGACAGCTTCCTTGAGGAACAGATCCCTTAATTAAGATATTAATGTCTTTCTAACATCGGAGTTTCGATGTGAATAGCGGCTCCATCGCAAACGACATTTGCTCGGTCAGGTCTAAAACATAGACTTTTCTACTTTCTGTTGCCAAACTGTCCCTTATGGTTTCGGCTACCACAGGCAAGAAACTCAATTTCTTTTCACATGAGCAGTCCCAGAAACAAACTAGCTAGGGGTACGAGCGAGACAAGCTTTCATCTAATTAGGTTTGGTTTTCAGCAATAACATCAACAGAGATGAATCACCTCTCGTGGACTAGTTATTACTCTCTAGACATTATTGCTTAAACTTCAGCCCTGAGGAAAATGCAGAGCATTTCCTTCGCAAACGATTGCGGGGGTCTCCATTTCAGTCAAGCGGCACACATTGGCTTAACTGCAATTGTGCATGAAGAAAGTACCAAAGACACATAGCAGATATTGCTTGAGAAGAGTGACGATAATATGCATTGTCTGAGGATGAATGTGGAACTGAAATTTTGCGTGGAGAATTGCAACGGCTTACTAATTATTAAAAACCGGAGAATTGATATATAAGCTGATAACTCATGAAATAAATAGTTGCCTGAAGTAAAACGCGAATGACTATCTTATCATCAGTATTACTCAAATTCATGGGAAATTGATTCCATGTATTTCAATAACAAACTCACAAAAACTAATAAATATATCTCAAAAGTTCATTTGCAAGGTAAAAAACAATACTGAGTTAAAGTGCTGAGTATACTCAGCAGGTTTGGCAGCATAAGTGGACAAATAAACAAAGTTAGCATTTCCAGTTGAGTATGATAATTCAGCAAATTCTGTTTTATTTCAGACCTCTAACATCTGCAGTATTTTTTATATAAGTGTAGTGCTAGATATCGGTTTCTCAGATTTTCATTCACAAGTTAACTCAGAAGAATTCAAAAAGTTGTAGCACAAAGTGAAATTGCGAATATGTCACTTATCACCAGAAACCAATAAAGAGAGAAGTCCAAGCAGTCAAATTTGCCTAGGAGAAAGCTGAAAATTCCAAAAAGCTGAAGGAATAGATCGCCAATTAGCAAGGAACTGCATCCTTTCAAGTGCAAAGTAGTCTAGGGAGAGGTGAATGAATAAAACAGCCTTATTACCTGCTAAAGGAAATTCTAGTACAATTTTTGAAATCTTCCTAACTCAACTCAATTAGCAAAAAGAGCTTTGGAATAAAATGATCATAAATATTTTCAGATATGCTGGTTCAGATTCCTACAACTCCATGACTTTGACTCAGGGTTATATTCTTTTTGCCGTCATCCCCTCTCTTGAGATGTCAGGTATCTGAGTTAAAGTTCTCATGTATATAAGAACAAAATCTTTGAGTGCTGTCATGTCTTATTCTGATGTGGTTGTATTCTCATGAATCTCAGTCCACTATTGTTTCTGTGAGTATTTCCATCTGCCTTCATACTTCTGCTTTCTTTAGCTCGTTCTCACAGTAATGCATTCATTTTATCTCCTTCCATCAAAGGCACAACTGTTTGCAGATTATAATGCCTGTCCTAAGTCTTTTATTGCCCATTTTCAGTCATATTCACTATTTACAGTTCATAATGGGTAAAGGCACACAAATGTGTAACAGTGAATATTTGAGGAGAATGTGCATTACTGATTTTCTAAAAAAAAGGCTGATAAAAGAGAAATGTTAAGTGTTTCATCTGAAGTAGTTATCAGTAATATTAATTATGAATCCTAGAACAATACCATCTGGTGAACATGCTGAGTAATTATCCCTACCTTAATGATCCAACAGTCCTAATATATGCATTGAATTTACTTCACCATCTTGTAAGATTCCCGCTGGGACACAACCTTAAAACTGGGGTTTGGTTTTGGAAAGGCAGTGATTTGGAGGGGAAGAGCCATTGGCATGGATTCTCTGCTCTGGAAATGGCTGCTACCCTGATGTATTTGAAACACTAACTGAGAAGCACTAGCTTCCAGAAGGTCAGTTCCGCTGAGGGAATTATTTGGTTGTGGTCAAATCACGGAACCCAAATAAGTGAAGTCGAGTTTTAAAATGAAAAATGCATCAACAACGGCTTGCTAATTAAGTCTCCTCTGCTGACACTGCATCATTCAGCAGATTTAACATCAGAGGTCTTGTGGCAAGAGTAATCAATTTACAACTACTGAATGCATCAGTGAAAATATTCAGGGTCATAATCTGTGCCAATTTTATCAATATGGAAAACCAGAGCTATGGGTCTGGAATTCTGTGCCTGAGACAGCCAGCTCGACTCAGAAAATTTCCCAACTCAATGCTCCAGCCTTGGGGGAGGGGTGCTAGATGGAGTCAGGCTTGCCAAACACTCATGATATTAGAAGTGCCAACAGAGGTCACTGAGTACCAAAACAGGCTGCTCACAAAACTCTCATCTTGATTCTCTGGCACTTCTTCTCATTTGTTTTGGTAAATATTAAGTTCTGTGGACCTCACTCATTATACATTCTCCCTCCTCCAACCGACTCTGCCAACTCATGCCATCCCTGGCTTTTTATAGGCACTAGCCAATTTAATAGCAACTCATGTTCCCACCCACCCTTTGCCTTTAAAGGCCTTCATTTTAACTCCCCGAATATCCTTCAAGAGCAGACCTCAGGAGTCATGTAATATTGTGAACAATAGATGTCACATTTTAGTTACAGCTTTAACTGCATTCAAAAAACCTTTGAATTATAAAATCTAATTTAAGACATTTAAATTCCTCAACCAGTTACTCCCTTTTAAAAATTTATATCAAAGGCAGCTAATTCTTTAATGACCTCTTTGTGCTATCAATCAAACTGTCAATTCATGATGCCCGATTGAGATAATACTAGGCTGTGGAAAAGAGGCAACTTGAATAACGGCATAGCGATAGCCACTAGGTTTATGTCAATACACAACTTTTAAAACTGCTGATATGCAATTTGTATCAATTCTCATAGACATAGCTTCCATTAGTTTTTAAAGGGCTGGAAATTTAGCCTGACAATAACAGTCCTACAAACCTTATTTACTCTTCAAGAGCATTTAACATCTCTCAGAAGATTTGCGACTCATACACTGAAGGTTGAAGTCCTTTTATTAGTGAAAATGGAGGCAGTTTGAACTCTGTACCACTAGCACATAAGCATGAGCTTTTGTACCATCTGAAAGAGTAGATGGTTATCGTCCGAAACACAAGGTCTTTCCAAAAATGCAACACTTCCTCAGCAGTGCACTGATGTGTCAAAATAGATTCTCAAGAATGTTGTTTTAATTCTCAATTTTTTAAACTCAGAGGCGAGATCAAGGACAAGTTCTATAAAAGGTGAAATGATGGAGACAGGCAAACAGCCAAACATTCTCGTTTGAAAACAGTTTATGAAAACAAATATTCCCTACCCTTCAGATGTTTGCAGTTTCAAATTTGTTTTATTAATCACACAAATGTAGCTTCCTTCACCTTGGAAGGAGGGCAAGTGAGGTGTGGTCATTAATCAACTTACTTTAGTATGGCTTGCATTCTGGTAAGCTGTGGATGGTCCTCTGACTCCTGTGGTGTATTTTGCTTTGTATACTGAAATATCAATGAAATCTTTTATTTCTACTGGAAGATTCAACATCTGTTCAGACAGGTGCATCGCAGATAATTTAAGAAGAATTTGATTTTAATGACACTCCTTCTATCTCTTGTTGCACAGAGAATCTACCATGAGGACAGTTTCGCAGTCAGGCACAGCTTGGAGCAATGATAACAACAGCTGCAATTTCACTTTCTATTTGGCAATATTGTCACCCATTTTCTTCTCTTCTTGCCTCAATGTCGAAGCTTGGCAGTAACTGTGAAGTTACCACTAATTCATGACACAATTTCTCACTCTCTCTGGCAGTATTTGCTAATGATTCAAAAACAGAAAGTGCTGGAGAAACCCTACAGGTCTAGCAGCTTCCGTGGAGAGAGAAGTAGACCTAATGTTTCAAGTCCAATATGACTGCTCTTTGAAGTTTTTCAAAGTAAAATTGGATAAATACTTTGTACAGGAAAAGAAAAACTGAGTTATGGGGAAGACACAGAGCAGTTGGTTTAATTGGATGAAACTTAGGACAAACTGGCTGAAGCATGAACAGCCAAGAAAGTGTTTTTTTTCCTGAGTTGTATAGTTCTATGATTTAATATATTTCTGAACCAAATTTATCTGAAGTGAATAACGTTAATTTGTTGACATGTTCCTTATAATAAAGCAATGTACAAGTTAAGGAACATCCCTGCTGCCCTCTGTTGCAAATTTGTCATATTCTAATTGTTCTTTACCAAATCTGTTAAGACTGGATACCACAGGATTATTTTTGGGCTTACAGCTCCCGAAGAAAGGATTGGAGGTGGAGGGAGGGAGACACAGAAGTATCAGTGCCAATGCCAATATCAGGGCAATAATGAGCAGGACAGGAAAGGAAACTATTTTCTCTCCAATTCAGATAATTCAGACTGGTAGAAAACTGGCTTTGGCTCAAAAGGAAGGCTTCAGCAGGCAATAATGGCACAGTGGCCAATATTGAGGCCTTCTGGCGCTGAGGGCTACATCATTCACAGGAAGGACAGAATACCAGGAATCAGGAAGGCAGGAAAGAAGGAGGGACTGCGGAGGGCAATGGAGGCTAAACCATCAACAGAGATTGTGCACTAAAGATTGAGAAGCCTGGAGATGACAGAGACCAAATGCTGCAGGAAATGGTGACTCTCCAGGCAGATGGTCAACCACGTGTCCCAGTTTCCTCAAAGCACTGTTCATTGTGCTCCGCCAACAGTTGTCAAAGTCACTGTGGCACTGAATGTCTTCCTTCGAGATCCATTCAAGGATCAGCTGCAGATCTTACAAGCATCCGAAACATGGTTGCATACCACTGCATCCAGTAAGATGTTGATGCCTTTTCTACCACAGCTGTATTGCGTTTTCTTTTAAAACAGACCCAGCCTCACAGGGACAGAGCGTATTGAATTTGGTCTTCATTGCTGGATTCCTGCAGGTGAAAGCTATCACCGATTAAACACACATGTAGTTACCAGATCACCCAGTAACTGGCCAATGGTGTCCATCATCTCGAAGAGCTTCCAGTTCTACAATGACCAACTGATCTGCAGAACAAAACAAGAGCTGTGCTGCACCAGATTGCTTCAAAACTTGGTGCAACCTGCAAAGTGCATGGATGGATTTGAAAAGAAAAGGGACAGTCCCTCAAAAGATGGCTCCTGTCCCCTCTTGAGAGGCCCACACAGATGCATGTGGGCTAAAGGGATGTTCACCAGAACAACCATTAAACTGGCCATAGGATTTTTGAAAATGACAGAGAGTGCATTTGAAGGCAAATTGGGCTATGCAGAACCTTCTTCAACAATCCCAAAGCTTTATTTAACATGAATTTGTGGATAGGCTTGCTTGCATTTGACTTATGATTTTACTATAACGTTTCCTCTTTAAGTCATCAGGTCCAAATACCCATACAGGGTAGGAAAAGGTCACAAGAAGTATGATGCATTCTTTTCCAAACACACAAGGATGAAAAGAAATCGTTGCATTCAGGGCACCAGAAGCCATGTTCAACATGAAATGTTAGGAGATAATGGGTGGAATTAAATATTAACTCTACCAGTTATTTTTCCACTGAAAAGTTGGTAAAGAAGTGCTGCAAGGGGAAGTGGTGGAATATGGATCACCATTATGCCTTTTGTGTGGATTGTATAGCATTACGTAGGACAAAGCAGATAACTTATACTGCGGTGAGTTGTCATTGTACTGCCACTGTTACAAATGTGGGCATTTAAAATCTAGTTGTGTTTTGTACTGTCTCTTTAATTTAAGCTATATTGGAGTGATGGAGAGTATCATGTGATCTGTTTTGAGTTCTGTCCAACACGTACCCTTTGGCTCAGTTATCATGGTGACCAGAGTCAAGGTCCAGTGTTATTAAAATGTACATGCCAAGTGTAACAAAGGTAAACAAAGGCAAAAGCAGATTTATTGCTCTTGAAAACTTTGTATCTCAAGGACATTGTCCAGGTACAAAGAGTGATAGTGAGACTTGCAACAATTGTTGCAGTCTACTAAGAGAAAAGGAAGTTTTCCTTGTTAGCTCCTGGGCAGAATGCTGGGGGAGGCTTGTCCAGTGTCTGAGGTAAAGCAAGCTGCAGCCATTTAAGAATGCTAAAGGTTTGGCCTGGTAAACCAGGAGAAGGAATCACCAGAGTGGGCCTTACTGCTGAAAGTCAGTTTGGGCATTTTCGGGTGTCTGAGAGTAAAAACCTCAGAAAACTGAAGAAATACGAACATGTTGGAACCTGGGAGTGCCTCTGGACTGTTTCCTTTAAAAACTAAACCTGTTGACAGTGTGATATCTGCCATGAATGTCACTGTTGGCACTTCATGGCATCTGTCACTTCTGGAGTATGTACTACAGGGTAAGGATTGACACGAAGTCCAATATGACTCTTCTTCCATTCTGCAAAACAAAAAATCATACTGGACTCAAAATGTCAACTCTGTTTCTCTCTTCACAGATGCTGCCAGACTTGTTGAGTTCTCCAGCATTTTGTGTTCCTTTTATATTTCCAGGATCCACAGTATTTTGCTTTTATAACACGATAAAGGTATGCTTGATGTACTTCACTGTTACCAATGCTCCTTTGTCTGTACAATGTCTATGGCTTGTTCAACTATCAGTGGTGGAGGACTGACCACCGGTGAGTTGAGACAGAAGCGACATTTGTCTTAGTTAACAAGATGGTTTACTGCATGATACCAATATGTACATTCACATTGCTACTCAGGCATAATTACTCTGGATTCTCAGGAGCTTTACAGAATACATCAGTCCCGAAGATGGTTAATGTAAAACTCCTTTCAATCTCCACCCAACGACTGGGTCATCAGATTGGATGGAGTGAATTCAGCTTCAATATTTACTCTTTTAAAGCCATTACCCAATACAACAGAGAATGAGCTGCAAAAATATACACATGGATTTTGGGTTATCAGTTGGATTGCAACATTAATAAGAATTATCTTCTCTATGGTTTACAGCATTAGTTCTTTATTCTAAGTGCTTAATCAATGTCAATTTTAGTTTCTTTGTTCTGGTAAAATTTGAAATCTTGTATGATTTCTTTCATTTGGTCATCAGGAATTCAAAGGATCTTTTCAGAAATTATTGGTCTCTATAGAGATCAAAACACCACCTAAATGGGAAAGTCTTCAATCACTTCCAAGTCATGTAAGAGTATTCACCAGATGCAAAATAATTATCTAGAATAACTGAAAATGAGCTGAAGAACAATCTATAAACTCCTGATCAAGAGCTCACCCTCCAGTATCACTCACCCCATCACAGCACCTTTATAGAGGAGAGGATGTAAATACGGTGAGCAAGAGAATGTTAAACGGCAGTAGACAAAGTACCAGGAACTGCATGGAAGTGGAGGAGCCAGTCATGCTTCCTTGCACTGAAGAAAGAGCAGAGGGAAAACAATCTTAAAGACCTAAATTTCGAAGGAGTAATTTTCAAGAGACAAATAACTCGGGGCATCTATCTATTGCAGATAGTTGTGATGGTTTCCTGGCTTGTGCCATAGATACAGATTAGCTGGAGACACTCACCGCCCACACAATGGAGAAGATGCTGGCAAGTACGACAGTTCAGAATGTTTCTTTCGCAATATGACATCAGGAGCATATTGTAATTTTCTGGGATAATAGCAATGGCTACATCGAACTGATTCCATCAAAACACCCTTCACATACACATAAGCATCAGGAATTTCAAAGCTTTAGTGAAATGATTTGGTGTATTCTAGCATTAACAATTAACAGATTGCCAAATTCCACTGCAGGTTAAACTGTATCACCAAGGTTACACAATGGCATAAATGTTCACACCATGTTGCCAAATCTCAACAACTAAACCATACACAAGTCAGTCGTGGAATTGCTTATGTATATTATAGAGATACTAATCTGGTAACAGTAATTGTTAACAATATCACTCAAATTATATCTTCCAGATTGTTACAGATGTTATTTTGATTTGAAACTTAATGAATATCAAATAATAGCAATAATAATAACATAAAAACTTAATTAAAATATGCATTTAAATGTATTACAGTGTCACAGTGATGGATTATAGAACATAAAATGTTAATATTTTACCTAAAAGTTAAAGTGGTGTTATCATTGGCAGTCAGCAAAGACCAATATTCATGCATGTGAGTTTGCATGCTGAGCTGGAAGGTTAGTTTTCAGACGTTTTGTCATCATTCTGGGTAACATCATCAGTGAGCCTCCGACGAAGCACTGGTGTTATGTCCCGCTTTCTATTTATAATATATTCTATAAATAGAAAGCGGGACATTACACCAGCGCTTCGTCGGAGGCTCACTGATGATGTTACCTAGAATGGTGACGAAACGTCTGAAAACTAACCTTCCAACTCAGCGAGCAAACTCACATCCAGAACCTCAACCTGAGCTACGAATCTTCTCAAAACTCGCTAGCAATGTTCATTTTTGGCCACATGAACAAACCATGCCCTTCCCTCATTCTTCAATGTCTTTTTGAGTATCTTTGACTGGCATTTTTCGCTAAACCAGTGAACTGCCTGCTCAGTACCAGCCAATCAATTAACTTGTCTGAAAGTATTGCTTTCATCAAAATACACACTTCATTAGGCTGTAGTGCTGATGTCCATTAGTCCTCTGATTGTAAAACCTTCAAATACTTGTTTAAAAAAAACAAAATCTAAATTTGAATTTAAAAATTTAAATTGGTAATAGTCCATCAATAAATAAGTTGCAAGCTGAAAGGAGGCAAGGGTTATGCTATAGATGTCAAGCCCATCATTAAAGTAAGGACAGAACGATGGGAGATATATTTGACTTTAGGATGTTAGAAGGTTAAAATGAACTTGGGAGAGTTTCTACTTTAAATGTATTAGAGCATTGTGTTTTTACTTCTTCCACCCTGGTTTTAACTAAGTCAAGATAAAACAGGACAGAGGCCATTTCACCTTCAAAGAAGATCTGGTCATCTTAAGAGATCACTTGAGAAACATTGCGGATCATCTTTAAGCAAGTGCCATTCATGGTCATAACTGCATTAAAGCGAGATACTGCCCACAGATTCAACACTAATTTGGCAATTGCTGTCAGACTGGCTTCAACTAGAATATGTGCTGAACAAGTTCGGCAGTCTCTATCGAGAGAGAGAAACAGTATTAACACTTCAGGTCAATGACTGACACCAAGGTATTCCTCAGGGTTAGTGTAAGCCCATCATTCTTGATTAGTAAATAAATGAATTGTAGGACATTGAATTCTCATAACATGTTTTATTCATCTTAAACACATATTTGGACAATTTATTTTGAACCAAATCATGCAGCCTAATTGCATATTAATACTAATATTCTCAAATGAAAAGAAATCCATGAAATTAAACTGTTTTTGGCATTTGTTTGTACGTATGAACCTATTGAAATTTCAAGTTTGTGTTTTGTGATGCATTATGATATGAGACATTTCTGCACATTTCTGTTATTGATTTTTTTTTTAAATTAGAAGAATATCACAAATTAGGAAGTTTTTTTGGCTGTGGAGGGAGTTCAACACAGGTTCACAGGATGGTACTTGGACTTTGGGGGTTAAGATATGAGGAGAGATTAGACAAATTAGGACTTTATTCTCTAGAATTTTAAATGTATGGGGTGATTTAACCAGGTCTACAGGTTATTATTAAGGAAAGACAGCGTGGAAAAAGACAAACTATTTCCATTGGTTGTAGATTCTGGAACCAGGAGACATCTTGTAAGAATTAGTGCCAAGTCATTCAGGAAAGATGTTTGAAAGCACTGCTACACACAAAGAGTAGTGGAGACTTAGAAATCTCTTCTTTAAATGGTGGGCAATGCTAATTCAATTCTTAAATTTAAATCTGAGATTGACATGTTTTTACTAAGCAAAAGTATCAAGGGATATGGGCCCAAGGCGGGCATATGGAGTTTGGACACAGATCACCCATAATCTGAAAGAATGGCAGAACAGGCTCGAGTGGCTGAATGACATCCTCCCCTTGCTATGTTCCTGTGCTTTTAGAATTGTAAAATTATAATAATGATTAATTTTGCCGTATTCTCTATTAAATTCAAATTTGACAACATATCTAATGTAGTCTTCACCCTTGGCAAATTGCAGTAGAGTTAATTGTGAAATGTAGTAGATAAGAAAACTGTTGCCAGTACTGAAATTTGTAAGAAACATATGTTTGGGCTGCATCATGGGCTATTATTGCAAAAAAGGAGATTGTGGCATTTAACAATCATGTGACATCAACCTCATTGTTTGGCCAAATGACCAAGTAGACAACGCATGCACTGAACATTTAAAACAGACCAGCTGCCTAGTCAATGATGGAAATATCATGTAAAACTTGTAAAATATGCCAGGCAAAACAATTTGAGACATCCATAATATAAAGCTCAGAGAGGAAGTATTGCCTGTTTAAGCTTTAGGTAGAATCCTATTTACGTAGGAACTCACACTAAAAGCTTGAGTGTTGCCAAATCAATAATTCATTTAGTTTAATGAGATAAGTACTTTGGAAACTAATCGGCAATTGCTTCATTTACTCTAACTTGTTAGAATCTTAATGCACTGTATTGCTCCTCTGGTAAGCAATCCTTCAGTGACTGGCTTTTCTAAAAACAGAAGGCTGACTTGACATCATCCCCATTACCACAGAATTCAAAAGTTACCTGTCAATTTTAAAATAAATTCTGGAAGATTTGAGCCAATAGATTTTCTGTAAGGAATTGTAGGCTGATGACACATTGTACAGTGATAAATATCTAACAGTGGGTATTTTGAATGTTGATTGTGTTTTGTTGATTAGTTAACTAGTTTCATTGTTTATATATCAGTAAGTCTTGTAAAATCTGATCACAAAACAATGTTCTAGTCCATAGACGTTTCTGGCTACTAGAATCCATGGATATTTAGAATCAAACTCAATAAAAAAAGCTATTATTTACTCAAGTATGAAATAGGATTTATTGTGACTGTGTCCTTAAAGGAGGATCAAGCAGGAGTGATGTAGAAATTTTTAATTTTATAACACTTCCAAATGCAAAAATGTATAACCATAATGTTTCTATTTTTATCTCAATCTACTTCAACAAAAAAATGACACATTGATGTTAATCATGCGAAAATGTAACACATTATAAAAACCCAATTAAAAAATACGCTTTATCTGTTTGACACTTCTCCCACCTGAACAACAAAGATCAACCTGACTTTGTGAATTCTTCCACATTTAGAAGCCTTCCATAAGGATTCATTTCTTCAAAGTCCTACTCTTATGTGCTACAAGTGTAACAATTACAAGAAATATTTAAATACACGGTTTGACTTCTACATCACTTCCACTCTATCAAGCATTAATGCCAAAATTAAGGTTACATATTGATTACACGTAAGTTAAATTCTGTATCATTGTTCAGAGTAGGTGACAATATTTATTTCTGAGATCTTCAAGTTTCATTTCCAAAATAGGTGTCATTGCATTGTGTTGTTTGCAATCCCAGTTGCCTTTGAGTTCTTAAAATTGTATCAGTAACTTTTCATTACAGACTATCCATCTATTCTTGTGATTCACATGACTGTGATTCCCTCTGATCTACTGCTCACAAACCAATACCTGATCATAACCGTAGTCATTAACCTGATATTGTCAAGTTTTGAGTGTCAAGGCATCCACCTAAATAATACATTCCCATTTATTCCTGCAAATTGAATTAAAGTTCCTTCATTTCTTTTTAAAAGAATAAAAGCATTGAAAACATATAAAATAGGACTTTAAGTGATTGGGTGCAGTACTCTGCGTTATATGAAGGACTCAGGCTTCAGCTTGGATAATATTTGTGCAGCAGAAAGGTGGAAGATGGGGGTATGATCTGTATAAACCTGTTTAAGAATTTTCTATCGTACAAGCCTAATTTGACTCCTAATTTGCTGTTGCCCTTTACAGCTTCCTGCTTTAATCAGAAGAGTAGATAGATATGCTGATAAAACACTTGTGTGCTTCTGTTACCTCCAGACTTGACTTTCTATTGGCATTCACCATTTGTAAATTGCAATTCATACAAAACGTCATTCCCCATGTCTTAAATTATATCAAGTCCCATTCACCATTACTGCACAGATGCTGACTGAATTGCATTGTATCATAGATGCATAGATCCCGTAACACATCCCTCACACCCCGTCCCCGCCACAACCGCCCAAAGAGGATCCCCCTCATTCTCACACACCACCCCACCAACCTCCGGATACAACGCATCATCCTCCGACACTTCAGCCATCTACAATCCGACCCCACTACCAAGATATTTTTCCATCCCCACCCTTGTCTGCCATCCGGAGAGACCACTCTCTCCGTGACTCCCTTGTCCGCTCCACACTCCCCTCCAACCCCACCACACCCGGCACCTTCCCCTGCAACCGCAGGAAATGCTACACTTGCCCCCACACCTCCTCCCTCACCCCTATCCCAGGCCCCAAGATGGATTTCCACATTAAGCAGATGTTCACCTGCACATCTGCCAATGTGGTATACAGTATCCATTGTACCCAGTGTGGCTTCCTCTACATTGGGGAAACCAAGCAGAGACTTGGGGACCGCTTTGCAGAACACCTCCGCTCGGTTCGCAATAAACAACTGCACCTCCCAGTCGCAAACCATTTCCACTCCCCCTCCCATTCTCTAGATGACATGTCCATCATGGGCCTCCTGCAGTGCCACAATGATGCCATGCGAAGGTTGCAGGAACAGCAACTCATATTCCGCTTGGGAACCCTGCAGCCCAATGGTATCAATGTGGACTTCACAAGCTTCAAAATCTCCCCTTCCCCCACTGCATCCCAAAACCAGCCCAGCTCGTCCCCTCCCACCACTGCATCCCAAAACCAGCCGAGCCTGTCTCCGGCTCCCTAACCTGTTCTTTCTCTCACCCATCCCTTCCTCCCACCTCAAGCCGCACCTCCATTTCCTACCTACTAACCTCATCCCACCTCCTTGACCTGTCCATCTTCCCTGGACTGACCTATCCCCTCCCTACCTCCCCACCTAGACTCCCCTCTCCATCTATCTTCTTTTCTCTCCATCTTTGGTCTGCCTCCCCCTCTCTCTCTATTTATTCCAGAACCCTCACCCCATCCCCCTCTCTGATGAAGGGTCGAGGCCCGAAACGTCAGCTTTTGTGCTCCTGAGATGCTGCTTGGCCTGCTGTGTTCATCCAGCTTCACACTTTGTTATCTTGCATTGTATCATAGCCCTGCAATGTCTCACATTTAAAATTTGCATCCTTATGTTCAAGTACTTTGGTGACTTCTTCCTCCCTGTATCCCCATGCGATCTTGAAATTCCTCCAAAATTTGTATCTCATACTTGCTACGATTTTTTTTCTACTATCATTAAATTCCCTGCTTTCATCAGTTCAGGCTCAAAGTTCTGGATTTTCTTCCCTAAAATGTTTTACCTCTCAACTTTCAGAAGCTCTTTAAGAATGACTACCGAGAGCAAGGTGATGTACATTAACAATCTGGAATTGAATATAGAGGACATTGTGTTTCAAAATTGCCAATGGCACTCGTTTTTGAACAAAAAATAAACATAAAGTGGATAGGAATGGACAAACAAAGGACAAATGGGCAGGCCCTATTAAGAGCCATTTTACCCAGGAATTGGCATTTTGCTAAGCAAAGACTGGTGGGACAGGTGGGGAGGCTGCCAGTTAAATTTAGGTCACCTCTCAGCAACAGTACAAGACAGGAAGTGCTTTCTCTAAACAAAGAATGGATTGCATAAGGAGGGAAGGCAGTGCCAATGTCCTCAGTGCTTTGCTTCAGAAAGATTTTGCCTCTTTGTGGCAATTCTCTTGTTTTTTAAATTATCGTTGGTCTTCCTTCTGTAGGCTGCAGGGAACCTCCTTTCACAGCAGTTGCCATCATTTCTGATGGGGTTTTGGAGGGACCTGAAGTTTGGCTAGCAGCATTTTGAGGCAGTACTTTGTTCCCAAGTGAGGACCAGAATGCTGTCTCTCGCCTATTGCTAAAACTCCCGTGTTAATTGGCTGTTGGATTCCAACGTCAACAGGAAGGTGTCTCCTCCTGACATTTTCCACAGCAGCACAGCAATGACTGCCATCTGAAAAGTCCTATCTGCAGCAGTGGAAATCTAACATAGTGAAGCAAGAAAGACTCTGGGTTTGTAACAAAAACAAGGAGCTGAAACTAAGCTAAATGGTACAAATGACAACAGAAGTGCAGGAACAAAATAAAACAAAGGGTTATATGCATACAAATCTTTGATGTTGCTGGATAAGGTGAGAAGGCTGTTAATAAAAAGCACATAGAATTCTTAAGTTATCTTAAACCACTTTTCCATTTATTTTTGATTACTACATTCTTCATATGAGATTGTTACTGATAATTAAACAAATGAATGTATTCCACCTCAATTAAATTTGTTCCAGTTTATTAGGTGACATACAAATTTATTATTGGGATTTGTGCATACAATGATTTATAAGGAGGGAGTGAGGTTGTATCAAGTAATGAGCTTGTTAGCAGCATGAAGTAATGACTTCTGGAATAAGCACCGACTCTTGCAAGAAAAAAGTTCCTTCATCGTTGAAAAAAATCGGGCCACTGTCCCAAAGGTCCAACACTACCAGAGGGGGTTAAAATGTTTCTCTCTTGATCACATGCTTTCAATTATATCCTTATGTAACAATTCCATGGAGTTCTTATTCATTAACTGTTTTGTTTTTGTTCACCTTACCTTATACCACAATTACAGCAAAAGAACAAGTCATTCAGCCCAGCTTGGTCTGGGGTGTGGGTAAAGGACATGGAAGGTGATGTTCAGAACTCTATATTGTGTTAAATAACTTTAGAGCCTGAACATCTCTTTCAATCTCCTTTAACTGTCTCCACACGCCAGATCATGTCACACCATTGACTGCTTTCAGTACAGCCAATCCATTTTCACCAGTCATTGTCCCCATCATCAGCATTACTCCTTCCCTGGCTTATTATCAACCATTCCCTTATCTGCCTAACTTATTTTTTTTCTCTCTCTGTCTCTCTCCCTGGCTCCCTCTCCACCTGTCCACTCACACCTTTACTTTCCCAATCCCTGTCGTCAGCATAAATAGTTCACCTTTTGTAGCTGCCATCAGTCCTGAAGAGAAGCCACTGGAATTGGAATGTCAAGTTTGTTTCTCTGTCTACAGATGCTGCCAGACCTGCTGAGTTTCTCCAGAAATTTCTTTTTTTGTTTCAGCATACCTCCCTATTCCTTTCTCCATCATCTGGTCATTTCCTTCAATGCATCCATGCTATTTGCCTCAACTACTCCTTGAGATAACATATTTCCCAATCTTACTACTCTCTGGTTTACTAAGTTTTTCCTCAAATCTGTTTTGGATTATTAGTGTGTATCTTCATCTGTGAGCTCTGGTTTTTTTCCACATGATAAAGATATGGGAAAGAAATAGGAGCAGAAGAAGACCAGGCAGTTCTTTGAGTCTGGACTGTGCCACTCAACATAATCATGGCTAACCTTCTTCTTCAATTTCACTTTCCTGACCTTTCCTCATATCCCCGCAGTTAACATCTCATCAGTTCTAAACGGATGCTATGGAATGGAAATATTAACCCAGTGTTAACTGGGTGGTATTGGTTGTATAAATATGGGTCCTAATAATCAGTGAAGTGAGCGTTAATGGAATGTAGGTAATGAATGTCAAGTTTTCCTTCAGTGTGAGTTCGGACCTTGTTTTAAATCTGTTATCCTGCAGTGTGTAACAACTGATTCCCTAGAGACTGAAAATCTGTTTATGACTTTCATTCACATTTTCATAGCAAACTACAGGCAAATGCATGGAAAGAAACAACAAATAATTAAGTAAGTATGAGCTTTTTCTAACTTGATGAAAATTTAAACTTTTCAATAATGATTTTTAAAATAAGAATCATTTGTACTTTCTACCTCCTGGAGATGTTTTACACTGTCCATGGTTTGTTAATTGACACAACAACCGTACACAGTCAGGCTTCTCCTTTCCGGACCGGTCTAAAAATGAACTCAAACATTTCATGAAACCAAAAATATTCTCTCCCCTACCTAGCCGAAAGGATTATAATCTTACATGATATTTATCATGATACAATATTCTTA
This sequence comes from Stegostoma tigrinum, assembly GCF_030684315.1. Lineage (NCBI taxonomy): Eukaryota > Metazoa > Chordata > Chondrichthyes > Orectolobiformes > Stegostomatidae > Stegostoma > Stegostoma tigrinum. The sequence goes on from NC_081375.1 coordinate 29,705,934, forward strand.
TCATGTCCTTTTCTTTCTGTCTTTCTACAAACAGAAATCCTCTGATTTGCAAGTGATGTTACTGATATTCACGTAGTGATACAACAACAGTGCGTTAGCACAGGTGTAACCACATGTACTGGTCTGTCACAGTTTTTGATGGACTTATATCAAAAATGATTGAAAATATATCTCTCTACCTGTCTGAACTCGTCCGCTGCTTTGCAATTTCACGTAAATCTAACACAGCTGAGACATAAGAAATGAAACTTCTCAAAAAGTTTGAAATAAATATTTGCTGCAATTTTTGCCACAGCAATTGAGAGATCAAACTTGCAAAATTAAATTTGCAAAAAGGGAGAAAATAACTCATGCGCATGCGCACGCGCACACACGCACACACACACACAACATAATGTCACAATTATGCTTTTCTACAAAAATAGAGTTTTTATCTGTGAATGCTAATATTATTGGGGTGGCACAGTGGCTCAGTGGTTAGCACTGCTGTCACACAGTGCCAGGGACTGGGGTTTGATTCCAGTCTCAGGCAACTCTCTGTGTGGGGTTTGGACATTCTCCCCATGTCTGTGTGGGTTTTCTCTGGGTGCTCTGGGTTCCTCCCACCGTACAAAGATGTGCAGGTTAGATTATTTGGCCATGGGAAAGTGCCCATAGTGTCCCGGGATGTGTAGGTGGATGAGCCGTGGAAAATGCAGGGTTGTGGAGATGGCGGGGTGTACGGCGAGGTCTGGATGGGATGCTCTTTGGAGAGTTAGTGTGGATTCGATGGACCAAATGGTTTGCTTCCACACTGAAGGAATTCTATGAATATTAAGGTTTTGTTGAAAGCTTTTAAAAGCGTAAGAAGTCGGAAGAACTCTACATTTCCCAGCATGTATCAGAATGAACTCCTTAGTCTATACTGCAAGGTTCAGTTACTTCATGATACAACAACATTTATGACTTCCTTATTTTTTATCAATCATTTGAAAATCAGTTGGAGAATAACATTCAATAGATTGACTAAGGTGACCCATTCAAATACTATCAATTTCCTGTTTTAGTTAATCCAAGGTGGCATAACTGTGCTGTTTATATTCATTGTGATAATAATAAACTCTTATTGCAATACAAAAATAGAACTTATAAACTGCAGAAATTATTGTGATATTCATAATTGATCAAAGGGGTGCCTCTTCAGATCAGATCAGAAATATACTTCAGATGCAATTTTGAAGATTTTTCGGAGTAATGTTTCAAACCTAAGTTATTAATTTTTTTCCCTTTGAACTCCAAGTTGCATGGTGAATAAACAGTTGATGTGTTTTCTGCTGATTTTCCTTGTCAAATTTGACCATTTTAAATGTTTGCTCTTTCACAGTCTTGCATTATGATAATGACATCTTTACAGCATTTTTCTCAGTCAGGCTTCCTGAAACTTCTACAATAACTTCAGTGGAGTGCTGACCCTGTCTGTTGCTGATGTATTAATGGACAGCATCCATTGAAACTCCATTTTGACTTACTCCCTGTTTTTGTTTGCTGGTTTTCCTGACTGATCCGCCAGGCTTAACTGATTTTATAATCCTCATCCTCTTTGAAGTTTTCTGTCAAACTCAAGTAATGAAGTCTGATTTGTCATCCCATTATTTTCCTCCACTGGAGGTATGATTATTTTCCAACTTTCTTAGCTCCTTAACACATACCAGTGAAACAAAACAACCTCAGATTCATCATGAGCAAAGCAACAGGAAGTATATTATTAATATTTAAAAAGCTTCTATTCATTGATATACATCATATGTCAATTGCAATGCATGCCAAGTGCTGTATCACACTTGCATTTCATCATCTGAAACTTCATATTCATAAATCACCGACAAAACATAGCTAAATAGGTATGCACAATATTAACCAGTAAATAGTAAGCAGAACAGCCATAGGTTTAACAAGCTTATTCAAAAATGAAAATAGTCATGAAGGGCTGAAATGAGAACGTGAACCCACTAAATCAACTTGGAAAATATTATGAAGTTGCTTTGAGTTGCAATGTTGGATTTTTCAAAAGATATAAGTAACATTCACAGCATGGAAATGAATTAACTCTGCATACAATACTTATTTCAAGGTGTTGAGTAGTCTGAAAGGGCAGTTTAATGTCCCTGGAAAAAGTTTCTGAAAAGAGCTCAATCTTGAAATGCAAACCTAACTCTGAATCTCAAAACAATAAAAACCAGCAGTACTCACAATCTGTCTGAACTGAATGCAATTTATTCAAGGCAGTCCAGATATCTTGTTTTAATAGCAAGGTATTCCATTCACCAAATGCACTACAACACACCTCTTATCCTTAACCTCACTTCCCAAATGATAAAAAAATTGCTGCTGTAAAAAGTTAGGAACCAGTTTTGTAAGTTGGAAGTAAAGATTTTCTTTTGAACAATACCATCGAAACACCCAAAAGCATGATGATATTACAAACAATTTTTGATCAGTCATAAAAAATTTGGAGTAAATGTTATATATGCTCTATTTCATAGTAATATCTCTGACTCAATATTAGTAATGGAACATGAGGATTTTATAAATTGTTACAATAAATATAAATTTTTATGTATTAGAATTCTTCCATTAGAATTATCCCTCCAGATGCAAATTTTATATTCCTGTAATGTATTATAATTTTCATAGAGTTTGATCGTTTTTTAGGAAGACATTTAAATTTCTAGTAACTGATTAGAAAGATCACAGCAAATTTCAAGGTTTAAGACTTTTAATGTAATAAACAAACTAAAAGCAAAATTGTCTAAACATAAGTCAGCGGGTTACACATTCTGAACTACAGAAATGACTACCTGTTTAACTTTTCTGAGCTAATATTTTATTCTGTCCCTAAAATGAACATTTCATTCTCCAATCATCAATCCAGAGCTAACCTCAGCTCCCACTGGCTTACACCCCTTCTCCTTTACCAGCTAGATAATGTTTTAATCCCTGAATCGATTTTCATTGTAATCATTAAAGATTCTTTCTTCTAACTGAGTTAGATGAATCATCTAGTCTTGTTTAAATGTTTTTAACCTTTGATTGATGAATTTCACCATTCTGAGAACAAGCTCTCACCTACATTTTATATGATGATTGACAAGCGATTTTCTTTACTTGAGGTTTAGGACTAAAGGATATAAAGGTAGTTAGAGGCATTTACAACAATTAAATCATATGTCCTGAAATGGCATGTTGACAAACCCTAAAAGCTAAAATTAAAACAGCAGTGAGTACCAGCATATTACCATAACACATCCTGAAAGACATGTACCTTTACAAGTAGCATGCCATGGTAAAATCTGCAGAAGACAGTCTCATACCGTATAACAGATCATCAATTCCAAGACAAATCTGCTTATTTACAATGAGGTATATCTGTTTGGGCAATCTGTTTTTCCTTTGGAAAAAGGCGCATGTTGTGTTATGTCTCAAAGCTTGTATGCAGTATACCTTTAAAAGAGATGCTCATGATATCATTACTGTACCATGGCATGCAACCCCAGAGTATAAATGCCTTTACAAATATGTAACAATCCATATAAAATATAAATGTAACTGAGGCCATGGATTCATGATATACTGATGGAAGCATGTTGCTACTTGCCACGACAAGAGCTTAATATTAGATGAGTTACTGCAGTTCCAATGATTATAATATACATATTATATGTAATATGTATTACAGCTTCAAATAAATGTGTGTATATATCACAAACTTATTAGAAGCTGTAGTAAACATCCATTGAGGCTTTAAGTATTGTACCTACATCTAATTCTTATGTTAGGGAACAAATGTAAGTATTGCCTCATCAGGTAAAAAGAAACCCTGCTGGAGGCAAAGATTCACATCATGGTGGCAGATCAATAGCAAAATCAAACATTACTGATACTGTTGCTGCTGTTAGCTTCCCCTGATACTCTGGAATCATATCATAGTCATGCACAGAATATGTATCTTTTCTGAATTGTGATTATATTCTCAGGTCAAAAAGAATAGTGTGGGAGAAGAGAAAAATAAAACGAAAAACATTGCATTGCGGTCTATGAGACTGGAGGAAGTTGTTTTGAACCCACAATTGCCCAATTTCTCATGGGCTGTGACAATACATTGACTACTTCCCAATTGTTACTTCATAGGTTCCCAGAGGTGAAAGGCTAATTGTTTGAATCCATAATATTTCTTCAAGGGGCTAATATGCTCCAACATTATCACAAAAAGTAATTTCACCCTTTGTGCTGAGTCATATGAGTGGCACTTGACAAACACTGAATCTCTGCCTGGTGACACCATTCCTCATCCTTATAGAGTAAATCAATCTGCAGGGAGAATGTATGGTAGACACTTTTGGAACAGCAAGTTTACTGATTTATTGTTATTTTAATTGATACCCATACAAGATGCAATCATGGAAAGCACACTAATCTTTCACACCATGTGATTGGAACATGTGACATTGATGGGCAGGAAGATGCGAACCGCTCCATCAAGTGGGCAACACCGAATAATGGCCACAGCATGACTGAAGCCTTCTGTCCTCCCTCACATTTGGTAAATATAACGATTCTGAATGGGTTAATGTTGGAGACTGCATTAAGCACCACCAAGTATAATGATGATGTAGTCTTGAAGAAAAAGTCTACTCACGATCTCAATGAAGATGAATGTGTTCTCATTGTCTCCTGATAGTCTTAGTGATTACATCTGACTGGCCAATGTAATCAGTAGGTATTGCTGTCATGCAATAAACTACCTCTTGCCAAAGCAAAACGTTCTTCTCGCTAAGATTCACTAATGATTCATCATCTAGCATGGTATCCCAAATGGCCCTTTAGACCCAGTATAGAAAGGAAGATAGAGAAGCTGGGGTAGGCAGACCAGAGAAGTGCTTTATGGATCTGATCCTTAGCCAGGTCATGGTGGCCACCAACAACTCCAGACAGTGGGCCACGGGTGGGCTCATACTGCCTAGCTGTCTGCCCCTCTTCTGTGGTCATGACTGCACTCAAGGGTCCATAGAGAGGAGCATGCAGTGTCTGCCAGTACAACAGAGACTTGTGTGTTCACTGCAGGGGCAGGAGTGCATCATCACACCAAGAGATTACATTTTAATTGATGTGATATGTTTCTGTTGACTTTTTGGTTTTCGAGTTTTCTTACTACATCCCCATCAGGGGCTGTGTAACTTTTTTTAATGTTTATTTGTGAAGAGGAAAGTTGGCAGCAACACTGTATTCCTTCCAACCATTAGCTGGTAGTGATTGGTGCTGCAGTACATATGACCATCATCCTCTAGCCTTTGGCCAAGGAAGGAAAAGTATACAATCAAAACCATGCCGGGAGGTTATGTGGACTGAGTGGCACCTGATCACTGCCCCAGCCAGGAACTGTTTCAGCTTTCTCTGGTAGATACACAGGGACTCAGCATCCACTAGAGTAAGCAACAACATATTTCAAATGGTCACAACACTCTGAGGGAAAAACAATTAATCTTATTCCTTTATTTTTGTTGTTTTAACTCATCCTTCCCAATTCTAAACTGGAAAATAAAGCGTATCAATAAGGATGCTACCCAGCCTTTATTTTATATTTTGTAGAATTTTCCCGGCTCTAACTAAGTCCACGTAGCTCTACAGTACATAATCCAAGACCTTTAAGCCATTATTATATACTACTGTAATATAACCACATTTGTATTTCTGGTTAAGCAAAACCCAGGCCTGCCTTTTCAGCTAAACATCCAAACTCACGGAATATTTGAAAAAGAACAAACTTGTTAACCTAGTTGAATATCAGCCAACAGCCTCGGTCTAATTGTCTTTCTTCAAGCAGAACTCCAGATATTGACCAGTGAACATGTTCACAATGTGCGAGATCTTCTTAATGTGAATTAATTGCTGTGTTTCCCTTCCAAGCAACAGTTATTTCCTGGGATTTTTTGAGGACTTTCTAAGTTTGTATCAAAATGCTCTTCTTTCTTTCTATACTACAAATTAACAAACATTTTGTAACATAACTATTTGTGATTCTGTTTCTGTTTGTTTTCTCTGATGGATTTATAGCCATCCTTTCATCAGCGCATGACTGTAACAAGAATGTTTTTCCCTCCACTGAGTCTTGAGCAAAGCTTTGAACTAGTTTTGGCATCAAATGGCAATATTAGGACACCCAGAAGTTGCAGCTTCTAATACCACACACGTTAAAATAGCCTCATTAATACGTATGCATACTGACATTCACACCTTGATGAAATGAAGTTATTAATTAGCATTGTACAATGGCAGATATTGAGAACTCCAGCCTCCTTTGTTCTAGCGGTAGGTGGGATGTGATTGATTTAAAGACGCAGTGATTCGTGAATTCAGCCCACGATCTGGATCGTATATCAATAATGCTGAGCTGCAGTGGGTGTTATAAATCTTACAGATCGTATAAATGATCTGTAAAATGTGATTTCTCTAGGCTACATTTTCTTTATTTCAGTCTCCTACTTAGTAAAGTTGCTGCTAGCCCTCACAACTGTCCTTCTCATTTCAGGACTCTCACTGTTGATATTTGATGCAGGAATATAATTAGAAAAATGACTTTCAAACCCAATTCAGAATATCAGGCCTCCAAAAAAGGCAATGGATTTTTTCATCCCCTTGTAGCAGGAATTATAAACAGCAAATGACAATTAATAGTAATAATGTCAGTACAATGTGCAGTTGCCATACAGATTCTTGGCAGAACAATGTATAGCAAATACCTTTGTATTAATTCAATTGATTAAGGATATCTGACATCAAAAGAAAGATAAAGGCTCGGCAGAGTCTGCATTTTAGTACAATATATTCAATCAAACTGTTTAATGTTAAAATATACAGAAATCGGTTTGGACAAGTCAAGTATACTTGCAGAAGTACACATTTCATTAATGGAAGGAATGCTAATGATCAAATTTGGGAGTTGCTGCCTGTTTAAAAATGCCAGTTCAATTCTTGTGGCTCTTGCTCATTTACTGCTTTTCCTCTGGACTTCTCGGGAGAAAAAAAATGTGAATAATATACTCTTCTCTGTCTTGTTTTGAACGCTTCAAAATGGAGGACTGGTTCAACTGTATGGTCATTTCCAAGTGTACCTTTTAATATCTTTCCTCTCTTGGCTGTGATGGATTAAAAGTTAACAAGATTTTAATTGACGGTTTTTAATCAATGTACTAATATAGTAAGGCAGATTATACCAATCTGGCATAGTTTTACAGAATGTTGCATCATTACTGTTCATGGTAATCAAACTTGAGTGCCAGTTGGTCATCAGAAGTAGTTCGAGGCCACCTTGGGGTGATAATCTCACAATGCTTTGTCTTAAAATTATATTTTAAACATGTCTGTAAGCACTTTGTTGAACTTCCTTTAATTGTTTTAAATGTTGAAGTTCCACCAGTAAAATAGAAGCTGGAGAACAATACTCTGTGTATGTTTAAACATGTATCTGCCTGGCTTTGCTTTGTCTGAGTTGACAGTGACAGTGAGTAGGATGGCATACCAATCAAGGAAAGCCTTATTCCATCGATAAAATAGGAACCTTCTCCAAATCACTGCAGCATGGATATTGAAAATACTTACAGCAACAAATGCTGCCAATGCATCATAGTAGTTTACTCTGCGCAAGCATAATCTTTCTTTTGCTGCTTGAAGTTTCTCTTCTGCTGTATTCCATAGTGCACAGTGCACGTAAAGTTTTCCTAAATGAGGAGCTAGGAGTTGGTTTTCAGAATCTCCCAGCTCTGTTTTGTAAACGACACACGGCAGACTACAATTTCCAGAATGCATCAGAGTCAGTGTAATATCAAGGTGATGGACAACTCCTCTGAAATCATGGCTAATTTAATACTGTCCAGGGCAGCGCTGCCAAAACTTAAAAACTGCAAATGTGCCATAGCTCAGTGAAAGGCCACTGTCACGACCAATTACTAGAAAATACACTCATGCTTTAAAGCTACGTTCCAGATTTATAATTGGGGAAGTAAGAACTTTAACAGCAAAATTTCAGAACATCTGTCATCCCAGCTCCCAGATCCTTGACATATTAAATAAACAATGTCCCTGTTGTCTCTCAGGATTTGATAGATTCCATCTTCAAATTTTGATCAACTACTCCCAAGTCTCAGCTCGCATTGTAGTGAACACTCTAAATTTCAGTAATTTCTCAATGGACCATGGTCACCTTCCTATACTCCTTCGCTTTCTAATTCACAACTATTTGAATTGAAAAGACACTGCACTGAACGTTACACCTAACCAACAAATTCCAGGCTAGACTTGAGCAATGTTACTGAAGAATGACTGTGTATGAAAACAGTTTCCATGTCTAAAAATGGATACACTACATGGGATTTAGGTTTGTACCCAATAATGTAGCACCAAAGTTACAGCAGTTCAATCAGAAGTTCACTGAATCAAGCCCCTCTTTCTAGCTGTTCATGACATAAATTTAACCTGACACATGATATTGCAAGTGACCATTGCATTGACAGATGAGACAGTGAGCTCGCACCCAGCTGTATTGAAAAGCATAACACTTTTTGGGAGAAACAAAATTAAGTCTCAGTGTCTCGGACATTAATCATCCATCAAGCACTACCATTAGAATAGATTGATTGTGTATCTCATTGGAAGTTGTGGGACCTTGCTGTGCACAAATTGACTGCCATGCCTATCTACAAACTAGGAGCAACTAGTCTTCCAAAGTAATTTGCTGCTTGTGAAGCACTTTGGCCGAAGGATACGAAATGCATCCTTTCTTCCCACTCAGGTGTAAAATGCAATCAATTCATATCCCAAAGGTTTACTTCAGGAATGCAAATACTTACCCAACATTACAAATGTGTGTGTTATGTGCTTTCTACTGAATTGACAGAAATCAATTCACACATTTGCCACAATTCCCACAATTCACATTACAAATTAGAATAACAGCTATAAGGTGCTGTACATCTAATCAAAGTGTGTTGCATTGAAACTTCGATATACGTGTATGTATTTGTATTTATACAAAGCTATCTGCATTCTTTTGTGGCTCCTGGACAAATTATGTGTGCTTGTCAAACTGCCAGCATAATGGCATAGAATCTTTTTTGATCAAATATGCAAAATGTATTGTTAATACACAACGGAACATTGGAAGATGGAGCTGTACACCTACAATATGTGGCTTTCCATTCTGTATGTATGCTTTGTCATTTATTAAATCAAATAATGCATTTGAATATCAGATATTTATGTTTTCAAATAAATCGTTTAATTTTACATTCATAATTCATCTGTCTGTCAACTCAGTATGGGTACTTATTACCAATCTCAGGTCTGATATTTTCAGCATGACATGCTCAGCAATCATTTGGTGCTGAAAGAATTCAATGTATTAATAAATTAATAATCATGATTCCTTAGATCTGTCATTGCTCCAGCCAACAAACCTTCCTTATTCTGGCAATAATGGTTATTAGTGGTAATTTTATCCCTGGTTCTGTAACAAGTGAGTGAGGGCCAGGGGCGATATGGGTTGAATCCCTAAATTTGCAAAGCCCACCCCAAACTGCCATGAATGAACCAGCTTCTGCATTAACCCCGATGTATTTCCAAACAATTTGCTTGAAGAATGGGCATGTCAGCTGAGTTGCTGTTTCCAAATGATTCAAACAGATTCTGCAAAAACCTGACAGTTACAGTGAGTCTTTAGAAGCTGGATTAAATAAATAGATGATGTGCTATTTAGGAATCTGAGGGCCATTTCTTTATAAATGTCCCTTGCTACTAACTGAGATCTGTTCTGCCATCACAATTTGTCATAGCAGTGGGGACTTTTACCATCAGCAGGGAATTTGTACCTGATCAGGCATTACTTACATGAGTTCCCATAAGAGAGGAATGAGATGTAGGTTATGTAATATTGAAGGGCTCAATAGACTTTCATGATAGCTCCTGGTATTGACGTACATTACAATTGCAGGACCTTGTGCATCTTAGCTAAAACTAAGCAATTCGGATATCAGCTGTAGCGTGTTTCCCTCAGCATGTCGTGCTTGAAGTGAACTCAGTGAGATGGAAACTGAAACCTTTGTCTCATCAGGTCTCAAGCCTTGATCCAATGATGAGATCACGAGTACGTCCCTTAAAAGTATATTGCAGATGTGAGACATAACACAAGATTGAGTACTTTTTATTGAACTGTTTGTGAACAAGAAAGAGTGCCAGTGTTCCTCCTGCACTTTCTCCTCTGATCATTCCCCTTCCTGTCCCATATCCTACCAGTCCACAATGTTTCATGCCTTCCCGTTCTCTCCCATTTGTCTATCCAACTCCACACAACCATGCAATATTTCATAATTCTCATTTCTCCACAATTTTGGGGCATTTACCACCTCCCACTGTTTCTCATCCACTCCACTATTATTGCTAGGAGGCCTCTCCTATCATTTATCATGAGATGTTTCACAGTTCTCTGTTCCTTCCAATTGTCAATGTCAACCCTTCCCTGGTATCACCAACTCTGCTATGTTTCTCCATTTCCTGTTCATATTTCTCATCCAAAGCCTCCCCAAACCAACCTCAGTCACAACAAACCTACAACATTCTCCTGGGTCCCTTGGCTGTAGCCTCATTTGGCAAGCCAGCTTGTAAATCCAACTGACAGTCAGGTGGGAAACAGGGAAAAAAATGGTATGGAGAAAGTACAATAATCTAATAAAAGCAAAATAATGCAGATGCTGGAGATTTGAAATAAAAACAGAAAATGCTGGAGAAGCTCAGCCAGTCTGGTGGCATGAGTGAAGAGCAAAACTGTTATGATTCTTGTTTTGAGGCTAAGGACTGACCACAGAAAGAACCTCACACTGAACAGAATGAAGTAAAGATTTTGGAGAAATCAGAAAACAAAAGATAGACTCGCACAGCATCCGACACACTTACAACAGTCGGCGAAAGCTGAGAAAAGGGCTGAAGCCACCCCAGGGGCAAAAAATGGATCATTTAACTCTATTTATGAAGGGGAGCACTGCTGTAGTGATCCCAGGAGACAGAAAGAGATGCAACTTGCCTTTGAAGCAAACCATTCTTGAGATTGTTTTGGATTGAATTAGTAAAGACAATAGCAGCAATGTAACTGCTATCATGAGAGCTGATTGATAACGGGTGATCGATCTGGATCGTGCAGTGGTGTGAGGAAGAAAGTACTGGACGGCCTTGAAAAGGAGTCTTGTTGCCTACAAGATGTTGACTATGGAAACTATACAGGTGACGTTTTGTGGGAGGAACTGTTTTTAGAATCAATGGCTACTGAAGTGGTGGATTAAATTAGAGGACCAATAGCACAAAAATAACCATTTTCTAAATCCTTTCAGTTCCAAAGAAGAGTGGAACTCAATTTGAAACATAATTCTGTTTCTCTTTTGACAGTCCTGCTGAGTTTCTTCTGCACTTTGTGTTTTTATGTAAGCATTAAAATGGTATGGCTCTCTCCATGTCCAGGATTGTCCCCCTCCTCCCCATTTTCCTGTAAGTGTTGCTGCCAATGTGTGGTATTCTGTAAATTTACTGTTTTTTACAGAGAAAAGTAATATTCTATGTTTGGTATGGAATCTGTCAGAGAAAGAGTTGAAATGTAGAATTACACAGTTCCCATTTGAATTGTCATAGATTCGAAGAAAAGTTCTCTCCACAAAAAAAAGTCACCTGCATGGTTTTCGTGGTCAACATCTTCTGGTCCACAAGATTCCTTTTCAAGGCCATCCATATGATCCAGATTACTCCTTAACAATAGGCTCAATGTTTAACAGTTGAATTACCTTTACCAATCCAATGCTAAGCAATCTTATTAATGTGTTACTTCAAAGGTGACTTAGATCTTAATGTCTCCTGAACGCACGTACAGCAGTGCTCATTTTTAAAGCTCTTTTTAGTGACTTTTCTTATCCTGAGATGACTTAAGCCCTCTCCTCAGTTTTCCTTGAATGTTTCAGCTATGCTGTACAAGTCTCTCTTTCCTTTCCTGATCTCTCCTAAATCATTTTCCTTTACTTCTCCAAGTGGGTTTTAAGGCATCTTACAATCCAATAAAGACCAGTTCTTAGCATAACATGCTCAAAGGGATGAAATACTCAAGTGAGAAAGGATGGCTCCCATGTGTTCCTGAAAGACCAGTTTTAATACCAATGCAATAGGATAGCGCCAAATGTTAAAGTTAATGATTGAAGATTCAGTATAACATATCAAATACAGGATCCAATCTATTTGTTTTAAAAAGTTGCAAAGCGAAGTGAATCTTTGCTGTTATCACTTTTGTTTACAATTTGAAATAGGTACAGAAACAAAACCACCTTGCTGCTGGGCACGCAACTGAATGCAGGCAGCAATTGTTTAACTTCAGTATAAAGAGCCTGGAGAAAAGCAGGGGCACACGTACACACACATCTCAATGTTAGCCATCCTAACAAGACATAAATGTTTCACTGCATGTAACCAGCAGTAATTTGCCTCCAATCATATGCCTATTTATTTTGGGATATTGGGCTGGTATTGGTGAATCACTCACTTTATCTGCCGAGCATAAAAGATCCATAACTTACTTGCCTTTGGCAATCATGAATTATGAAGATCTTTCTCATGAATAAAATACACTGCTGTGGTGAAATATTGCATTTATTCTATTGACTTTAATGTTTTAAAACAGGACAGAAGAAGTAAGATAGGTAAAAATTCATATTTTTAAATCTTTCATCTTGATGATCCCTTTCTAAGAACAGGCTAACCTCAGCAGTTACACAACTATGATGAGCATAATGATGTGTACTCAGCTGGCACTGAATTGTCCCAACTTGGATGCTTCCCATTTAGCATCAGGACAGGGAAGGATGCTGATTTGTGGGATTGCTTACGGAGCATCTTGCTGCTGCTTGCGCAGCAGACATCATCTGAGTACTCTCCTGTAAACTGGGAGGACTCCACAGGCAGGGGAATATCAGTAAAGTACAAGTGCCTCCTACACAGGGGTTCTCAATTCTTCGCTGCTGAGCCTCCCCCCTCTGTTATTCCTGGGTTCTCTGTAATACAGCTATTTTGTTTTCCTGTGTGAAAATTAGTTTTTCAATTAAACATAGGCATTCATTATCTTTGTTTTTCTTCCTTAGTGCGATGAGAAGACTGATTACATGAGCCTTCTTTTCCACTAACCGGACAGTTTTTATTCCAGTGCAGATGAGGGTTATGCATGGGGGCCCCCACAAATTCCTCATCAAAGCAGACTCTGAAAGAATTGCCTGGGAAATCGAAGACTCTGCTGGGTAATTTCTCTATGCTTGAAATCCTCTGAAAGTCTCAATTTAAATCAAAGAAATTAAGCAAATATGAAGTAATTAAGTAAATAGTTTCGCAAGAAAAGTTAGTCTATTAAGTACATTGTCTAATTCCTGTATATCTTTCAAATGACCCAAAATTTACTTCACCCACCTCCTGACCATTTACACCCCCCCAGATCCTGAACTGACACTTACTGACAACTGGGAGCCCCTTGCTCTGCTCCACGCCCGATTATACCAGCATTCCTGGTTCTGAGACCTCTCTTCCTGCACCACCGCCCCCCAACCACCGACCCATGTCCTCTGTAAGGGATGTCCCTAACCCCAACACCAGGCCTAATCCACCCTCCACCACATCCCCACTCAAATCCCTTCCCTGGGCCATTGAATATGTTTCTCCCTTTCCCTGCTTCAACAATCAGGTTTACAGTGTCACAGCTTAAGAATACAGGTGTCAGCCAGTTAGGATGGAGCTGGAGAGAAATTTCTTCACCCAGGGAATGGCAGGCTTGTTGAATTCTCTGCCACAGAAAGCAGCTGCAGTCAAAACATTCTAAGTTTTCAAGAAAGAATTAAATATAGTTGTTAGGGAAAAAAGGATCAAAGTGTGTGCAGAGAATGCAGAAACTGGGACTTAATTGCATAGTTAGCGGTGATTATACTGAATGGAGTAACAATGCCAAAAAGATGGAATGGCCAACTCCTGCTCCTATTTTCCATGTTTCTATGTCTCTCTGGCTGCTCAACCCACTCCCTCACTGCTGTATCCTCCCTTCTCCACAGTTTTTGACACTTATCCTTCCTGCTGCTGTTGACGAACGTGATTTCTTCCACCCTCCCTGACCTATTCTCAACACTGCTTCTTCCAGTCAGCTTGCCACCATGCATCCTGACAACTTACCCACTTGGCTCCCTACCCATTTTGCACTTGGCACCCGACTGACCTTAGTACCAAAACCCCTACCCAGCTGGCATTTTACCCATGGCCCATTAATCTCCATTCAACTGACACACTATTTACTATGCACCCTACCCACTGATATCATAATCCCTATTCATCTGGCACCCCAAGCTTCCAGCAGCCTAGTATTTCACTTCTGGCCTTATCATCTGACAGCAGCCATCAAGATCTCTAAACTTCAGAATATGCAACTGGGAGTGAAAGGGAGTATGGTCATCTTTCCTCTGACAATTCAGCACTACCAAAAAACTGGCAGAATGGAAGTCTAGCTCTGCATTCCTGAAGGAGCCTTGATCAGAATCTCTCATAAGAAATGGGATGGACTGATGTTCTGCGTGATACTGTCACTCCTCCCAAACCCTGGCCCATAATTTAAAGTATAGTATTGAAAGAATGCTGCATTAAGTGAAGCTGAAAAATAGAGGTAACAAGTGAATGATTAGCTTTTCTGTTCTGCCAACAAGGTGAAAGAGGTCTCAAAGGAAACTTTCTTCAATATGCATTAATGTTATAGAATTAAAATATGTTCCTCATGACAGAAACACAGTTTGATGCATTTTAATGCACTGTTGTTCAGGGTCTGATTAACTCAAAAAAACGTGCAATTCAGAAAACTGTCTTGAGATAATTAGTTCGTGTTGACGTATTCAAAATGTACTGTCACGAGTGTGAGAAATCCACAGTCCTTGGAATATTTATTGCATTTTTTAAGAAAGTAAAATTCTCTAAATACATTATATATCGTAATAAGCCTATTTATGAGACAGATGATTTGAAATCCATTCACATTTTACTCCACTGCCTCTCCTTTAATCAATAACTGGAAATTAAAACTGGAAATTTCCAATACTGTCAATCCAGAGACAAACATTGGATTTGATCTGAAGCAGACCCTAAACATAAGCCATTAGAGTTTTTCTTTGTTATTATTTTCACTTATATTATCTTGTTTCACAATATAAACAGTGTGTGGATTTAAAAGAATGCTCCCCTTTTGCAACTCTTACAACTGTTGGCTACCTATTGATTTCTAGCTAGCTGTTCCTTACTGAGGATATCTGTATTTTTTCATGCAGCCGTCAGTAACCTCAATGAATCCCTGCAGGTCCAGTCCTACTATATTTCTCCCTGAACCATGCCCTCATACGCCATGAAAACTGAAGCACATTGATATTTCCTGACTTGACGTCACTGAACTCATTGTCTTCACAGTCCAAAGTGCCAAATAAAGCGAGCAAACAGACTGATCACTTTTAATCTACGGCGGGGTGTTCCTCCAGGCATGAGGCTGCTTTAATCCACATGGCAGCCTGAAACCGGCATGGTCTGTTGTTGCAGCTTCCACTGCTAGTCGTGGGGAAAGAGGATCTCCTGCCCGGGCACTACCCTGGCCAGCAGGAGATCCAGGTCTCCGCCCGCAACATGGAGCGTTGATTAGCTTCAGTCTGCCATGTCCAGGGAACAAATCAGGAACCGTGCAGGGCAACTCCAGACTAACAGCACTTGTCCTGGTCCATGGCAAGCTTTTGAAGATGGCTCGCACCCCAAATGATGCCAGTTAATTCTGGGATATCCCGTTACTAGTGAGTCATTCCAAAAACAATGCATGGTAAGACAGGATTCTATTTGGCTGTAACAGATGCTGTTGTAGTTGGATAGCTGGTTAATAAGGTGAGTTTAGTGAGAAATTGTGGGAAAAAAACTTGCTCAAGCTCTTGGTAAAAATCCTTCAAAGTAAAACTGAATGCAACTTTTAAGTAGCCAAAAGAATATCAGATTCAGCCCATGCTTTTTCCTTAAGCTTGGTAACTTCTTTAATAACTACTAGAATTTTTCCTTATACTAAATATATAAATATATATATATATGTCACCGTAGTCATTTGCTGGGTTGAAAGGAGCTTGAGAGAGGTGAGATGGTGTGTACTGTTCAAACTCCAACACAGTGCCCCATGAATTTCTGGGTTTCTGTTTGCTTTTGCCATATCGAAGGTTTGTAAATGTAAGCCAGGGCTGTACTCACGAGGTGAGTGATGAAATTAGTGAGAAGGTCAATCTTGTGTACATCTTCAGAACATTTGTGCCTTTGGCAATCTTTTTGAATGTCTTGACCTCCCACTCATGGAATGACAAGTGGAAGGACATTTAATTCAGAACCAAAAAAAAAGAGGCTAGGCCATCTGAAAGTGAAAGGTTTAATGGAAATAGCTAA
Source organism: Stegostoma tigrinum (assembly GCF_030684315.1). Lineage (NCBI taxonomy): Eukaryota > Metazoa > Chordata > Chondrichthyes > Orectolobiformes > Stegostomatidae > Stegostoma > Stegostoma tigrinum. Next base: position 29,722,470 of record NC_081375.1, read on the forward strand.
GAAAATGGAACACGGGAGAGTGAACTGTTATCATCCTAGTGATGTGCACATTTTGTGAACTGTAGGTAGTATTATTGCACCAAGCTGGGATTCACTTAATAAACAGAAGTTAAGTCAAAGCACACAGTAAAATAAAGTAACAGACCTTTTCATCAGCATTTTAGTACTGGTATATTGCCAACATAATAAGAATAGCATTTGACTGCATTGATACCCATATCTTAATCAACCAAGTGACAATGTGCTGTCTGAAAAATCTCAAGATGAGTTGAAGCATTTCAATATTTCACAAAATATCTCCATGATTTCACCTCAAATTGTCTCACCGGAACCAACAACACGTTGCCAGTATTTTCAATGCTTTAAAATGCTGTGTCAAGACACAAGCCATGCTTGAAAGTTCAAAATATAGAATCATAGAACCGCACAGCATGGAAACAGACCCTTCAGTCCACCTTGTCTGTGCCGGCTAGATAGCCTAAATAAATCTAGTCCCATTTGCTAGCATTTGTCCCAAATCCCTCTAAACCCTTCCTATCCACATATCCATCTACATGCCTTATAAACATTATAATTGTACCAGCCTCCACCACCTTTTCTGGCAGACCATTCCATACATGCACCACCCTCTGCAATGGATAAAGTTGCTTGTTAGTTGCACCTTTAAATTTTTCCCCTCTCACCTTAAACCTATGCCTTCTAGTTTTGGACTCCCGCACCCCAGGGAAATCATCTGGCCTATTTACCCTATCCATGCCCCTCATGATTTTATAAACCTCTCTAAGGTCACCCCTTAGCCTCCAATGCTCCAGGGAAAATAACCTCCGTCTACTCAGCCCCTCCCCGTAGCTCAAACAACTCCCCCCTCCAAATCTGGTAACATCCTTGTAAATCTTTTCTGAACCCTTTCAAGTTTCACAACATCCTTTCTAAAGCAGGGGGACCAGAACTGCATGCAGATTCCAAAACTGACCTAAATAATGTACTGTACAGCCACTACATGACATCCCAACTCCAATACTCAATGCACTGACCAATAAAGGTAATCAAACCAAACACCTTCTTCACTATCCTGTCTACTTGCGACTCCATTTTCAAGGAACTATGAACATGCACTCCAAGATCTCTTTGTTCAGCAACACTCCCCAGGACCTTACCTTTAAATGTGTAAATCCTGCCCTGATTTGCCTTTCTAACATGCAGCCCCTCACATTTATCTAAATTAAACTCCATCTGCCACTTCTCCGGCCATTGGCCTATCTGATCAAGATCCTGTTGTACTGTGAGGTAATGTTCTTCACTGTCCAGTATGCCTCCAATTGTGGTGTCATCTGCAAACTTCTTAAAAATATATTCTGTCATGGGATGTGGACACTGCTGGTAAGGCTAGTATTTACTGTTCATCACTAATGACCCGTGACCTGAATGGCTTGTTGGGTCATTTCAGAGTGCAGTTCGGAATCAGCCACATTGCTGAGAGTCTGGACTCACATGTAGGCCAGGCCATGCAGGGATGGACAGATTTCCTTCCCCGAGTGACGTTAGTGAATCAGATGGGTTTTTTTATGAACTGATGACAGTTTCACGGTCACCATTACTGAGAATAGATTTCACATTTTATTAACTGAATTTAAATTTCGTCAAACAGCCCTCAAGCCCCAAAGGACTCCTGAATTACTAATCTAGTGATATTAGCACTGTGCCTTTACATTTTCCACACCGGGAGTGAACCAGTACAAACACTTTATATGTTTTATTACAATCATGGAGAGGCAATGGCCTAGTGATATTATTGCTGGACCGTTAATCCAGATCCCCAGGTAATGTTCTGGGGACCTGGGTTTGAATCCTGCCATGGCAGATGGTGGAAACTGAATTCAATGAATATCTAATGATATGAGTCTAATGATGACCGTGAACCCATTGCCAATTGTCAGGAAAACCCCATCTGGTTCACTAATGCCCTTAGAGAAGAAAATTGCCATCTTTACCTGGTCTGGCCTACATGTGACTCCAGACCCCCAGCAATGTCGCTGACTCAAAACTGCCATCCAGGCAATCAGGGATGGACAATAAATGCAGCCTGGCCAGCGACGCCCTCATCCCGTGAATGAATAAAATCTTACTTATGCTATGACAGATCGATTCTTCCTTCTTGAATCAAAAATGATTCCCTTTCAAAAAAAATGTTTAATGTGGTTAAAGAATTATGTGATCTTGGCTGGACCATAATGCAGTAACTGTAAGAAAGCAAGCTACTTTCTCAAAGTGGGGAAGCATAACCACAGATTGCCACTCATTTCCCAGGAGATAATAATCATCAGAGATTTGGAAACAGGCTAAATACATTCAGCTCCTTACGCAGGGTGAGTTTATCCCACACATTCTAATAATTCTACTTGATAATAATTAACATTAGAAATTTAGAAAAGATCAGTTGTCATCGAATAAAAATGTGTATTTTGAAGCTGCAAAGAGCATTCAGTATCGCAAAGCCTTGAAAATAGACAGTGCAATGTTTCACTCAAGCGTATACCAAATTCAAGCAACAAAAGCATAAAATGACAAAAAAACCTGCAAAATTAGAAGTAACTCGGACAGTTTGATAGCCGCAAAAATGAATCTCAGTTTAAGTTCTTATTTGAGTGTGCTTTCCCTTTTCAGGAGAACTGTTCTAGTTCTTTGCCCTACCCTTTCATTAAGTCAAATGTTTCTCTTCCAGGGTAGGAAGAAAATGGCAAAGCTGCCTTGTAGCAATGAGTCTTTCGACAGCTTAATCATGGGGCAGCGTTAATGAAAGCCCCATAGACATTAGCAGCCCAGACTGTCCACCTTCCCTGACGGACGAAGAAAGCACGGAGCAGATTACAGCATTGGGAAGCATAAGGAAAGGGGAAGTGACAAGGTTTCGTATATATAAATCGAGATCTCAAACTTGTATTGTCTGCATGTTCAAACAGTTAAACTACTTATTTTGCTCTCCTTCACAGGCACCGTAATATCAGCGTACAGGAGGAGTAGATCTTGTTCTTTTATAGATAATGTGCTGGATGATAAATGCAACAGTAACACTAGTATTGAGCAAATTCCTGTCCTGTCCATTAATTTATTTTCTATTTTATTAATCCAGTGAAGCCTATCAGATGCTTGAACACTTGGTAGAAGAATCGATTCTAACCATCTCTATTAATCTGGTGAGTGGCTGATTGATCGGGGCCTAAACTGGGTCAGTGGTATTGTCTGCTGAAAGGTCAGAACCCCTTAATCATCATTTACTTCAGATAGACTGATCAAACTATTTCCACACAATGGGGATGTGGCATTGACTTGTTTAAAACAAGTAGTGTGATATTTCACAATGAAATTCTTTTAGTTAGCTATGTGCACAGAAGTTTTATAATGAATTTTTTTACCTTACAATCACTATATAGTCCTTTCATGTTTTATAACTTAAACCCATTTTATTTTCACTTTCTTTATAAAGCTTTTTAATTTTAAAAGCTCTTCAATATGAACAGACATTAAGTAGAAGCACTGAAGCAGATTTAAAGAGGTCTTAATTGACAAAGGTTCACGTGAATATGTAATGTACTATTTTTCAAGCAGTCACAAACCATTTTTTTAATGGATTAACATCCATATAAAAAGGATGCACACAGCAACGCAGTTGAGAAGTATTAAAAATTTCGATGTCGAAATGAGATTTTATTACAGAGTATCCAAAATGTTAGCAGTTTGGCCAAAGGGACTGATAAAATTAACAGATGACTTTGTGTGCGCAACAGTTTGTATTGCTTTAAATATCTAATCTCTTCACCATGAATGCTTTCTATGCTGTAAGTACAGAATAAGATGACTTTTCACACTGTGCTAAATGCTTTTCAACTCCTGATTTATAATGGTCTCGTCACAGGAGTTTCCCATGTAATATGAGGCCTAATATCTGATGACAATAAGTTTGCAGCTGATTGCTGGAGCTGTCGGGATGAGACAATTCATGAGGTTGCGCCTGATCTCAACAATGCTGCTAGAATCTGGGGAAAGAGAAATTATTATGGGGCGCATGGTGGCTCACAATGCCAAGAACCCAGGTTCCATTCCACCCCCAGGTGACTGTGTGGAGTTTGCACATTCTCCCCATGTCTGTGTGGGTTTCCCCCAGGTGCTCGTTTCCTCCCACAGTCCAAAGATGCGCAGGTTAGAGTAGATTGGCCATGCTAAAATTGTCCATAGTGTTCAGGGATGTGTAGATTAGATGGATTATAGGGGATGGGTGTGGGCAGGATGCTCTGAGGGTCAGTGTAGACTTGTTGGGCCAAAGGGCCTGTTTCCACACTGTAGGGATTCTATGATTCTTTTTCACATTTCTTGTGGTCTTGAAGATGTAAGGGAATGAACGTGCATTGGAATTCATCCTCACTTTCGTACTACTTTGTTTGATTTTCATTGATTTGATTTTTTATTGTGAAGTACAAGGAAAATCTTTGTTATGAGCAGTATAGGCAGACCACAATAAGCAGTGAAATATAGATCGTAGGGTGAAAAAATATCTCAGAGGCAGACAGGTTATGTCTCACAAGATGTATACAAGGTACGATCAACATTAAAAAGATCAGCATTAATTGAAGTTAGGGAGCCCATTCATCAGTCTGGAAACCTGCCTGTGTGTGCGTCCAAGCTTCTGTATTTCCTGCCTGTAGGAGAGCATTTCCCTGGTTTTATGGGTCTTTGATGATGTTGACAGCCTTTCTGCAACAACAAGCCATGTAAATGTAATCCATGGATAGAAGGTTGCCTTCTGTGATGGTCTGGGTTGTGCATACCACCTTCTGTAGTTTCTTACGGCCCTGATTAGAGCAGTTGGCGTACCAGGATGTTATGCACCTGGACAGCGTGCTTTCAATTGTGCATCTGTAGAATTTGGTGAAGGACCTTACAGACATGGCAAATTTCCTGAGCCTCCTGAGGAAGAAGAGGCATTGTTGTGCCTTCTTAACTGTTGCATCCACAGGGGTGGACCAGCACAGGTTGTTGGTTATCACCACTCCGAGGAACTTGACGCTCTCTACCCTCACAATCTCAGCTCCATTGATGTGGTTGGAGGCATGATCTCCTCCTTTCTTTCTGAAGTCAATGATTGGTCCTTTAGTTTTGCTGACATTGAGAGGTTGTTATCACTGCACCATGTCACCAACCCCTCTAGCTCATTTCACTCTTCATTGTCTGATATCCGTCGTACCACGGCGATGTCATCGGCAAAATTGTAGATGGCGCTTGTTTGGAATTTAGCAACACTGTCATGGGCACACAGTGAGTATAGTGCTGTGTGTTATTGTACTGTCATTGTTTAATCTTTTGTTGTTTTTGGCTTGTGGATTAAACTAAGACAATGACATTTCTTTGAACCATGGACTACAGGAAGAGTTGTTGCATTTCTAAAAATAAGTTACTTCCTTCAAGCAGAAGGGTCAGGTTGGCGGGGGGGGGGGGGATGTAAATCATGGTGTGTTTGCTTTTGCATGTGCGTGGGTGTGCACGTGTCAAAGCAAGTGTTGCCCAGAGAGAGATTGGTAATTGGTTTGTACAATTCAACCCACACAGCTGGCCCTGCAGTTATCAGAATGACAATGGCCCTCTGAATGGGTACTGGGCAGGCGGGCAACTTGCGTGTGAAGAATAGAGCAGCAGAAGCCTCCAGACTGCAGGGAGATAGGGTCTCTCTCTCTCTCTATAGTGAAGTAGCTAAAAAGAAAATCTGGAAGATAGGTAGTTATACTCTGCTTCATTTGCTGTTGGTTCATTGAGGTTACCATGAAGGACTCTCCTTTCAATCTCTCACATTGCCTGAAGCACAGTGACCCTCAGATTAAACCACCAATAGTCATCTCTCTCTAATGACAGAGCAATGTTGTGATCTGGTAAGACTGTGGTGGCTTTACCTTTTAGCATTACACCTCTAACCAGTGACTGTGAAACAGAACAATTAATGAATTGACATTCCTTTGTCTTTCATAAAGAACTGAAAGGATCTGGAAAGGAGACTGGAGACCAGTAGGATGTTTAAGATAAAGGAGCACATCATCAAATCCAGTGGACAGATACTGCTGAACTGTGTTTTCTCTCCTCCCATTAACACCTATACTTGTTTGTTTGCCTGTGTCTATCTACATGTGTGTGTAAGCATTGAGAAGGGGATAGAAATTAAGCTGGTAGAATTCTAAGTTGATTTTTTTTTTTGTTTTTTGTCAAGTTCAAAATCCTGAGTACTGTTTTCTGTTAACCTGACGCCACCAGTCAAGTAAACTGTATAACTTCAGGTAATTTAATGATATCCTTTACTCTTGCAAGGACTCCAGAAATAGATGGGTTCAACTATAGCATACTTGCTGCAAGTGGGTCTTGATAATTGTGCTTAATAAAGTGTCAAGTTTGATTTTTTGAATCAATGTCTGGCATAACAAAAGGTTGTAGCTATAAGGACCGAGTAATGTGTGATAAATAGAAACCCTGGAAGATTTTTTTGGGCTTAAGGTATATTTCAACAATTATGCTTCAGCTGATGATGGCTAATTCTACTTCTGAGTTCCTGGTAATGTGAAAAGTACCATTTCTGGCGGTTGGGATTGTTATGGACCAGGCCAGACCTCCTCAAAATAGATCAAGAAGGTAGCCTAGACCCTAACCTTTGCTTATTTTAAAGGTAAATATCAGGCGTTGTGATCCAGATGCAATTTAATTGATCAAACTACTGGACATTAAGCAAAATACAATTTATTCAAACACAGTTGTTAAAATTACAACCAAAACAAAAGAAATTGGAATACCTTAACTCTATTGGAAAACTTAACCTAGATACAGTAACTAACCTCAATTAATTGTTATAACACAGTAATATCCCACAAAAACACCATTGGCAAAAAGGCCAATTTAGAAAACAGAGTTTGTCTCACATGCAATCCAGCAGCCGAGGAAGAGAACCCCCTGCTTTTGGCTGTAATTGAAAGAGGGGGAGAAATAGCTTCCACTTCTTCAAGCCCACAACAGCAACTGCTGAAAGCTAACTAACAATGCGAGATGTGTGAGAGCTTGACCACACGCACTCAGGCTGCTTCTATTGTTCAAATTTTAAACAAAAAACCCAAGACCTCACAAGTTGTTTATCTTCACCTGTCCCCCAGTCTCTCTCCTTCAAAAATAAAGGACATAATCTCTTAAAGCTGGAGCATCATTTACGTACATTTAGGTCGTCATTGGACAAGCATATGGACGTACATGGAATAGTGTAGGTTAGATGGGCTTGAGATCGGTATGACAGGTCGGCACAACATCGAGGGCTGTAATGTTCTATGTTCTATCATTACAGGATAGAATCCCACATCTTTGACTGTGCTGATTGCAGCCAGACCTGCTGAGATTTTCCAGCAATTCCTGTTTTTGTTTCTGATTTCCAGCATTCAGAGTTCTTTCGGTTTTCATTTTGAAAAAAAGACAGCGATTGGCTTCACCAATAACGAATGAGATGTTGCAATGTGAGGGTACAGAACAGGAAACCACGATGCTCTCCCATGATTTCTCAGAAGCATTGGCAGGCAAATGCCAATTTCCAGTTTGTTACCATAGATTTAAGTCACTTTTGCCCAGCAGCTGAAAGCATCAGGCTATTGTTTTCAAGCAGAGCGAACCTAACATTCAATAATTGGAGCAATGTAATAGTGCATCATTCATTTAAATTTTTGGCCTCTACCTCTTTACTATTTTGAAATATGGTAGTGAATGTGTCTCAGGGCAAATATATCAACAAATCTACAGTGCCCATGAGTGGGAATGAGCTGTTAGCTCTCACCAGTTACAGCAGGGTTGCACATAATTGTGGTCATTTTTTGAGATACTTCATAAATGTTTCATTGGTCTTCTATAACTCATTGAGAAACTGTCATTGGTATGATTAAGGGGAATAAAGTTGTACCTTTGAGCCTGTTACTCACAGAGGGAGATACTGATTTATATCCTTCAAAACAATGGCCATCACCAGCATGGTGTCATGCCCAGCCAGAACCCAATTCCCCTCTTCTCAGCAGCCAGCTAATAGAAAACAACTCAATTTGATTCACACTATCTCACTCAGCTGAGGATCTTGAATTAGAATTACAGCGGTAACAACTCGCCCTTCGGCTAAGTAAAATGATATCTTTTGGGTTTTGAGTAAAATTAATAAAATGAATGGATGGATGTACTTTAAATGGAGAGAAAAACCACAAAGCGCAATGATGAAGCTACCAAAAGTGACAGCTATCTTCTACTTATGTCAGACTTACCATAGCTACTAAGTTCATTAAGTCTCTGTGTGTTACCATATCTTAAACCACAATCTCTGTAGCAAAAATATTGCTAGCCGATTCAGGGAAAAAAAACCTTCACTTAATAAATCTGTGAGAATCCTGTCAACCCATGTCATATGTGAGGTCAGTTCATGAAGCGAGTCTTAATCTCACTGAAGCTATTTGCCAGTTAGACACTTAGGACAAATTAGCACTGAAATCAGTTGAGTAAGGTGTGAACAACATGTTTTTCCTTTAATTAAAACTTCAAACTAGTCTCTAAAAACAAAGCACATCAAGTGAAAAAAAAATGATATTACCAACCTGAAGAGAAAATGCAGTATGATTGAGAGAGAGTGGAGATAAATAATTACTTATTGCTGGCACCAAGCTTTTAGTCACCTCTCCTAATATCACCCTGGACACCTTGATGTCAAGTTCTGTCTGATAATACCCCTGTAGAGTGCCTTCAAATGTTTTGCCATGTTATATCAATGCAAGTTGTTGTTAGTAATATTGCACATATCATATCAATTAAATACAAAGCCTGGAAAATTTCATCAGAAGGACAGATTTGTTAAGTAAGCATCATTTTTCAGTCCATTAAACTTGTCTATCTTTCTTTTGAAATTACCCGTGTTTGAAGTGTAGATTTTCTAAATTAAGCACAAAAATGCTGTTTTTCAGCATCTTGCCATTAACAAGCTAGTTCTGCCAATCATAGTGGCATTACATTGTAAGTTATTGGCCCAGAAGTGCATTTACCAAACAGCTGGTAAACATGCCCCGACAGCATACGTGACAGGGTGGCTCTAATTTGATTGACCGATGCCTTTCAGTTTAGAGTGATCACAATATGATAACTGATGATTCCAAAAGCATCCCGGGTGTGGCAGTTGAAATCTACCATGCAAGAGAAAAGAAAAGCACAGAAGACCACCGCAATCAAAATAATGCATTTTAAGCTCAAGTAAGCAGCCTCAAACAAGCTTAGGTTTTGCTATTGTTGTGCTGCCTGAGCGTGTGGGATTTTGCAAGGTCAGCCCAGCCCTTGTGGAAATGCATGAGGGACCTGATGCAGCTTATCAGAAGAAGAGAAAACAGAAAATTAAGGTTAGCATTTTCCTCTAACCAGTTGAAATCAATATTTAACAGGATGCAGCCACCTAAATACAAATGCGGACAGAAGTTACTCGGAACCTTATGCCTAGCCAGCCACACAGATTTCACCAAACAGTTTGGTACTTTTAGAGATGCAGTGTGGTGACACTAGGCTGCTGTTCACTGGGGAAGGCAATGAAAGGGTGGCCATGCATACAAATACCTCTGCAACATGTCTGATATGTATGTTGAACTGAATCCTTTTTTAGTTGGATGCAGCATTTGCTAGCATTCTGTGAGAATGTAACAATCAGGGCCCAATGAATTCTGAATGATTTTGTGTTTACTGTCCAAAATACATCATGTGCATTTAATTCTGCTTAGAAATACTGGAGGGGCAAGGTGAAATGTTTCCCACAGGTGTCTTAGAACAGGTCAAGAAAAAGGAACACAAAGGTTACAGCTGCTACTAAAGTCAGTAAGTGAGAGGAGAGAGAGAGACGCTTCCATGTTAGGCAGTGTTTCTTTCAGCTTTACTGCTGAAAAGGTAACTGAATTAGAAGTTCTAGGAGTGAGTAGGTAGCCAATTATTGGACTCAGGTATCTAGAAACATTCTGAGAGCTGTGGGGTTCACAAGAATTCAGTTTTCACTAATAGCTTGGTACTGCTAGGATTGGGGGTTGAAAAGCTCACAAGCCGTACCTACTTTATTCAACTGGTCAAATCGTCCTGGAGTGCAGTTTTGAAGTCCACCCACGAATGGAGGGTGGCTGATCAGAAAGAGCGCAATCATTGACATAGTCCATATTGAAGCAGTTCCTGAAAAGAAGCATCAAGGTCAAGTTTGGCAATTGTGAAGAATTATATTCCCTTGTGAAGTTTAATGAGATTTAATGACCCACCATATCATTAACATTTGAGGGAATGCTGAGTTATCCATAGGCTCTGTCCTGATTGCAAATACTACTTGATGTGTTCTGTAGAGTGTTTTATCATAGTCTATTGCCCACATTAATCAAAGGCTAATTTTGGATGTTAGAAATAAGTGATAAATGATAGATTGTGTTACTGGACTAGTGTTGTATAGTAAGGTTTACTGCTGTTTCTTCTAAAGCACAGAATTGTGTGGTTTTATTCACTTAGTAAGTTGCCTGGATCTCACATGTTGTCAAATTTAAAAATCATTGCATTGTCATTCCTTTTGTATAAAGTCAAGATTTCGGAAAATTGGATGTTGGAGAGTCCATTAAGGACCACTGAACACAAAGATATCATAAAAACTTGGATGGGAAAAGGCAGAACATCTTTGGGTCTTGCAGGGTCAAGATTCACCTGCTCCCCCATTAGTCTTAGTAATAACGTCTAATTTACTCAAGCAACATGTACTTGCTTGCTACCATGCAATAAGCTGCATCTTGTTTAAGCTTTTGTTAAGACTCACATAATTTTCCATGACCTTGAGACCCAGTCAAGGAAAGGAATGGTGGCAGCAAACTGCCTCAAACAGAAGGTGGTGGTCATCGGCATCACAACGCACAATCTCTACAAGACAGATGTCCTTGCAAAGTTGGCACACATTTGTAGCTGGTTCCCAGAGGATCATGTGTTTCCAATCATGGTAAGATGTCAGGTAAAATTGTCAGTTTAACTGCAGGTACAGGAAGCTGACTTGCATGTGTGTTGAACTCACCAACATTTTGTTTTAACCTTTGTGCCCGACCACTGTGGCTAGGTAGTGTAACTGGGTGCTTCAAAATGCATCTTAATTGTAAACAACTGAAGAACACTGTGGTTTGCTACTCAATGTTTCATTAAACCCTGAGCAATTGCAAAAGTTTGTATTTTAAGAGCTTCTTTTGGAAGCGATTTTTTTTCCCTCAATTTTTGCTGGTCTGCTAAAATCCAGGAAATGTTTCAGTTAACTTTCCAGTCGATTAAGAGAGAATGTTGAGCTGCAAGGGACCAATGGAGTGTGAAAGCTTTGAAGAGTAGAGTTCAGTTTGAGATGCAATGTAGCATTGAAGTCAAACAGACAGGTCATTTTTTTTCCCCTGTAATTAGAACTTGTATTAAGTGAGCATACAAAGTTTGATCCTTGTGAGAGATTTGTGTTAGTGAGAATTCAGTCTGGAACATCTACATTTCAAAGTCAGAGTTGGAATTGTAGTGAATTTGAAGGTTCGGATTGTGTGATTTTTAGGTCAACATGGATCTGGGGCAGGACAATTGCATTAAATGTAGAAAATCAAATCTTTGAAGCATGACAGCATTGTGCTGCATGTGCAATTGGCCATATTCCATAGCAACAGGCAGTGTGAGGAGTTTCAGCATTAACTTTCCAGAATGTGATTGCCCTTCAGGCAGCAATAGATAATTCAAGACACAGCGTCAGTGCAGAAAGAGAGAAGTGAATAACCATCCTCTGGCAGCAGAGTCAGACAGGATCTTTGATGCTGAAAAGCTTAGTAATTGGAACTATCTGACACAAGCATTATAGTTACAGACACAAAGACAGAAAATAAGAGCAGGAGCAGGCCAATCAGCCCTTCAAGCTTTCTCCACCATTCACTATGATCATGTGTGATTTCTGACCATGATCAGTCAACACCAGGTTATAGTTCAACAGGTTTATTTGAAAACACAACCTTTTGGAGTATAGCTACTTCCATCGGGTGAAGTCACCTGACACAGGGGCTACATTGGGGAAGCTTGTGTTTTCAAATAAACCTGTTGGGCTATAACCTGGTGTCATGTGATTTCTGACCTTGTGCAGCCCAGTCCCACATCAGCATCTCCACGTCACGGCTGATCATCCAACTCATTATCCTGTTCCCGCTTTCTCTCCAAACCTTTGATTCCTTTAGCTATATCAGAAACCTTCTTGAAAACATTCAATCACTTTCTTTGGCAGAGAATTCCACAAGTGACAGTGATGCTAACTTAAAGGAGGATAGTGAAGGGCAATCTTGCGACACTGTGGAACAAGAGGCCTGTTATGGACCAGGCCAAATCCCCTCAAAATAAATTAATAAGGGAGAGACTCCAGAACCTAACTTTTCCCTATTTTAAAGGTAAATGTAAGGTATTACATTCCACAGAAAATTCAGTTGGCCAAACAACTCTATGTGAAGCAAAACACAAGTTATTCATATGCTATAGTTAAAACAGAACAAGAGGGGAGAAAAAGAAAAGAATTGGCTTAGTTGTAACTCTGTTGGAAAACATAACAGAATAATAAATTAGTTAGCTACTAAACAGAAACTTTTTCAAACATCTCATAGACATACCCTTGGTGAAAACCAAATTGCTTCAAATGCAACTTCAGCAGCCCAAGGGGAAATACATCAACAGAACTCAGACAGTGCAGCAGGGACAGATATACTGTACTAACAGGCCCAGTAACGACAACTACTACTGAAAAAGTAAGAAACTAAAATTCCTGGTTCTTTGGGAGCTTGACCACATCCATTCAAACTGCTTCTATAGTTCCAAACTTTAAAAAAAGACAAGGCCCTACAAGTTAATAAAATGTGAGGCTGGATGAACACAGCAGGTCAAGCAGCATCTCAGGAGCACAAAAGCTGACGTTTCGGGCCTAGACCCTTCATCAGAGAGGGGGATGGGGGGAGGGAACTGGAATAAATAGGGAGAGAGGGGGAGGCGGACCGAAGATGGAGAGAAAAGAAGATAGGTGGAGAGGGTGTAGGTGGGGAGGTAGGGAGGGGATAGGTCAGTCCAGGGAAGACGGACAGGTCAAGGACGTGGGATGAGGTTAGTAGGTAGCTGGGGGTGCGGCTTGGGGTGGGAGGAAGGGATGGGTGAAAGGAAGAACAGGTTAGGGAGGCAGAGACAGGTTGGACTGGTTTTGGGATGCAGTGGGTGGGGGGAGAAGAGCTGGGCTGGTTGTGTGGTGCAGTGGGGGGAGGGGACGAACTGGGCTGGTTTAGGGATGCAGTAGGGGAAGGGGAGATTTTGAAACTGGTGAAGTCCACATTGATACCATTAGGCTGCAGGGTTCCCAGGCGGAATATGAGTTGCTGTTCCTGCAACCTAGGGGTGGCATCATTGTGGCACTGCAGGAGGCCCATGATGGACATGTCATCTAAAGAATGGGAGGGGGAGTGGAAATGGTTTGCGACTGGGAGATGCAGTTGTTTGTTGCGAACTGAGCGGAGGTGTTCTGCAAAGCGGTCTCCAAGCCTCCGCTTGGTTTCCCCAATGTAGAGGAAGCCACACCGGGTACAGTGGAGGCAGTATACCACATTGGCAGATGTGCAGGTGAACCTCTGCTTAATGTGGAATGTCATCTTGGGGCCTGGGATAGGGGTGAGGGAGGAGGTGTGGGGGCAAGTGTAGCATTTCCTGCGGTTGCAGGGGAAGGTGCCGGGTGTGGTGGGGTTGGAGGGCAGTGTGGAGCGAACAAGGGAGACACGGAGAGAGTGGTCTCTCCGGAATGCAGACAGGGGTGGGGATGGAAAAATGTCTTGGGTGGTGGGGTCGGATTGTAGATGGCGGAAGTGTCGGAGGATGATGCGTTGCATCCGGAGGTTGGTGGGGTGGTGTGTGAGAACGAGGGGGATCCTCTTTGGGCGGTTGTGGCGGGGATGGGGTGTGAGGGATGTGTTGTGGGAAATGCAGGAGACGCGGTCAAGGGCGTTCTCGATCACTGTGGGGGGAAAGTTGCAGTCCTTGAAGAACTTGGACATCTGGGATGTGCAGGAGTGGAATGTCTTATCGTGGGAGCAGATGCGGCGGAGGCGGAGGAATTGGGAATAGGGGATGGAATTTTTGCAGGAGGGTGGGTGGGTGGAGGTGTATTCTAGGTAGCTGTGGGAGTCGGTGGGCTTGAAATGGACATCAGTTACAAGCTGGTTGCCTGAGATGGAGACTGAGAGCTTACTTTACGATTTTCAATGGCTATCATGGCATCGCTGTCCTAAAACCTTTCTTTAAAAAAAGGACAAAAGCGACCTCTTAAAGCCATAGCATGGCCACAGACCACTTAGCAGGAAGAGGGAATGGTACAGAAAAATAAAGGAGAAAATGCTGGAGATGCTCAAGATCAGTATAATTCTTCATCAGAACTCTGCTCCTTTCTTGACAGATGCAGTCAGGATTGTTCCAACACTTTTCCTTAAATTTAAGGTTGCCAGCATTTGTTCTGAGGAAGGGTCACTCAATCCAAAACATTAACTCTCATTTCTCTCTACAGTTGTTTCCAGACCTGCTGAGCTTTTCCAGCAATTCCTGTTTTGTTTCTGATTTACAGCATCTGCAGTTTTTATTCAGCAGTATTTGACTTCTGTGGGATAAGGGTACTTGTGGGAGCTTCTACACACAGGGACGTACTCAGAATATTTTTTGCTCAGGAATCCCAAATAATATACTGATTGTTGCTACCACAATAAAGAATGTCACCTAGCAATTGGACTGGAGCTAAAAGGTAAAGTCTGTATTCAAATAAATATTATTGATTGAACCACATTTCCAATCTTCTTGACAGAATATAAGGAACTTGTCACTGGTTTTAAAAACAAGACTTCGGTGACGGTAATCTTGCTCACAATGCCACATGTTGTACAGGTTAAAGAGTGAAAGATTAAAAGTTTCATCATGCGATAACAGAGTTTGCTTGGGAATTACCCTTATCCATGTGATCCACCAGCCTCTTCAAGAAGGTCCACACTTCAGATTCTAGAGTCTGGACAGCAGCTATCTCAGTCTCCATAAAAGCTAAAAATTCTTCAACAGGAGACTTCTGATGCCGTGTCCACTTATTGCTATTCTAAACATACACTTACTTCCATCTTGCCATCTCTTCTGGAACAACAAACAGAATTTTTGCAAGGGCAACAATTAAGAGCTTGACACACTGCACAGGCTGCTTCAGAAGGTGCTTTTTCTCACTCTCTGTAAACGTCACTAAAAGATTCCTGTACCACAAGAAAAGTGCTCCACTTTGTAAGTCCAGGCTACATTTTGCACTAGGCCCATAAATCAAAACACATATCACAAGAGAAAGTCTAAATCTCTCCCTTTGACATTCGTTGGCAGTATCATTGTTCACTTACTCATCAACAATTGAATTTGGAAATCACTTCTCACAAATTAATTGTGTTTTTTGATGATGAGACCAAAAAGATAGAGGAGGGCAGAGTGGTGGATGTTGTCTATATGGACATCATTAAAACCTTTAACAAGGTTCCCCATAATAGACTGATTAATAAAGTTAGATCACTTGGGACTCAGGGAGAATTTACCAATTCAATGACATTGAATGACAAATTGGCTTGACAGTAGGAGACAGAGGTTGGTGGTGAAGGGGTGTTTTTTAGGCACGAAGACTGTGACCAATGGTGTTCCACAAGGATCGGTGTTTGGTCCACTTTGTTAGTTATATAATGATTTGTTTGAGAGTTTAGGAAACATGGTTAGTAAATTTGTGGATGATATTGATATTGCTGGTCTAGTTGACAGTAAAGAAGGTTATCTAAGATTACAAAGGGAACTTGATCATTTGAATCAAATGGGCTGAAGAGTGGCAGATGGAATTTAATTTGGATAAATGCAAGGTATTGTATTTTGGTAAAACAAAGAAGGCCAGGATTTATACAGATGATGGTAGGACCCTGGGTAGTGTTGTCAAACAGAGACACCCAGGGGTACAGGTACAAAATTCTTTGAAAGCTGTGTCACAGGTAGACAGGGTGGTTAAGAAGGCATTTAGCACACTTTCCTTCATTGCTCAGACCATTGGGTGGAGGAGTTGGCATGTTATGTTGCGGTTATACAGATTGGTGAGGCCAACCTTTTGGAGTACTGTGGACTGTTCTGGTCACCCTACTATAGGAAGGATACTACTAATTTGGAGAGGGTTCAGAAAAGATTTACAAGGATGCTGCTGGGATTGGAGGGTATGTGTTAGGGAGAGGCTGAATAGGCTGGGACTCTTTTCCACAGGAACATAAGCAGTCGAGGGGTGACCTTACAGAGGTTTATGCAATCATGAAGGACATAAGGTGGAGAGTAAAAATCTTTTCCAGAGGGTGGTTAAGTTCAAACTGGGTGGGGCGGTGCATATTTTCAAGGTGAGAAGAGAAAGATTTAAAAGGGACCTGAAGAGAAGCTTTTTGATACGGAGAGAGGTTCATATGTGGAATAAACTGCCCGAGGAAGTGGTCGATGCAGGTGCAGTTATAATACTTAAAAGACATTTGGACAGGTACATGAACAGGAAAGGTTTAGAGGGACATGGGCCAAACATAAGCAAGTGAGTCCGGTTTAGTTTGAGAAGCTTTGGGGTTGGCACGATGAGTTGGATGAAGGAGTCTGTTTCTGTGCTGTATGACTCTGTAACTCTATGGAGATCCCAATGAGCAGAAACTGACCTGAAGACATGAAACCACAGTAATGTGGTTGAGTCTCAACTGCCCTCCGGGCAATTAGGGCTGTGAAAATAAATGCTGGCCCAGCCAACAACACATCCTTTGAATGAATAATAAAATAAAATGCTGTGACTACAAGAGTAGGCCAGAGGCTGGAAACACTTTGATGAATGAATGATTCACCTTGTGCCTCCACAAAAGCTATCTAGCAATATTTTAACTCATTGGAGAAAAGGAGGAGGAGAGGGGACCTAATTGAGGTATACAAGATAATGAGAGGCCGAGATAGAGTTGATAGCCAGAGACTATGTCCCAGGGCAGAAATGGCTAACATGCGGGGTCATACTTTTTAAGCTGGTTGGAGGAAAGTATAGAGGGGATGCCAGAGGCGGGTTCTTTACACAGAGAGTTGTGAGAGCATGGAATGCGTTGCCAGCAGCAGTTGTGGAAGCAAGGTCATTGGAGACATTTAAGAGACTGCTGGACATGCATATGGTCACAGAAATTTCAGGGTGCATACATGAGGATCAATGGCCGGCACAACATCGTGGGCTGAAGGGCCTGTTCTGTGCTGTACTGTCCGATGTTCTATGTTCTATGTTAAATTGCACGGCTGTGTGCACACATAGCCCCTCTGATGTTCGCACATGCTGATCGACATGCCAACTTCTGATTCCAGAAATCGCTGCTGTACAACAGCCTCGGAAGCTTACAAAGCCACAAAGAAAATGAGAAGGAATGCTGCAGTCTAGCACACAGGGTAACAAGTCAGGGGTGCAGTGGAATGCACAGAATATGCTTGGATGAGCACGGCTGCAAAATTACTCAAGTAGATTGTCACTATTGAGGATAAACCAACCTAGGTTTAGATAATGGGCGCACACTAATAGCTCTTCATTTTTCTCTTAACTTACCAGGAAACTTCTTATTACACATCAATATAACTAGCAAATGGCCCAGTGTTATATTTTAAAGTGATTTTGATTAATTAAAATTGAACTACTATATCACCACCTTCTCAACATTCACTCTCTTCATTACCAATGTACAGTGACAGCAGTGTGTACCACTTACAAGATGCACTGCAGTAACTCACCAAAGCTCCTTCAGCATCATTTTCCAAACCTACACCCATCACACTTAGAAAGACAAGAGCAGCAGATACAATGGGAACACCACCATCGGCAAGTTCTCATTCAAGCGCCACAACGTCTTGACTTGGACTTATATTTCCTACGTTCATGTCAAAGTCAAGATCCTGAAATGTCTGTCCGAGAGCACAGCAGCTGTGTCTACACCATGTCAACTACTTTGTAGTGATGCAAGAAGGCAATTCACCACCACTTTCCTAAGCACAACAAGGGATGGGTAATAAATCCTTTGCAACCATGCCCACATCTCACGAATGAATAAGAAGACCCCATTCAAGAGCCTGGCACGACTGGTTTAAAACAGTACATACCCACAAATGCTCTTCCACAAGTTTAAAAGGCTACACAAATTGAACATTAAGTAACTAGTCTCCCACTTTGGTCCCACACATTCCTATGCCAATATTTGAGGTTAGTAAATGCTCTAACCCTGAGATCAGATGAAAACTCAAAAGACAAGTTTGACATCTGGTCTATTTTGATCCTGAACTGATTTGTAACTGCTACCATGCTTTCAGGCTTACACTGGGGATGTAGAGGATCAGCCTTGAAAATTTGCATCTGGAATTTCAACTTTGTGTTCAATCTGTGGTCCAGGCATAAATTGTGCTTGTTTTAAGAGACATTTTATTTCATATCATTTCTGCTTAGCTTCACGTTAGCTTATTGATTAATATAAAATGTGCACGAATCAACTTGGACAGATGAAAGAATGCATTAAAATATTTATTGATATATTTAAGATAGGTTGTCTGGTGCAGTTAATACAGAAGAGGGGTTTATCACATTAAATGATTATCTTATTCTGTGTTTATTGCATCATTCAGTAACCTAATCTTGAATAACTGGAAATGACTTGAAAAGAGTATATAGAACAAATAACTCATCATATGGGTGTAACTTCCCAAATACCTTTGTAAAAATTTAAACTTTAAAACATGCCCACAAAGAAAGTTTGATGTTAAGGCCCTCCTCAAAGGCCTTGATATAAGTGCAATTTTCAGAAATTGGTGTTGGTGATTCATTCCATTAGGAGTGATGAACAGTTTTGTTTGAGAGATCAGGCATTAATGCACGTTTTTAAAAACAACAGGCATAAAACATCATGGAACCTTATTTCGTGTTAGTTGTATTTTGCTCTTGAAACTCATCAATCTTTTGCATTGGTTTGGCTGATGCTGGGCAAGTTGTGCTGTTAAGTATCTGTGCAACTAATGGAAACCTGCCTGGCTGTTTCAATGTGATAAAACTCTGGCTGCATAGGCCCACTTCTATTGTGTAGCACAGTAGAAGTACATTTTATACAATAAGATGATTACTGGCAAGCCTAACTGAAAATGATTCCTTTTCATTTTCACAGGAAGGTAATTTATGGGCTGTAGATCACAGGGGACAAAGTAAGAAAGCTTTCACGGGTTTCAGTGAAATTATTGAGAAAAAAATGTTTTGTGAAATATACAAAATTGTTCCATGTCCGATGATCCAAATTCCCCAACTAGGCCCTCCACTGGAGCTTGACATAACAAACTGCATACTCTCCACTCAACTCCTGACCAATGAGAGGATAAGTCACCTTATCTCATCCATCAGCACCACCACACAAAATATTCTTGTATTTAGGTAAGCCCCGAATGAATAGTGAAGCCTCAGCAAGAATATGAAAATGTTTTAAACTTAGCTTGCTAAAAGAAAATCATTCCCAAGCAAGTTGAAGCAAGCATGTCTTGCTAAATGGCTAAAATAAAAAGCAAAGATGAGATGACTGACACTTGAGGGATTTTTACCGTTCTCTATTTTGTTCTCATCTAAAGAACTCTCATGCATCCACACACCTGAATCAATTGTATGATGACATGTGCTTTGTAGAAATCAAATTGAGAGTTTGAAATTAATTTAAAAGAGTCAATTTACAAGCAAATTCCTTAAAATATAGACACATACTTATGAGTCATTAACTACTTGTTCATAAAAGGCAGAAAGCTCATTTTAGTATTTAGTGAACCTCAATCCTTCTGCAATTCATTCTCTTTGTGACAAAGGTATGATCGGCTATATAGTGATTTTCAATGCCAGCAAGAAGCTTGTGGTATTTATAAGTTAAAAGGGTGAGCCAGTGGAAGAGGAACCAAATGTGGAAGAAACTTAAGAAAAAGAGGCTATCACTATTAAAAGGTGCAAGTTCTTTACGTAACGTCATGTGCCCAATTTCACAGAGGTAAGAAAGATCAATCATCAAGTCATTTACATGAATATTCTCCAGTGAACAATTCAGATGTGCTGAAAGAAATGAACACGTGCATAAGGGGAAATGTGGCTGCAATTCAAATGTCCAGACATAATACCAAAGGATTAATGCATAGGTTATGCTACTCCATTTCCTAAACAGAAAGTCAAACTTGTGATCTTAGGAATTATCAGTTTATTAGTGTGACGTCCATTACAGTCAAACCATTGGAGTTGATTGTAAAACAAGCGATTGAAGAAGATTTAGCAAGAGCAGAGGCTATTTTAAACCAATGTTAGTTTATGAAAGCGTAAGTGAAACTGAACAAATTTATTGATGTAACAGAATTTGTTGATGGTGGTATGACAAGTGTTAAATACCTTGACTTCCATAAGCAACTTGTGGCTAACGTAAAGGTTTGGGATTAAAAAGGACATTGGATAATAAATAAGAATGAAAAGATATGGGTTAACGATCATTTGTATTGTGCATCCATGTTTAGAATTGCATTTTAGGCCATAGTGTTTATTGCTTAGAATAGTTATAAATGACCGAGGCAAGAAATCAGATATTTAAACTTTTACAAATAATAATACATCACATAGGAAAGTTTAATGTTTGGGGGAAGATAATATTTATGTAGTTTTCACATGCTGAGAAACATGGACAGATGATGGTGTAGTGGTAGTTTCACTGGATTAATAATCCATCGACTCAGGCTAAAGTCCTGGATAGAGCGACTCAAATCCCAGCTCATGGAATTTCAATTAAATTAATTAATTTAGAACTAAAAGCACATCTCAGCAATTTAGATGAGAAACTATGATCGATTGCCATTTAAAACAAAATTGGTTAACTAATGCACTTCAGGATTAGTTTTTCTTACTTGTTCTGAATTAAAAGTGCCCCTAAACCTGGCAATATCTTGACTTTAACTGCCTTCTGTAATACCCTAGGAAATCATTCAGTCCAAAATCAAACAGGAATGGGAAACAAATGCGAGGCTTCTCACAATGCCACATACCCAAAGTAAAGAGCTTCAAATGATGTTGAGAACTGTTGGTTATATAAGTGTAAAACATAAAATATGTTTACGGGTGATTCAATATAGAGGAACATAGGAATTAGGAGCAGGAATAGGCAATTCAGTCCTTTGAACCCACTCTGCCATTTAACATGATAATGACTGAGCTTATCCTGGTCTTAACTCCACTTTGTTGCCTGCTCTCCGTAGCCCCCTTTGCTGTTTTTCATCAGAAACCTATCTATTTCTTTCTTGAATCTGTTGATTGATCCTGCTTCTACTGCATTCTCGGACAGTCAGTTCCACAGATTCACAATCCTCTTGGAGAAGTAATTTCTCCTCTTCTCAGTTTTGAACCTAACTCCTCACAATCTATACCTCTGACCTGTTGCTTGTGACTGTCCCACAAGGGGGAACATCTGTTCAATGTCCACCTTATCAATCCCCTTCAGCATTTGAATCCCTCAATCAGATTGCCCCTCAATATTCTGTACTTCACTGAGTACAAACCCAAGCTGTTCAATCACTCCTCTTACGACAGCCTTTCGTTCCTGCAAGCAATCTGGTGAAACTTCCCTGAACTGCTTCCAGTGCCACTGTATCCTTCTCAAGTAAGGAGACCGAAACTGGACATAATATTCCAGTGTGGTGTCACCAATGCTTTAGGAATGTGCGATATCACGTCTTTACCCTTACAATCCAGTCTTTTTGTAATAAATGCCAGGATTCCCTTTGCCTTTCTTATTATATGCTGTACCTGCATACCCACTGTCTGTGATTCATACACTGAGATGCCCAGATCCCTGACACACTTTGAATCTGCTTCCCACTTAAATAATAGTTTGCCCTGTTACTTTTCCAACCAAAATGGACAACTCGCACATTAAACTCCATCTGCCAGATTCTGGCCCATTCTCCTAGCCTATCAATATCCATCTGTAAACTCTTTGTCTCCTCACCACTGCCTGCTTTGCCAACTATTTTAGCATCCTCCACAGGTTTTGCTGTGCAACACTCTGTCCCTGCTTGGAGATCATTTACATAGATTGTAAATAGTTGAAGTCCAAGAACTGAACCCTGTGGAACCTTAGAAATTACCGTTCGCCATTCAGAGAAGGACCCATTTACGTTGATACTCTGTTTTCTGTCAGTCAGCCAGCTAATCTTTTATATAAACTAATACTCTACTGTTCACTCCTTGGAATCTAACCTCCTGAATCAGTCTTTTATGTGGGACATTGTCAGATGCCTTCTGGAAGCGCAGATATACCACATCTATCAGATCCCCATTACCTACCTTGCTAGTTACATCCTGAATGAACCCCAGTAAGTTTGTCAAACATGACATGCCCGTTATGAAACCATGCTGACATTGGTGAATTGATCTTTGTTTTCCAAGTGTTCCGTTGTCTCCTCCTTCATGATTGATTCCAGAAACTTCCCCATTCCAAAGGTCAAACTAACTGGTCTATAGTTTCCTACTTTTTGCCTTTCTCCTTTTTTGAATGAGAGTCTCATATGAGAGTGCTCCTAATCCACTGGTACCTTTCCAGAATTTAGGGAATTCTGGAATGTGATAACTAATATATCCACTATTTCTGCTGCCACCCTCTTTAATACCTTAGGGTAAAAGCCATCATGCCTCAGGAACTTATCTGCCTTTAATCCCATCAGTTTACTTTGTAGTGTGAATTAACAGAACAAAATCAAGGCGAAAAAGTTGATTAGTAAGTAGCAATTGCAAATGAAATAGTGGAAAGTACCAGTTAGTCAAAACAATGAAGGCTAGTGGAGATAGACTGGCAGTGCATAAAAATAGCACGTGGAGTGTGGGAACACCAAAATGGTTACTGTCTTATGAAAAGATTCAAAAACAGTGGAAAAGGCCTAGAAGGCTAACAAAAACTATCCTGTTAGGTATGATTTTTTAAAAATATGTTAAAGATGTTTGATAACTATGATATGAACCATGGCCAAACCAAAGGAAATAAGATATTTTTTCTCTTATTCATTCACAGGATCTGTGCGTAACTGGCCAGGCCAGTATTTACTACCTATCCCTAATTGCCCAGACGATAGTTAAGCATCAACCACTTGCTGTGGGTCTGGGAGTCACATGTAGGCCAGACCATGTGAGGATTGTAATTTCCTTCCCTAAAGGACATTAGTGAGCCAGATGGGTTTTTGCAAACAATCAGCAATAGCTTTACTGTAATCATTCGACTCCTACTTCCATTTATTTATTTAATACAATTCCAACTTTCTCACATGGCAGTATTTGAAAGTGGGTACCCAGAACATTACCAGTTCTCTGGATTAACAGTCTAATGTTAACACCATTAGGCCATCAACTCCGCCAAGAGCAGAGGTAGGCCATTTGCCTCCTCAGGCAGTCTTGCCATTCAACAAGATCATGGCTGCTCTGCCCCAGGCCTTAACACTCTCTTTCTTGCCAGTTCATAGTAGCATCAACTCCCCAAATATTAAAATTCTATCTTTCTCATGTTCAAATATTTTCAATGATGAGACCTTGAAAACGATCTGGGGTACAGAATTCCACATATTCACTATCCTCTGGCTTTGCACCTCAATTTTACATGAGTGTTCTCTTATTCTGTAACTATGTCCCCAATCTTGAGATTCCTGTACTTACAGAAAAATTTTGACAACATTTATCCTGTCAAGCCCCATGAGAATCGGGTATTATCATTCTTCAAAACTTTACACAATAAAGGCCAAAGCTGTTCTTGATAAGACAACTACTTTACCCAAAGATTCAGCCTGGTGATTTTTTTTAAACTGTCTTCCAATCACAGTACATCATTCCTTAAATACAAGGGCCAAACTTGCACAAGTACTCCAGGTGTGGCTTCACCAACACCTTGTACAGTTGTAACAAGTTTCCTTATTATTAAACTTCAGCCCAGCTGCAACAAGGACAAAAATTATATTTGCCTTCTTAATGCCTAAGCAACATGCTAACCTTTTGTATTTCACAGGCAAAATACTCAGATCTTTTTGTACTGCACATTTTGGAGTCTGTCTCCACTTAAATAATAGCCTACTTTTTGATTCTTCCTACTAAAATGCCTAATCCCATATTTCCCTCATTAAACGCTATCTGCCCTGCTTACTTTTCCCACCAACTCAACGTATCTATATCTCACAGAAGAGTCCTTATTTCCGCATCACAACATGCTCTCCCACCTATTTTAATATCATCAGCACATTTGGATATATTACACGCTTTGCCCTTATCCAAGTTATTAATATAGATGTTAATTAATTGAAACCGTAGGACTGATCCTTGTATTCCAACAGTTAAATCTGTCCACCTTGAAAAATATCCATTAATCCTGATTGCAGATTGATTAACATGTAGAAGATGGACAATCTATACTGGTAGATTACTCCTATTACCTTGAACTCCTATCTTGTGTAATAACCTTTTATGTGACATCTTATCAAATACATTCAGGAACTGTAAATACACTTTATCTACTGGTTCCCCTTTACCAACTCTGCTTTTTATACCCTCAGAAACCTTTCACAAATTCATCACGTGATTTCCCTTACACAAAATGAGGATGACTGTTTGATTCCATTAAGCTTTTCAAAATGTCCTGCTATTTCTTCTGTAATAATGGACTGCAGCATTTTCCCAATGACAGCTGTTAGGCTAACTGCCTAGAGTTTCTTGCTTCCTGTCTGCCTCCTAAGAACAGAGGTATCATATTTGCAGTTTTCCAATCCATTGGAACCCTCCTGGAATTCAGTGTGTTCTGGAATATTTTGATTGTACATCTGCTGCCTCGACAGGCGCTTCCTTTAAAACTTTTGGTTGCAGGTCAACAGATCCTAGTGATTTGTCTGCCTTCAGTCCCATTAGGTCGGAAGTCACATGACACCAGATTATAGTCCAACAGGTTTAATTGAAATCACAAGCTTTTGGAGCGCTGCAATTTCGTCAGGTGAAGTGATAACAGGGCAGCACTTGGAAAGCTTGAGTTCAAATAAAATCTGCTGGGCTGTAACATTTCATCATGTGACTTCTGACCTTGTCCAACCCAGTCCAATATCAGTACCTCCATTTTCAGTCCCATTAGTTTGTCAAATACTTTGCCCTTTGATTGAGAGATTATTACAAGACCTTTCCTCCTGTTGTAACCTTTCTTATCTGTCATTTTGGGGATCTTTGTAGTGACAACCACCACAAAGACTGATGCAAAATATTAGCTTGAATTACTTGCTATTTCCTGTTTCTCATTGTTAACTACCCAGTTGCACTTTCCAAGAGTCCTACACATACTTTAGCTACTCTAGTTCTTTCTATATACTAGTAGATGCTGTTGCTGTTTGTTCTTATATTTCTTGTGAATTTATTTTCATAATCAATTTTTTCTCCCTTTACTAACTTATTAGTACTAAAAAGAACCTAACCCTCTGGGTCTACCGTTCGTTTCTGTCAACTTGTATGTTTTAGTTTTTGATTGCACATTCTCCTTGACTACCTTTCCTAACCATGTGTGGTTCATCTTTCTTACCAACTCCTTGTTTTTGGCAGGAATAAGATTTTTGCCAAGTGTTATGAAATATTTGTTTAAAAGTCTGCCACTACTGATTCACTGACTTTCCCAGTGCACAGTAGAAAACTCTTCCTTCATACCTCTGTGAGCCCCTTTTAAAATTGAGAACATTGGTTTGAGACCCAAGTTGGTCTACCTGAAACTAAATTAAAAATTCTATTACTTCATGATTGCTACTCACAGTAGGATATTTGATTATAAGATTCGTTAGTAATCCTGCCTCATTACACATTGCAAAATCTCAAATAATTTGTTCCTGCCTAAATTCTGCAATATACTGCTGTAAGGAACAATCCTTGAGGCATCGTACAAATTTATCTTTCGCGTTACCCTTGCCTACTTGATTTGCTCAGTCAATACGCAGATTAAAATCATCCATGATAACTGTAGTGCCCTTTTTACACATGTCCTACTATTTCCGAATTTACACTTTGTCTAACAGTGAGACAACTATTCAGGGACATATAGACAACTGTCACCCATGACTTCCTTCCCTTGCTGTACCCTTTATTCATCCAAATTGATTCCACATAATCATCTATTGCACTTACATCATTATTCACTGCCACATTGAATGTTTCATTATTAACAAATACCCCATCCCCTTTTCCTTTTTGCCTATTATTCCAGAAGGTCAAATACACTTGAATGTTGAATTCCTAGTCTTGGTTATCCTGCAACTACGTCAAATCCATTCATTTCATTTTTTTCCTTCAACTGATCAATCATGTTACAAATATTGTAAGCATTGAGATAAAGAGCCTGAGGCTTCGACATTTTAGCCATTACTGTTTTCTCTGGTTTCAATTTTTGCAGCATCCTTCTGCATTTATTTACAACCCCTTCCTGTCACACTTTGACTGTCATTCACCTCTTCACTACACTTCAGCTTTGCTCTTTTGTTTCTCTTTGACTTATTTTGTACCTATGTTCAATTGAGTCCTACCCCCCCCACCACCAATTAGTTCATAGCCCTATCTTCAATCTTAGTTATGTAACTTATTAGTTCAAATAAAGCCTGTCCCATAGAACAGCTCTCTTTTCCCAGTAAGGGTACCAGTGTCCCATGAATTGGATGCAGGCAATTAGGTGACATGCTCTTATCTGCATGGTTTTGTTGATTTCCACTAGATTACTTAGTGTTCAAGTACTTGCTGTGGAAACACCTATTGTTTAGGACAGGTCACAGAAATGAATGGGTAGGTTTTGCATTCCAGCATATGAACAGGAATCAGTGAGACATTCTTCAATTCCAGCACATGCATCAGTGATCTATGAGATTAGTGTGTCATTCAAAGCAGGATGAAGGGCTTCGGCTTTTCTCCAGAATTTAATGTGGACCCTGCCAAATGATGCTGAAATAAATGTTGTATAAAAACAAAATACGATGGGTGCTATAAATCTGAAACAAACACAGAAATTGCTGGAGAAACTCAGCAGATCTGACATCATCTGTAAAAGAAAAGTAGTGCTAATGTTTCAAGTCTGGCAAGACTCAGTTCTGAAGACATTAGATCAGACTCAAAACAATATAAGTGTCATGTTTTCCATGAACTTAGTAAAGAGAACATTTAAATCATCAGTGTCATGTTATGGAGAAATCTAATTTCAAAAATTGCTATAAATGCAGGATTGTATTTGCTCCAGCTACCCAAATTATATCTAACAAAATCAACAATTTAGAAAAAAAGGAATTATTTAGTGGTAATAGTCATGATTAATATATTCAGATACTATAGCTTGTCAGTGGTAGAATTTTCATCCAATTGGGAAATCAGTTTGTATTAGCACTGGTGAGAATTTGGATATCAGGTGCCTAGCAATTAGTCAGAACTTAGATATTGAGATATTACTTTTATAACATTAAGAAGGGAAATAAAAGGATTCAACAATCTTGCTTTGTTGTTATTTTTAATTTAAAGCTCTTATCTATATAGTTGATGTTGATGTTCAACTTATTTTAAGGGAATGTTTTGGTCATCTATGGTCTTAGTGCTGCCAGACTACCTACTATTACCAAAAAGGTCAAAATCCCATCAAAAAAAAATTCCTGAAATCAGCAAATTTGACAGTTATCATATTACACCAGACAGGGTGTGACTGCAGCAGTGATCGTAACAAAATACATCATGAACTATGTGGGTAAGTTTCTTTGATAACTTCATGTTTTTAAAGATCATAATTGTTTAATAGTTTGCAGTGCAATTTAGATAAATAGGAACATTAACTGACAACTTCTGTTCCGTTTTCAAGCGTCAGGCTAAAAGAAAAGGTTCCACTACCTGTAAACTGAACAGAACGTTTAACAAGTAGCATTGTTGTGACATTTACCATTTGAGCTTCACACCTCAGTTCCCACTGCTGCCTGGTAAATCATATGCCTGTTTCAAATCTAATGACTTAAGACCAGAAGTAATCTTTCGTTTATTGCAATGGTGTTAGATGTATTAATTAATACACATAAATCTGGATTAAATTAGTGTTTGAACCTACATTTTTAAAGTAACGGTCCATCCCTAGACTAGTTCTGAGGCAGTAAGAGTCAATCACATTCTGTGAATAAGGATCATGTTTCAGGGTAGGGAATGACAAGTACCTTTTCCTTAGGTACTTATGCGGCCAGTAGAATTTACTATAAAACATTCCGATAGCTTTCATGCTGACACTGGTTCACAAATGTATTGCATTCAGTTTCACAATTTACTTCAGTTAGATTTGAACTCACAACCCCTAGATTTCTAGTCAAGTCCCATCACCATTAACCCAGCATACCTACTGAGTTCAGTGCTGAGCTGTTCAGCACAGTCATTCTGTGTGAGGATGTGTTCAGATGTAAGGTGTTATTTCTGCCACAGGTAGAGTAGGAAACATTTGATGGATTAAAAAAACTTGGATTACTCTTGCTTGCCTAATAGTGGTTTCTGTCTGGAGTGGTTTTCTTTGACAGAAGCCTAACAGTAGGTCGCTCACCAAGCTCTCAGTTCTGGGTGAAACGAAGCTGGTGAAGACTTTAAAAAATTTTCCAGTTGTGAAATTCTAATATTAAAAGTTTCATGAGAAATGGAAAATTTATCGCATTAAAACCGAATAAAGTAAGAGACTTGTTTTCTGTTGCTTTGCTGCCCTTCAAAATATTCAAGGCTGACTTACTTACAAACAAGGACGTCTGGCTTATAAACAATAAATTTTGAAAGCCCTTGATCTTAACTTAATACACGATAAAGCCGGACTTTTTAAAAATGGTTACAGCTACTGTAGGTTCATATTATTGCTGAAGTAACAGTATCTTTGGCCTTCAACTGAGGAAGACTGAGAAAATATAATCAATAATTAAATTGTATTCTGTTTGATTCATATTCCAATCCTGTAATAGGCTTCAGGCCAACATCATTATAAAGGCTGGGAAGAGTGGTCTTTATCACTGGGAGCTCTTGTTCAAAGTAAATCTGTCAAAAGTCCTATTTATTTTGCAGCTGCATAAGTACTTTTTGCAAATTATAATTGATGCACTTTAATTGCTTAAGCATAAACGCAAGTGTTTTTGAAATTGATTATCAGCTATTAAAATGAAAACAATGCTTGGTTAAAGAAATGGCCTGGGGTTACAAAACAGGAGTTTCATTCAAACTGGTGCAGCACTCCAGCATTGGTGCTGGCTGTCCCATGTACTGTATCTTTCTCCATGGAAGAGGATTGCATTTCTGATCTTAGCTGAGCCAGCAAGAAGAGGTACTGAGCAAAAAGTAGACAGTTCCCCACAGGCAGGAAACAGAATCACAGCATGAGTCATTCAAAGCCTTTCTCATGTAGCTTCTCCCAGTTAGGTCAAAGGCAGCATTGCCAGGGGGCTGCAAACTAGCCCTTCACAGCTGGCTCAAGGTATATGGATGATGGGAAGCTGACAATAAAGCAGAGAACATAATACAACAGGAAGAAAAAAAATCCACAGCAAGGGATGTTGATTGCTTTTGTAGCAAACAAAAAAAATTATGCATTGAATTGGTACTTGAGTGCTCCCTGGATTGTGGAAAAGACCTTGATAGCTATGGTTAGGGAAATTACATTCAATTCAAGTCATTCCAGTATGAATTGATGGCAATCTCTGTGGAGCCAAAATGTATAAACAGGCAGGAACAACTCAGCTGAGAATACAGTATCGCCCAGTATTTGCTCATATTTCAACCCAATGACAGTGTTTCCGAGGGAACTTGTAAAGTTCTTATTGCTGGCTTTAGAACTGACCAAAATCCAAATTTCCTTCATCATTTGTGTTACTGCCAATCTGCATTTGTTCAAGCCTCAATGAGTTCATTAATAATACACTACCTTACCCAGCCTTTAGGATGCAGTGAATGATTTGGGTTCTTGGTGACATTTTCAGTTATCGCAAAACAAAGTGTTTAAAATGGCAAATGAATACAAATAATGAACATATGTTTTTTATTATCCAGGCTTCACTATCCAATCCAATTCATGTTTTTACTTGATGTTGGAAAAATTACAATCAAACTGCTTGGAACTTGTAATTAAGGTCCAACATTCAGAATTTCATTTAAAGTTTTTAGGCAAAACACACTGGATAGCTCTGATTTCAATGCTGGCTTCACAAATCTCCAAAGACTAGTAGGATAAAGATGCAACCACAACAGCTGTTCAAAGCAAATCAAAGTTATGGGCATTTCTGCACTGCCAAAAGGCTACACAGATCTTCCCTTCCTCCGTTAAGATTAATTAACTAAACTAATCAAGATGAGATGTCTAATAAATATTTTTTTACTAGACTGTCATGGATGATGAATTCACGTGACCAATTGGTCACCTTGTAGCCTAGAATCACCGCAAAAAATGAAATAATAATTGTGCTATCATTTTTATTACAAATTCCCTTCATTTCTGAAACTGTATCAACCAACTTCTCACCTTTACTTCACATGTTATAATTAATTTATTTTGAGAGCTCATAAGCACTTTACTCTTCTCTGGCTTGTGGAGAAAGCTAGCATAAAATTGTTTGATAGCTCCTCATCTAAACTCAATTGGCCATGTCCTCGATTTGTTTATGGAATATCTGTATAACTTTATTTGCAACAAAGCACAATTTGTAACTGGTTGAAAGTGTCATTAGTATCAGTTGAGAGACATTCTTTAGTACCCTCTTGCATTCTCAGGCACTTTGTGAAAAAAAGCTTGCTGAGGAACACTTTAATGCGGGGAATGGGTAAATCCGATTGTTGTCAGCTGCGTCACAAATCTAGGAAGAATTTGTAGTGATGTCGACTTGGGAGAGTGTAACATGCTAACTAACACTGAAACATGGCCACAAGTTAATTAGGACTGGAAACTAAATATTATAAAGTTGTAATATCTACAGGAAAGATGAGGAAAATAGTGGAGGAGCAGAAGCAACCTTAATGACTAAGAATGAAATCATTTTGAAAATAAGGGCTGAAATAAGGAAAGATAAATAGGTAGTGATGACTTTATGCGTAGAATTAAGAAATAAAGATAATAAGATTCTAGTGGGAGTTATGAATTGGCTCCCTGGTAGAGTCTGTGAAATGGTAGATTGTATAAATGCAGAAATTGAACAAATATTTATTTAAGGAAAGTGATTTTATTCAAGGTTTTCAACTTCAAATAGGGTAAGACAAGCAAATAAGCACATGCTGGAAAGTTAATCAATTTCTTGAGCATCACCAGAATGGTTTGCTGCTGAAATCTGCCCTTGAGTCAATAAGGCACCATTCCATATTACATACAGTTAAGAGTAGTGAGTTTGATTTAATTAACATCGGAACAGTGCGCAAACATTTATCCAATAGTAGTCATAATATAATTGAATTCAGAAAAGTGTTTTGAAGGGAGAAACAGAAAACAGTCATTAAGATTTGAGACTTGGGAATACTAACTTCAATGGGATGAGACAGACACTGCCCATAGAGGATGCGGGAAATCAGTTAATTAAAACAACAGACAATCAATGTATTCAAGAAAATACTTAATGTAATCCAGAATCATTTATAGCCTGAAGGGAATGGGTGCTTCTTGCCAAAAATGATAGCATGTACAACTAAAGAGATAAAAGATCACATAAAACTAAATGAAAAGTCAGACAAAAATGTAAAATCCAACCCAGATCTTACAAAACAGGGAATTAAAAATAACAATAAAGGGCAACAAACCAGACAGTAAGAATGACTAAAAGTGGTGAATAAAATAACACTTACAAAATATAAAAAGCAACACAAACATTTCCAATTGTATTAAGCAACAAAAGGGTGGTCAGGAGGAAATTGGGCCCCTTATAACCGATAAAGGTGATATTATCAATGAAAATAATGAAATGAGGAGAGCCGCATAATTAGTTTGCATCAGTCTTTACAAAGGAGGAAGAAGTTAGTATGCTTGTAAGAAATGTACAAAAATAATCATGGGTAATTTTGTATGCATGCAGACGGGATTAATCAAATTGGCAAGGGTAGCCTCAAGGGAAAGTTCATTGAATGTATCAGAGATTGTTTCTTGGAGGAATATGTGAGATTAATTAATGATCACAATAGTAAAGGATCCTCTATGAGAAGGGTGATTACAGCATACTAGAATTTCAAATTCAGTTTGAGGGGAGAAACTGGAGTCCCACACTAGCATTCTGGGATTAAACAAACCTAACTACACAGACATGTGGACAGACTGAAAGTTAGGACAGTGATGAGCAGTGGAAGATGTTTAAATATATTTTAATTCAGATGAATTGAATATCTATTCCAGAAAGAGAAATAAATATTTAAAGAGGGGGATAAAGCATCAGTTTGTTAAGCAAGCAAGTTAAAGATAACATTAGGGCAAAAACTGAGACATGCCATAAGGCAAAGGCCAGCGGCTGGCTAGATGATTGAGAAACTTTTAAAAACCAACTAAAAAAGTAACAAAAACA
The DNA here is from genome assembly GCF_030684315.1 of Stegostoma tigrinum. Lineage (NCBI taxonomy): Eukaryota > Metazoa > Chordata > Chondrichthyes > Orectolobiformes > Stegostomatidae > Stegostoma > Stegostoma tigrinum. The sequence continues at coordinate 29,755,194 of NC_081375.1, forward strand.
TCCAAGGAAAATTATGAAAGGAAGTGAGCTGGAAATATAAAAATGGAGAGTAAAAGCTTCTTTAAGTATATAAAATGGAAAAGCATAGCTCATTTGAATGTTGGTCCCATGAAGATGAGACTGGGAAGTTAACAGTGTGGAACACAGAATTGATGGAGTCATGTAATTAATATTTTGTTTCAGTTTTCACCGTGGAGGACACTAGCACTATCCCAATAGCAACAAGCAATGCAGAGGTTATAGAAAGCGGAGTCCTTAGAACAATCATAATTACTACAGAAAAAGTACTGAGCAAACTATGGGAGATTGAAAGCAAAATGGTCACGAGGCCTGATGGCTTACATCCTATGGTCTTAAAGGGAGTAACAGCAGAGATGGTGGCTATAATGTTCCAAAATTCCCAGGATGTGGGAAAGGCTCTAGTGGATTGGAAGACGACTAAATAATGCTCTTCTTCAAAAAGGAGGGAGGCAACAAGTAGAGAACTACAGACCAGTTAGTTTTATATCTGTTGTTGGAAAATTATCAGAATCTGTTATTAAAGAAATAGTAATAGGAAATTCAAAATGTAATCCATCAGACTCAGCATGATTTTATGAATGACAAATCATTTTTAACTACTTTGCTAGAGTTCATGAAAATACAGAAAAGCAAGGTGAATAGTCGGGATTCTGTAGATATTGTGTATTTGGATTTTCTGAAGGCATTTGATAAATTGCCCCATAAAAGATTAATACTTAAGGTATGGTCACATGGGGCTAAGGGTAAAATATTGGCGTGGATTAAAGGTTGGTTAACCAACAGAAACCAGAGAGTTTAGATAAATAAGTCTTTTTCTCATCACCAAGGTGTAACTAGTGAAGTGTGTTAAAACCCTTGCTGATTGTTCATTACTTTTACTTTATTAAATCAATTTTGGTTTGAAGCTGGGAACTGTGAGCTGAACATGACCTTTTGGCTTTGGGAAACAGCCTGTGGTGAAAGGAAAAGAAAAGGCCAAACAAGCATTTGTTCGTTTGAGAGTCTAAAACTGGAGGCTCATTCCCTGGCTAAGTCTTGATTAAAGGGTTCCTACAGACGCAGCAACCTCAGGAAGAACATTGTGTTTAAACGGCAGAAGTTGGCTATTGACAACTTCAGTACCAGGTCATTGGTTCTGGTAGGTTAGAAGAAGCATTAATGTTCAAACAGATGGAAGATATTGAACAGTAATTGAGGCTGCAGGAAAAGATGGTCAGTTTGTCAGGGTGGTGTTGGAGTTGGAGATTTTTTAAACTGTATTTTCTAGGGAAAAGAATTTTGATTGCTGATGATACCATTTGAAAATTTAAAAGCTCCTTGCCTAACCTTGCTTGCCTGCTTTTGGAAGCCCAGGAATCAGAAAGTTGAGTAGGAAGTATCACTGCAGTAACCTGAGGGAACTGGAAAGATGATCCTGATTGAAAAGGAACCAAAGAGTCCACATTTATCCTGTGAAACAATGCATTGTGAAAACCACTTTAGTAATCTGGTCAGAGATAATGGGAACTGCAGATGCTGGAGAATCCGAGACAACAAAGTGTGGAGCTGGATGAACACAGCAGGCCAAGCAGTATCTAAAGAACACAAACATTGACGTTTCGGGCTTAGATCTTGGTCAGTTTTGTTACATTTTTTATTTATTCTTTCACTTTTTTTTAATGTTTCTGTCTTTTGTGTGAATGGAGCTGATAATAAATGCTTTGGCTTTGAAGCGGTAACATTAATTAGATTACCCTACTTAATTTTTCTTTGCTGAAGTCATTGTATATTTAATAAATTAAGTTGTTTATTTAAGATACAAAACCGATGTCTGGAATTAATTATTCACAAAGTGTGGGATTGTTTATTCAAAAGTTAGGAACGATTGGAGTAAATATTGAGGATCTTTGAAAGTTGAAATTTCACTATTTTGCCAATACAGAAGTAGAAAGCCTGATTTGGTTTGACTGTCTGTCTCTGTGTCATAATAAGTGCTACAGGGTTTGATCCTTGCACCCCAATTATTTAAAATCTATATTAATGACTTGGATGCAGAGATAGGAAATACGACAGGCAAACTGGAGATGACACTACAATAGGTGGGAAGGTAAGTTCCAATAGGTTAGGTGTGCAGGCCAAAATTTGGCAGATAGAGTTTAACAAGGACAAGTGTAAGGTTATCCAGTTTGTTTAGAAAAAGAGAAAGTCAACTTATCATATAAATGGAGTAAAACTTCAAAGTGCTTCATTGCAGAAGGATCTGACTGTCTTCACACATGAATCATGAAAAACCATGGAAAATAAAGAAGGCAAGTGGAATTTTGGCACTTTCTTGAGGAAGGAATTCAGTGTAAAAGTAGGGAGGTGTTGCTGCAACTGTACAAGGCATGAGTGAAATTGCACTCAGGTATTGCATCTAATTTTGGTTCCCTGACTTGATGAAGGATGTATTATATTGAAGGTAGTTCAAAGGAAGTTCACTAGATTGTTTCAAGAATTGAGGAGATTGTCTTATGGAGACCAATTGAACAATTTCGGCCTGTACTCAGAGTCTAGAAGAATGAGATGAAATCTAATTGAGGCACATAGGATAGTAAAAAAGATTGACTACATAGACACAGAAAGAATTTATCCTTATGTGAGCAATCTAGAAGAAGAGATCTTAATTTTAGGATAAGTGGTAGCAGATTTAAAATGGATGAAGAGAAATTACTTCTCTCAAAGGACGTTGGAACTATGGAAATTACTGCCCCCAGGTACAGTGGCTGCTGGAATATTGCATGGATTTGAGGAGGAGATGGACAGATTTTTAAGAGGCAAATGTTGTAGAGTAGGCAGGAAAGTGGCGTTGAGGCTGAGGTGAGACTAACCGAGGTCATATTGAATGGTGAAGCGGGCTTGATGGGCTGAATTGCCTTCTCCTGTTCTGAGCGTTTATGCTGTTCTGTCAGATATCACAACAACATGAATACTGACTAAATTAACTAAAGAGTGCCGAAATCACAATGCCATAAGGTTTCCACCTCAGGTCTTTGAAGGAAATACTTGAAAACTTTGCAGATGCCTGAATTATAATCTTCCGAAGTTTTCTCAATTGAGGAAGTATTTCTAAAATTGGAAAATTGCATGCCATTTGCAATTTAGCAGAAATGAGTGGAGGAAACTTGAGGATTACAGATTATTTAGCCTGTGTTATCAGAAAATTTCTAGGATCTATCATTTAGCAAAGTGCGCCTGAAGACCTTGAAAACATTCAGCTGATCAGAGACAGCTAACATTGATTGTAAAGCGTAGATCATGCACGATGAATCTGATTGAACTTTTTGAAGTGGTGACAAAAGTTGTGGACAAGGGAATCTTTGTGCGTGTTACTTGTCTGGGCTTCAAAAGACATTTGATAAAGTCCCATACAGGAGACTATTCGCTAAAACTGAAGCTCATATCACTGAAGGATTGATTTGGTAACAAAATTGGCTGAACGGCAGGAGACATGAACAGGAATAATGGTGAGGTATTCTACTAAGCAGAACATGACTGGTAGTGTCCCACAGGATGTGTGTTAGTGCAGTAAGTATTCACAATATTTGTAAGGACTTAGATGAAAGCACAGAATATCATAATAAAATCTACCAATGACTCAATGATGCCAATATCATAAGCAGTGCAGATTTGAATGTAATGTTCCAAAGTAATAGTGCCAAATTAAGTAAATGGACAAAATTGTGGCAATAGATTTCAATGCAGGCTATTTTTAGGTTATCACTTCAAACTTAAAATGATAGAACAAATTTTTTGAATGGTGAAAAGTTAGAAACAGTGGTATTCCAAAGGACTTTGGGCTGTCTAGATGTAACTATCATTAGAGTGTCATGAATGAGTAGACAGGATAATTAAAACAGCTAAAGGATTCCTGGTTTTTAATTCTAGAGGAACAGTATGTAATTAGAATGGCATCAAGTGTCATTCATATATAGCCCTGGTTAGACCTCACAGGAAAACATCCAGCAGTGAACAGTTCTAAGTAACAAACCTGTGAGGATATGTTGGCCTTGGGTGTTGTGCAGCAAAGATTTTCCAGAATGATATCTAATCTGCTAACATTGAATTGTAAGGTTTCTTAGAATTTAGAAGAGATCAGATGTAATTGGATCAAAATTTTCAAGATGTTCAGGGAGCACGTTGAAAGGACAAAGAAAAACTATTTTGGTAGTTGGACAGTCTAAGGCTTAGGGTAGACATCCAAGTTTCAAGTCAAGATTTTCAGCAGTATAATGAGGTAAAGCACAAGAGGAAATTGGTGTGGCTGACTTTATGGTTGTGCATGTCTTTTTTGCTTCCTACTGCATGATCCCCAACACAGTCCCAACGCTCATTGCTCTGGTCGTTGTCCCATGAGAGACTTTACTCCAAGTATGAGACACTAAAGGCTCAGGAGTGTGAGTAGGGTGGAAAGAGGGTCAAGTAGAGGAGCACCAAGTGGAAGGTGAGAGGGTGGTGAGTGAGACAGGGAGCAGGGTAATGACTGAGACAGGGAGCAGGGTGGCGGGAGCGACAGGGAGCAGGGTGGCGAGAGCGACAGGGAGCAGGGTGGCGAGTGAAGTGGAAAAGGTTGGGAGTGGGCCAGTGATTGTTTGGCAGCCAAAAAAATTGTTATTTGTCATAACTAGCAGTGATGCCACAGGTACTGCAGTTGTATGTGCAGGATGTAAAGTCCATGAAATTGGGGTAGCAGCTATCATTGCCAACACATGAGGTTTGGATCTCTTTGCAAATGCTGATTGATGGTGAACATAGAACATAGAACGTGGAACATTACAGCACAGTACAGGCCCTTCGGCCTTCGATGTTGTGCTGACCTGTCATACCGATCTGAAGCCCATCTAACCTACACTATTCCATGTACGTCCATATGCTTGTCCAATGACAACTTAAATGCACTTAAAGTTGGTGAATCTACTACCGTTGCAAGCAAAGCGTTCCATTCCCTTACTACTCTCTGAGTAAAGAAACTACCTCTGACATCTGTCCTATATCTTTCACCCCTCAATTTAAAGCTATGCCCCCTCGTGCTGGCCGTCACCATCCTAGGAAAAAGGCTCTCCCTATCCACCTTATCTAACCCTCTGATTATTTTATATGTTTCAATTAAGTCACCTCTCAACCTTCTTCTCTCTAACGAAAACAGCCTCAAGTCACTCAGCCTTTCCTCGTAAGACCTTCCCTCCATACCAGGCAACATCCTAGTAAATCTCCTCTGCACCCTTTCCAAAGCTTCCACATTCTTCTTATAATGTGGTGACCAGAACTGTATACAATACTCCAAGTGCAGCCGCACCAGAGTTTTGTACAGCTGCAACATAATAAATCGTGAATTTTAAATCTGAGTCTGATATGTTGTTGTTAGCCAACAACAAAGGCATTAGGGATATGGAATAGAGGCAGTTAAATCCAAGTGGTTAAAGATTTATCATAATCTTATTGAATCACAGAACGGGCTCAAAGGGAGAAAAATGTGTACTCCTGTTCCTATATTCCATTTCAACCAGTTTATATCCAAGTATTTTCTATTGTTTTAAAATGTCTTCATCATGATTCTAATTATTACAATTTCTGGTTGCTTTTGTATAAACTGAACTGCTACTTAGTGAGTGGGGAATTATTCAGCTATCAGTCAGCAACAACACACAAACAGCATTTGTGTGTGATTGCCTGAATAATGCTGAATATATTTTCCTCCTCGCCTAAATATGATTCTACAGAAAATATACTGAACTATCTCTGTAATGCAAACACCACCATTCAGGGTCATGTATTGATCTGCTCAGGCCAGCCTATTCCCAAAGGAATAGTTTCCATTCTTCTCCACTTGGAACCTCTTGCACCTTTTGAATAAGAATGATATCGAAGAGTGAGACACAGCCCTGAACCCTTTGTGAGAACAAATCGCTCACGGTTAGGTGAAAATGAATAACAGGATAAATAGAAGACAAAGAATGAATGTTTGAAAGACCTGAAATGTACTGCCATTCTTAGAAATTACAGATAGTAAAAATGCTTTCTATGATGGGACAACTGGCAATATACAGTTCTCATTATTAATACTAGTCAGATGAAGACAGTCCAACATGAAACAGTGCCGAGATACCTGTGCATTTCTACTGGCTGAAATATTATTGCTTCAAAATGCAGCATGGAATAATAGTACAATAAGATCAGGTCATGTGTGTCCTTACAAGTTTTGTAAATCATACTTAGGCCAGCACATGTTATTTTGATTTAACAATGAAATTGTTTCTTGAAATTAGCTGTGTGGATCCTGTAGTTTGTACGTGATCGGCTATCTCTAGTTCAGGGTAAATACAAATAGTTTGTCTCCTTGATAATAGAATTGCCTGCCTTTTCCCTCATGCTATGAGCTGCTCAACACCATCCCTTCATTTTTCAGCTGGGAGAGTGGACAGTTTGGGTGATGCTGTCTCCTTGACCACTGCCAACAACACTAATGATCTTTTAGGAGGAGGTGAGCTTTTGATGTGAAACAAGACCAAATCCTCCGCTCCATCTAGTGGCTTAATGAAGAACCAGTGAAACTCCCTCCCTCAGTAAGCAATTTCAGGCAGAAGGCTCCCCTCAAATCTCATGTACTAACTGTTTGGTTGGTTGTCAAGCACTCAAAAGTCCCACTTGTCAGGCCAGACCATGTAAGGATAAATGTTAGCATTTGTAAGATTTCACTTTTAAAAAACAGAGTGTTGGGTGCATTGTACATACTACATTTCAAATAATGATACTTTCTTGTAATAATTCCAGACTGTCAATGAACAGCTATCAACAATACAAGAACTGTTTTGGTCATGGGCAGTATTAATGGCATGCAAAAGCTCGATCACAATTGTAATCAGCAATGAGAAAAAAAAGTACATTCAACAACACGAAATCTTTTATGCAGTTAGCAATCAGCATTATGAATGAAACTAATGGAATTCAGAAAATCATTCAGAATAATTTATCCACATCAGATTAATAAACAAGAATTTGACATAATTATCAGGAGTAATACTGTGACCAATAACAACTATTATCTTAGTTAAAAACCAACATTTTTATAAGATTACTATTATGGCCCCAATTTTCAATTAACTAGGCCAGTAAGAACAGTACTGTTTTTGATTCATAAATCACACCTGCATTTGGCTTCAGTGCTAATTCAGGAGAGTTTCAAAACAAGAGTTCAACCCTTCTGGTGGATTAGATTAAAATTACAGGGAATGATGTTTATTGGATAAACAGAAACTCTTCACAACAGCCACAACTAATATTGTCACTAATTCTATTTTGAGTAAATAATAATGATTGAGAGTGTAGCTAAAGAGGAAATATGTACCACCGAACTGTTGCATAACCTTAATAAGAGAAAGGCTGTAAATCTACTGGTGTCCCTCCAGCCATGCCCTGTGATTATCCTCCATTGTTTAAAATTCCTTTGTAAACATAACATGAGATTAGATATAATATTCACATGTGCCCTTCTATAATATCGTGAGACTCTGCTCCAGAAGGAATAAATAGGAACCATAGATAGTCAGAAAGAAAGAGGGCAGATTTTGAGTTGGTACAACTGTGGACTTCAACATAAAACATGATCCTTCCAACCGGCGATTAGATTCACCAATAATCACATGACTATTCCTTAATGCATTTAGGGTTATGTAAACACTTAGTGGAACACGTTTCCTCTTTAAATATTAGGAACGTGGAATGCAGACTTGCACAATATGTTGCCGAAAGGTAAGTGACAAAAAACATCTACAGGTCACATGCTTGTAACTTTTGCAGGCAAGTTTTTATAAGGCACATCTATTTTTGGCATTGTTAATAATCCAATTAGTGTCATGTTTGCCAGAAGAGTCAGGAACTCTGGTCCTGTAGGATTTTATAACATTTCAGACAGAAAATAAATTAGCACCTCAACGTTCACGATTGCACTGTCACTAACACGTAAAACTAAATAGACCAATAATTCTAAATATCGCTTACCCTATAGATTATTGGAGTCTTATGGTGAAAATGGCATGGACAGCCTCGTACCAGCACTCAGGATTCTGCAAAAATAATTGAGCAACAATTGTTAATTCAGGACTGAAATAAAACTGAAGATTTCATTTAAATGGGCACATAGTTAACTGAATGACAATTTCTTTAAATGATTCACATCAGTTTGCTGTTTGCAATGCACATTATTTTTTTTTAAAAATCGGGGAAATCGTATTTCATTAATTTAGATGTTACAGAAGGAGATCATTCAGTCCATCATGTCCTTTCCAATCTTTGAAAAGCTATCAAATTACTCTCAGTCCATTTCTCTTCTCCCATAAACTGGTGTATTTTTCTTTCAAATACTTGTCCAATTTCCTTTTGAAAGTTACCAATTTGAGCCTGTTTCTACCATCCTTTCCACAGCATAATAACTGTAAAAAAGAAAAACTTCTGCTCCCTCTCCTTCTTTTGCCAATTATCTTAAATTTATCTCCTCTGCTGTCAACCTGGAGGCTGAAACTCTTCACAATTTTTATCATTTCAATTAACATTCTTTGTTCTGCAGAGAACAATGCCAGCTTCTCTTATCTACTCTCATGACTGAATCCCTTCTTTTTTATGTTCTTATAGCCTAACAATGTTGTGGTTGTACAGGATGTTGGTGAGGACTCTTTTGGAATACTGTGTGCAGTTTTGGTTGCCCTATTATAGGAAGCTTGTCATTAAGTTGGAGAGGGTTCAGGTAAGATTTACCAGGATGCTGCCCAGTGTGGGGAGTTTGAGATATAAACATAGGCTAGAAAGAATGTGACTTTTTGCACTGGAGTGTAGGAAGTTAAGGCGTGACCTTATTGAGGTTTACACAACCATGAGGGATAAGGTGAGTGACATGGGAGGGGGGAATTGAAAACTAGTGTAGTTTTTAAGGTGAGAAGAGCAAGATTTAAAAAGGACATCGGGGCAATTGTTTTTAGACAGAGTGGTTCACGTGTGGAATGAACTGCCAGAGAAAGTGATGGATGCAGGTGCATTTACACTGTTTAAAAGACATTTAGATAAGTTCATGAATAGGAAAGGTTTGGAGGGATATGGGCCAAATGCAGGCTGGTGGAACTAGGTGGACTGGTTGAATCAATGGGCCTATTTCCATTGCGTATGGCTCTGTGACTCTTCAATTCAGTGGGTTCTGAGATGGCTGATAAGTCCAATGCGTGATTTACAGACTCCGTCACACATGGGGAGATTGATCATAAATTATTGGCCACCTGAGTTATTTGAAGGCATGTGTGTTCCCTCCAATGCCTCAACTTCACCTTGGCGCTGTCACAACAAAGTCTGTTGATACGTTTAAGATAACAAAGTGTGAAGCTGGATGAACACAGCAGGCCAAGCAGCATCTCAGGAGCACAAAAGCTGACGTTTCGGGCCTAGACCCTTCATCAGAGAGCTCTCTGATGAAGGGTCTAGGCCCGAAACGTCAGCTTTTGTGCTCCCGAGATGCTGCTTGGCCTGCTGTGTTCATCTAGCTTCACATTTTGTTATCTTGGATTCTCCAGCATCTGCAGTTCCCATTATCTCTGTCGATACGTTTGGTGGCTTCATGAATGAGCCTTCTCCATTTTGGTTAGTCACAAGCCATTTTTTTCCTGCATGTCAGCACATTTGTTCGATCTCTTTGGGGAGTTCTGGAACACTTCCTTAAAAAATTTCTGCTGTCTCCCAGAGTCTCTGGCTACCAGTGAGTTCCAAATAGAATGGAACAAATAACTGTGATACTGTTTCAGTGCAGAGAGAGCTGTCATCAGCCTTTTTGAAATTTTTAATAAAACTGGCCTCTGCAGCCACACCATCATTAGGACGGGTGCAAGAGTCCTTCTAATGAATACCATCTGGCTCCATTCATGGGCAGTGGGGGTCCTGAGGCTTTCCTGGAGTTTTGACTTGCAGCCACAGGCTGTCCAACGTCCACCCACTGGTGCTGGGAACTGTCTGCCTCCTTTTTACTGCAACGAACAATCTGTCTTTTGAATCTAAGCAACTACCCAGTTTGTGGGGCAGGGTGGCCATTCCATTCCTCCAACCACCTCGGCAAAAACGGCTAGGAACGGGGTCATGAAACTGACCACCCGCTCCCCCCTCCCCAGCCAGTGTTAGTAACTTTGGTTCCTATCCACTTTGTAATCTCTGCCAGCAGGCTCAAAGTCCTGGCTGTGTTGTTATTTACATAATCATAAATTCCCTATACTTTACAAGTCTTATTAACTCACCCTGCTGTTCCAGTTTCACTTTGAAATCAGTCTGAAACTTTGGGTCACATTGTCACTGGCACTTTTTTATTTCCAGATGTAAAAAAAAACCTGAAATCAAATGAACTAAAATTCATGGATGACAAGTCCAGCAAGAGTCACAATGTCACTGTGCTCCTTGGACATTTATGTAAATGAAGCATTTCTTTTATTAAGCTATATTTTTCCGAGTTCAGTTGGCATAATTACATCTCTTTTATGACATCTTCGGCTGCTCAAAATAACTTGTTCAGAATTTCTATTTTCTGTTGAGTCAACTGGTCTAATAAATCTACACTTCTTAAATTAATGTTCAGAAATGCAATACTTAATGCTTTCACACGCACAATATTCTTTTGTAATAAATTACAAAATACATGATTTGCTTAATTTTGTTGATAAATTAGTGAAAGTAAAATGGAAAATGAATTGCTGATTGACACGTTGGATAGATTCTTTACTATCCACCTCAAATTCTACTCCTGATTCCTGAGTGCATAAATCTACACTGACAATCCTGAGCAGTACCAAGAAGGCAATAAACTGCTGGAGATGTTACCTTTCAGATGAGCTAGCAATTTTAAGGCTCTGTCTCCTTTCTCAGGGGAATAAAAAGGATCCCTTGGTACAATTTGGAAGACAAGAGGCAGTATTCGACTCTTGCCAATGTTTATCTCTCAATCAGCATCACTGTGGCAAAGAAAAGAGATTATCTAATGTTACGGACAGGAGTGGGATGTGATGGTGGTTCCTCTTTTAGCACTTCTCGACTAAGCACAAATATGTCTTTTGTTTATTGGGAAATAACATGCTTTAACTCTGAGTATTGCAACTTTAAAGAAGCATGGGTCTTCTAAACTGTAAAAAAAATTATTACAAGATTCCATGGTTTAAAACAGAGGAACTTTAATTGGATAAGGATCAAACAAAGCAAACACTAAATATTTCCTTCGATAACTCACAAAACACTTGCGTCCAGAATCAACATTTGTTACACATGAATTGACACTTTACTCAGCAGTGTAAACAGTATATGGATAATTAATCTTGGTTTCATTGCTCGACACTTAATCATCTCTACTAAGAATGTTAATTCCTCTTCTTCTGAGGTTGAGTCTGATTCTCAGCTGACAGCAGCATATGACCAAGCCACGTTTTACAGTCATGGTCTTCACCCAAATGACACCGACTGACACAATTTGCTCAACTTGGTTTGAATGACCTGGATCCAGCAATATTGTCTTCAAGGAACAGCAACTCTGCAACAACCGACCCTCAGTTCCTGGATCTGGAGCTCTTCATCTTGCCTGTATTACACCACTAGAAAAACAACTGTTTGGATTAAATTGCTAACTTTCAGCCAGTTTCAGCCTGCCCAGAAATTTTGATTTCTAAATCCAAATTGTTTTTGTTTGACTAGAGAATTGAGGGTTAACTTCCTTTCTATATTCTCCTTTTCTGTTTCTTTTCCAGTTCGCGTCTACCTCAAAAATATACAAATCTTAAAAGCACAGATTCTCTCACAATTGGAAAACAAGAAGGCAGAACAATTCAGCTTTACCATGTCTCAAAAAAGATTGCTGATCTCCATTTTGCTTTTAAAAATAGTGTCAATTGTTCTTGAAGCCACTAGTGCCACTGCATGGATGTGACAATGGTCACTATCGCATTGCCATTCGTTGGCTCTGCACAAACTGGCTGTCACATTTCTTCACAACACAGTGATTTCTCTTCAAAAGTCCTTCATTAGCTGTAAATCATTTTAGAGCATCTGGAAATCATGAGATTCACTGCAGAAAAGCAAGTGTTTTTTTCTTCACAACATCTAAAGACTGAGTCAACAAGTTTGTTTTGAATACACTATTTATAGTTGGTGCATATCACATATTTAATATCTAGATATTACTTAGGCTTGTTGTAATTTATGCAATCATTATTTGAGTTATACCAAAGCTTCGTATAGTCCAAATGATTGTCATTTATTTCTTTTTTCTCAACAAGCAAAAGCAAGTATATTTTCTGAGCATAATGCAGCTTCATACCACAGTTTCACTAAAAGCTTTCTAACAGGAAGACAGTATTTCCCAACAAGATGTACAATTTACAGATTGGCCGAATTATTTAGTGATGGCTTTCACTGTCTACTTTCGTACACATGAACATTATTGCGGAAGTTAACCAATTTTTTATCGCAAAAGGCCATGCATGAATGGATACTGTGGAAAGGTTCTTCAGGAATAATACCCCTCAATTTTGCATTAGCCATACAACTGTGGTCATTTAATTGTCAGCATATCTCTTGTTTGATGTTACTCAAACATTGTAAATACAAGGGCACTTCCTAAGATTTTGTTGTCATGCAAAGCAAGAAGTTGCAATCATTTTAAGTGTAAGATTCAAATGATCATATACAGAGAAGGTATTTGTCAACTAATTTGCTAAGACCGCTAAGGTTTTAGAGTAGATCTGCAGATCGGGTTGTGGATGTTGTGGTTGGTTGGCTCACCGAGGAGGTTTGCTGTTTTTATGCAAAAACAATGAACCAGCTCAATGAGCTAACCAGCCACAATAATTTGCTCAGAATTTGCGCTCACCCACAGGTCAGACCAGGTAATGGTGATAGGCCACATTCCCCAAAGGTAATCAGTGAACTAAGCTGGGTTGTTGTTACGGTCTTGTGGTTTAATGGTCACTTTTATTGAAACCTGCATTTTATTTCCAGATTTTCAAATTCTCCATTTATTACAATGAAACTTGACTCAAATTCTGTGCTGTATTTACTCAATTGTCTGTAATACGACTGCATAGCCTCTTGGTGGCTTGATCATTTCATACAATATATTGCCACAGAATGAAACTCTCATGTCAACTGAGTGGAGAATGTGCATTCAACTGCATGATCCTATTTTGATGGTTACCAAAGGCCTGAATGTTATGGCTTGTGAAGGCAAAGGGATCTTGTACGGGAGCTCTTTGGGGTCAAACACATTTCAACGATGTCACAGACTTTGGAGAATCCGCCATGTGAAAAATACTGTTGTGTCTCATTTTGCTGCCAATTGCCCATGAATAAAGTGATGAAATTGTTTGCTCTGGCAAACAATGCATGCTTGATGCATCTGTGAACAGCAGATTGACGGATGATGCCAGCATCCCTTATGGCAGTTTGGAATAGTCCAAGCATAAATACTATAGTGACTTTGACAGCCACTGATAGAGCTGACCCTGGGTTGAAGCTTACATATAGAACATTACAGCACAGTACAGGCCCTTCGGCCCTCGATGTTGTGCCAACCTGTCATACCGATCTCAAGCCCATCTAACCTACACTATTCCATGTACGTTCATATGCTTCTCCAATGATGACTTAAATGTACCTAAAGTTGGCGAATCTACTACCGTTGCAGGCAAAGTGTTCCATTCCTTTACTAGTCTCTGAGTAAAGCTTGACAGAAATGAGCTTCTAAGAGATGGCATGAATCTGCAACTGCGTCTCGAGTCAAGTCAATCAAGTGGATAGGTTCCCTCAGACATTGCAAGGTAGGTGTGTTGTGTTTTAAAGACGGCAATCAAAAGCTTGAACAATCTGTATATTCGCCTACAGATTCACTTCTTTGCATTTCTTTCATAATAGCAGAAATTATGGCATCTTTCCTTGTAATATTTCTTAAATCAAGAACTACGGGCAGATCTTATCAGGCCCTGAGCTATGTGGAAAATGACAGAGACGCAGCTATTATGGATAATAAAATTAGGTGGCACAGTTACTACTATTGTTGAAGGTAGGAAAGTGTCCCAAAGCAAGTGAACAGGCAGCACACAAGGTGCTGTTTTCATCCAGCTCTACACTTTGTTAGCACAGAAAGTGTACCAGATTAGCAGTGTTACAGTTTTGACTGGGTGAGGGTGATGTTGCAGGCATTAATGAGAGCATAAAGCATAAGCCTTGGTGGGAGCTGAGTGCAGTAGTGGAGATAGAATGGGTGTGAGGTATCAGAGAGAAAGTGGTGGCACTTAGACAGCTGGAAGAGTGAAGGGCATTAACATTTTTGTACAATTGTTGAATGTCCCTATCGATGGCTGAGGTGGAAATCTGGGACCAGGCTGACATGATCTGGTGTCATGATCACTGCTTGTCCTAACAAAGTCCTGCTTATGCACCCTCTCACCCAGCAGGATCCTCAGTTCGCAGACGGTGAAGTAGGGTGCAGACTTCCCCCGTCTGCCATGTCCAGGGCAAATATCAAGAACTGTGCAGGGCAGCTCTGCACTGACAATGCTTGTCTCGGTGTACATTGGCCTTTTAAACCAGGGATGTCAGTCAATTCTGGGATCTTCAATAAGTGGTGAATTGCTCTGGGAACGGCACTTGGTGAAATGGGGCACTTGTTTCACTTGTCACGAGGGCTGAAACACCAACTAATGCTGTGAATTTGACAAGATACAGTGAGAAAGCTTGCTCATAAAATCACTTCACCAAACTCAACACCACTCACACTTCACCAAAAAAATCATAACTTTCAGCTTTGTCTTTCTGAACACCCATTTTTAGACATGTCATTATCGCCGGTAACATATCAACCAGCGTATGATTATTTGGTTCATAGGATCAGTTCATCAATTCCCGATCCTTACTCCTTCATCTTTGCCGTCAGCAGCACTGACCTCTCCCTTGTTCAATTTTGTCTTGTCCCTCCTAGCTCGAGTCTGCTCTCTTTATCTGTAACCTGCTTCTCTGTTCCTCACCTTTTGAGCTATCCAGTACAGTTTTTAGGTGTCTAATTATTACCAACACTACATGTTGAAGACACGTCTACAATTACAGGTTCTGTTATGTATATATAGTATATATTGATTCCCTGACATCAGGCTGAGCCAAAATTGGTTTCTCTGTTCCATCCTGACTCCAGAAGTAAGAACAAATAAAACTTGTGAAATGCATGTTCTGATCTGACTCATCTTGCACACTTCAAACTAGAGGTCAAGAATGGAAAAAACATTCATTTACAAGTTTAAATGTAAAGATAACAGAACATTAGAAGCAGGGAACAATTTGTGGTCCTGGAACTGGGATGGGAGAAGCAGGAGATGAAACGAGCAGAAAACAGGGATACCATGATCAGATCTTTGAATTCTGTGATGAAGGATGGAGGGAAGTAGGTACTGAGCCTAGGCATCAATTTGGCCAGAGGTGAGCAACTCAAGATTAGCACCAGAGAGAGAAAGCCAGAAATACTTGTGAATGACACACATTGTTCCAACTCGCCTTGGACACTTCAAGACCGAGCTCCAATTTTGAAACTGGTGAAGTCCACATTGATACCATTAGGCTGCAGGATTCCCAGGCGGAATATGAGTTGCCGTTCCTGCAACCTTCGGGTGGCATCATTGTGGCACTGCAGGAGGCCCATGATGGACATGTCATCTAAAGAATGGGAGGGGGAGTGGAAATGGTTTGCGACTGGGAGGTGCAGTTGTTTGTTGCGAACTGAGCGGAGGTGTTCTGCAAAGCGGTCTCCAAGCCTTGGGAACCCTGCAGCCTAATGGTATCAATGTGGACTTCACCAGTTTCAAAATCTCCCCTTCCCCAACTGCATCCCTAAACCAGCCCAGTTCGTCCCCTCCCCCCACTGCACCACACAACCAGCCCAGCTCTTCCCCCACACCCACTGCATCCCAAAACCAGTCCAACCTGTCTCTGCCTCCCTAACCGGTTCTTCCTCTCACCCATCCCTTCCTCCCACCCCAAGCCGCACCCCCATCTACCTACTAACCTCATCCCACCTCCTTGACCTGTCCGTCTTCCCTGGACTGACCTATCCCCTCCCTACCTCCCCACCTATACTCTCTCCACCTATCTTCTTTACTCTCCATCTTCGGTCTGCCTCCCCCTCTCTCCCTATTTATTCCAGTTCCCTCTCCCCATCCCCCTCTCTGATGAAGGGTCTAGGCCCGAAACGTCAGTTTTTGTGCTCCTGAGATGCTGCTTGGCTGCTGTGTTCATCCAGCCTCACATTTTATTATCTTGGAATTCTCCAGCATCTGCAGTTCTCATTAGCTCCAATTGGTTTGCCTGCTTTCTGTTAACTTCATTGCCTATCTCTCTCCTCCAAGGTCCAGGTCCACGGTATGCTTCAAGTTTTTGACTTCCTGTCATCTACGCATTTTATAGCAGCTCTCGGGTAAGGAAACTTCAGCTAGGGTCAGCCTGATGGAGACAGGAACAAAATCTCACCAGGGGACAGCTGTAACCCAACGCACACTTTATTAGTTACCTCCTTCCAGGCCTAGCTCTTTTAACATGTTCAAATGTGCTGTGGTTGTTAATACATAGAGATTGAGTGACTATTTTACCTTGTAAAAATAATACACTAACATTGCATTATACAATGATATAAATTTATTTTCTACACATGACATATCTGAGAGGTGTTTCTATTAAGTGAATGCCCCTTTGATCAACAGACTGAGAACAGTTGAGAAGCACTGGCTGATAACCCTCCATATGCTCTGCCTCCCCTGACAACCTGTCTATGTTCTACTCTGAAAATCACTGTTGACAACCAGAACATGTCAATGCTTAATGCCTTCTCCCTGTGCACTGTGCAAATTTCATGTCAAACTCAATAACCTAGTCTGAACGATTCCATCACCCTTCAGAAGATTTACTGCAAAACATCCAGAGTGTACTATTCAAGACAATGAGAATGGCCACATCTTTTGTTGGAAATCTACCTTTTCTCTGACTGTGTGTCATAGTCGTTTGGTTTTTTTTAACGGATTACAAATGAATGCAATTGCACGCCTGCAACAAAAACAGAAATCACTGGAAAAGCTCAGAGATAATGGGAACTGCAGATGCTGGAGAATCCAAGATAATAAAGTGTGAAGGGTCTAGGCCCGAAACGTCAGCTTTTGTGCTCCTGAGATGCTGCTTGGCCTGCTGTGTTCATCCAGCTTCACACTTTATTATCTCTGGAAAAGCTCAACAGGTCTGGCAGCGTCTGTGAAGAGAAATCAGAGTTAACGTTTCGGGTCTGGTGACCCTTCCTCAGTTCTTCCAGTTTATATTTCACATGCACATCTGCCCTGTCTGAGATTTTTAATGGGTCGGGGAGGGGGGGTGAAAATCAGATTTCCTTCCAGCTACTGTTTCAGACTGGTTGTATGGGTTTTGGAAGCAGGTTTGAGAACTTGTCAAGAAAGTGGAAAAAGTGCTGAGGAATATGGACCATTCCAAAAGGTAAGTGCAACATGTTTTCACACTTCAAGTCTTACTGCTAAGTGCCATGTTGTAATGTAAATATGTTTTTCGTATTGTGATGAATCATAGGGATTGCTACTTTCAAGAAAAGTTTATCCTCATATTGACCAATTCTGTGCAATTATTTGCATGCATTTCAATACCTTCCCAATGGACTAGCTCCATAACGCATTGAAAAATGTTTACAAATTTTCTGTCAGCTCGTGCTATCATCCCTCACATTGTGATTTAAAAAGCACTGGCTGATTTAAAAATGCCTGCTTTTGTGACTTGAAAAGAGCTAATCATCCGCTTCCCTATTTTGGTTGACAGGCACTCTGCTTTGAAATTGAAATACTATTTCGTTTCCACAGATAATTCTATTGTTTAGGCACTTGTAGCCATTATCAATATTTCACTAAGTTTCCAGTGCTAATGTGTTTGAGCACAGTTGTTGTTCCATTTGCCTGAGGATGAGTGACAGTTTCAAAAAATTTCAATAACAAATTGGGATTTTGATCTCTTTCCTGGCTCCTTATAATAAGGAAATAGGATTATAAGCATCATGAAGTTTTAATTCATGTGCGATCATCTCTTAGTATCAGTGATGTAGAGGCTTTCATTAGATGGTAAAAAAAATTCACTTTTTTCCCAAACAAACGTAAACTATTTTCCATTGATATGGATCGGGATCAGTGGATAGAACATACAACATTCTGGGTCAGTGAGTATGCAGGATATGTGGAGTGGAGAGGCACAGAGGTGGCACAGCTGACGTGAAGTGGCATAGAATATGAAAGCAGCACCAAAGTGGCATGACTGAGCTCAGGGACATCAATGTGGCATTTTTCAGCAATGAAACAAAATCCCAAGAAAACCTGGAGTAATTGCAAAAAGCAAAACTGATTGATTGAATTAAAATGGGATACTCACACTCTAGGGCTATATCCCCGAGCAACAGTCAATGTGATTGTTGACTGGTTTGAAACTATTTTTCTGTCATCATTTATACTGCTTACGCAGAACCAACATGACACTGAACAAATCAGTGACCTTCTTGACTCTGCAATCACCTTCAACTTTTGTGGCTATTGGCACAAAGTAAAACACAAGAAGTCTCCCTGAAATAATTAAGCTGAAGGATCTAGTGAGCGCGCAAAACTAAAATAAATTAATGCTAGTAAAAATGTAGTACTGACAAAATTAAGGGGACTGAAAGTTGTAAACTCCATGGGATGGGCTAACTTTCACCTAGGCTGTTGAAAGGGATGATTTTGGAGATTGTAGATGCAGCAAGGATCATCTTTCAAAATGTTATTAGGTCTGCAACAGGGTCTGTAGATTAAAAGGTTGCAAATATAACCCCACTGTCAAGAAAGGAAAAAAACACAGAGAACTATAAACATATTAGGCTAATGTCAGAGATAGGGAAAATATTCAAATCTTGTACAAAAGCATGTGATTACCAGAAACTTAGAGAATTGTCTGATTGGGCAGATTCAACACGGATTTATGAAGGGCAAATCAAGTTTGACAAACCTGATAAAGTTTCTTGAGGAAGTTATGACGATAAAAACTAAGGATGGTTCATCTTGGAGAATAGGCAGCTGAGAAGGAGATCTGATTGAAGTTTTCAAAATGACAAATGGGTCCGATAGAGTAGATAGAGAGAAACTGTTCCCGCTTTTAAAGAGGAACAAGAACAAGAGGGCACAGATTTAAAATGAACAGGAAAAGAAACAAGAGTGAAGTGAGGAAAAGCTTACTCGCTCATTGAGTAGTTCAGGTGTGGGATGCACAGCCTAGAAATGTGGTGGAGGCAGCTTCAATTGAGGCATTGATGATTATTTGGATAAAATAAAATGCAAAAGGTATGGTTCAAAAAACAAGAGAATGGCGCAAGGTAATGATGCTTGTTTAATGAGCTGGTGCAGGCAAGGTGGCCCAAATGGCCTGGTCTTCAATGTAAAACTTGTGATTGCCCAGACGATGGTGTAAGTCTAGTCATTAAGTAAGCTCAAGATCGAGACTGAAAGATTTCTTGTTTTAATGACAAAGGATATGGAGACAGTTTGGGAATAACGCGTTGGAGTAGATGATCAGCCATAAACTATCATGGCAGAGAAGGCTTGAGAAGCTAAATGTTCTACACTTGCTCTGCTTTTCCTAAGCCCGGATACTGTCCATTACCAAAAATATTTGCTTACAGCCCAGAAACATCCTGCTTCAACCTCATTTCGTAGTATTCAAATATTCATCCCCATATTGGCCATCTCACAGTTTGACTTCTGTAATTATCACCTGGTCAGCATCCCTTTCTTCATTGAACACAGTCATTTATGGACTACACTTAAAATGGTGCAGGTGATTGCACGGCTTGTACCTCATGCTAGATAAGAAGGGCTGAGTCTGTCAGAAGTTGCCCTTCCGAGCACCAGACGTTTTCCAAATCTTTTACGACTTTTAAAAGCTTCCTCAGAGTAGAATTTATTGGTTAATAAAATGTGAGGCTGGATGAACACAGCAGGCCCAGCAGCATCTCAGGAGCACAAAAGCTGACGTTTCGAGCCTAGACCTTTCATCAGAGAGGGGGATGGGGTGAGGGTTCTGGAATAAATAGGGAGAGAGGGGGAGGTGGACCGAAGATGGAGAGAAAAGAAGATAGGTGGAGAGGAGAGTATAGGTGGGGAGGTAGGGAGGGGATAGGTCAGTCCAGGGAAGACAGACAGGTCAAGGAGGTGGGATGAGGTGAGTAGGTAGGAGATGGAGGTGCGGCTTGGGGTGGGAGGAAGGGATGGGTGAGAGGAAGAACAGGTTAGGGAGGCAGAGACAGGTTGGACTGGTATTGGGATGCAGTGGGTGGAGGGGAAGAGCTGGGCTGGTTGTGTGGTGCAGTGGGGGGAGGGGACGAACTGGGCTGGTTTTGAGATGCGGTGGGGGAAGGGGAGATTTTGAAGCTGGTGAAGTCCATATTGATACCATTGGGCTGCAGGGTTCCCAAGCGGAATATGAGTTGCTGTTCCTGCAACCTACGGGTGGCATCATTGTGGCACTGCAGGAAGCCCATGATGGACATGTCATCTAAAGAATGGGAGGGGGAGTGGAAATGGTTTGCGACTGGGAGGTGCAGTTGTTTATTGTGAACCGAGCGGAGGTGTTCTGCAAAGCGGTCCCCAAGTCTCTGCTTGGTTTCCCGAATGTAGAGGAAGCCACACCGGGTACAGTGGATGCGGTATACCACATTGGCAGATGTGCAGGTGAGCCTCTGCTTAATGTGGAAAGTCATCTTGGGGCCTGGGATAGGGGTGAGGGAGGAGGTGTGGGGGCAAGTGTAGCATTTCCTGTGGTTGCAGGGAAAGGTGCCGGGTGTGGTGGGGTTGGAGGGCAGTGTGGAGCGAACAAGGGAGTCACTGAGAGAGTGGTCTCTCCGGAAAGCAGACAGGGGTGGGGATGGAAAAATGTCTTGGGTGGTGGGGTTGGTTTGTAGATGGCGGAAGTGTCGGAGGATGATGCGTTGTATCCGGAGGTTGGTGGGGTGGTGTGTGAGAATGAGGGGGATCCTCTTTGGGCGGTTGTGGTGGGGGCGGGGTGTGAGGGATGTGTTGCGCGAAATGCGGGTCAAGGGCGTTCTCAACCACTGTGGGGGAAAGTTGCGGTCCTTGAAGAACTTGGACATCTGGGATGTGCAGGAGTGGAATGCCTCATCGTGGGAGCAGATGCAGCGGAGGCGGAGGAATTGGGAATAGGGGATGGAATTTTTGCAGGAGGGTGGGTGGGAGGAGGTGTATTCTAGGTAGCTGTGGGAGTTGGTGGGCTTGAAATGGACATCAGTTACAAGCTGGTTGCCTGAGATGGAGACTGAGAGGTCCAGGAAGGTGAGGGATGTGCTGGAGATGGCCCAGGTGAACTGAAGGTTGGGGTGGAAGGTGTTGGTGAAGTGGATGAACTGTTCGAGCTCCTCTGGGGAGCAAGAGGCGGCGCCGATACAGTCATCAATGTACCGGAGGAAGAGGTGGGGTTTGGGGCCTGTGTAGGTGTGGAAGAGGGACTGTTCCACGTAACCTACAAAGAATTTATTGGGCCTGCTTTTGTCAACTCCACTACCTCCTGCCCAATCATGAAGAACTGCAAAATATTATCAGGCACACTTTATGTGTGATGCATTGACAGTCCTAATATGAGATTGGAATTTGAAAATCTATCTTCCAGAATCAGCTTTACTCTTGTTCCCAAGTGCTCTTTCTTTACATTATCGATGATGATATGGCCCTCTTGTGACTTCTTTATTCCAAATACATTGTTCATCTTGTAACATGGTTTAATGTGCTGGAATCAAGATGTATTTAATAATCCCTTGCACAGAGCATTATTTTCCAGAATCTCAAAGTATTTCAATTCTCTTGTTCCTTCATTCTTTTATTCCTCTAATCAAATTCTTTGGAAATCAAAGTTTTGGCAGGACGTTTTGAATGAAGTCTCACAAGCCACGAAGACTTCTTAGTCATTCAAATAGTGACTCATAATTTAGTACTTAAGGATTCTGCTGTGTCATACTTAAAGCCAGTAATTTCTAACCAGAAAAGGCAGTGATTCATTCACAAACAATATAAATTAAAGATTTTGACCTTGGTAATTCACAAGATACTGATTAAGTAAACACTTTCCGAGCATTCAGGCATATTGTTTAAATCTTGAGTCACTGACTGTATATATATAATGATTGAGAATGAATGATTGAGAATGACAGACTTCAGCACAAGACTTTAAGTACAAAAGTGAAATTCTGAAATCCTATTGTTTCAGTTCTTCTTGGTGACTCTTAAAGCAGTTTACTTCTGATAGAATCAGAGAAGGAACATATCTTTTCGACACAATTAAACACTGTTGCAGGATGCTGAACAAAACATTCCAACTTAATAACTCGTAAGAGGAACTCTTCTGTGGATTAATTGTCGAGATTTGGCTCCATTTGGGGAAAAAAAAGGCAAAATAAATTCTGAATGTTTCTTTGTTTGATAACTGAGGAAATTGGGACTGCAAATTTCAAAAGTGTTTTATTTTTGCCAGAAGACAACCAGCCAAAAGGTCTTAAACCTAAACTAATTTTGGAAAATCTGTTCATCTGTTCGTTATCTGACCACGTAATTAGAATGGGATGCGGACTATACTGTTATTACAGGCGGAACTCCTGCTGCACGCCAAGTGACGCAGTCCAGCAATGAACCTTTACTACTTTATATACCTTAGGAGTTAGCTAAAAGATGTTATCCAGTAAATATGCATCTCTAAATATTACTATCAGATTACTCTCATGGGTGTTATTTGTACAATATTGCTTCATATTGAGGTCTGCTGTGATGCACTGCCATTCAAGACCAATTGAATTGGATTTACTGAAGCATAAAATAATTCAGTAACTGTAAGTATATCACAGAGGAGTCTGGTTTTGCTTACCTGGGTGCTCTACTGCAATCTTAATTAGATTTTGAAGAAACGATAGGCATTCTTAAATGTTTGTGTATTTGGGAATCATCTGTGAGAGTAATCTGGTACTCGAGAAACAAAATTTGCAAGGGGGAAAAGTTTCAGTAGGACTGATAAACACATCAGGAGGGTTGCTCTCTATGGCATGCCGAGGCACATTAATAATTATCCAGCCTCCTTGGCAGCCGAAGGAAGAGGGTCAAGTTGTATTCGCTGTCCAGAGTACCTGAAAATTGAGGAACAAAATTCCGTCTGGATATCGGAAAAGCTGTAGCTTGGCAGAATTACACGATATCAAATGGGCATGATATCAAGGGTGAGATTTTTGTGAACCATTAAAAATACTATGCGGTACTCAGGTGCAGGAGTTCCATCACCATTTGTATCAGATCCAAGTTTTGTTGGTCGGAGGGAGGGCAGGGGAATGACTCACAAAGGAGGATAACCCAAATTTAGCAGGGTCATTTAAACATAGCGCTAGGACTCCATTTTGGCTGTTGTAAGGGCCTTATTAAATAGTGCGGAAGTCAGGTATTGATGGTGTAGATGTAAATGATCTTGTGGGTGGGTGAAGTCTGTATAGCTTTTTCTCATGGAATGAGAGTGTTGCTTGCTAAGTGACTGTTTATTGCCACCTTAAATTAGACTTGAGAAGGCAGTGGTTAGCTGCCTTTTTGAACTGCTACAATCCTTAGGTGTAGGAACGCCTAAAGTACTATTAGAAAGGAAGTTTCGGGGTATGATCCAGCAAAAGTGAAGGGATGATGAGACAAAAAAGTATGGAGCTGGATGAACACATCAGGCCAAGCAGCATCTCAGGAGCACAAAAGCTGACATTTCGAGTCTAGACCCTTCGTCAGAAAAGGGGGATGGGGAGAGGGTTCTAAACTGATCTAAAATGAATAGGGAGAGGGGGGAGGCGGATTGAGACAAGTCAGGATGGCATGTAGACTGGAGGAGAAATTGCAGGTGCTAAAGAAAGTTAAGAATAGTATCAAATAAAAATAATCAACATACAATGTGGCAAAGATTAGTGGTTAGCCAGATGTTGGGAAAAAATCTTAAAAGCCCACAAGAAGTGGCCAAAAAAATACAGAAAATAAATTTTGCAGGTAAACCAGCAAACACTATCAAAACTGATAGTAAGAGCTTCTTTAATCAGAGAAAAATGAAGAGAGAGGCCAAAGTGATCATCTGCCACTTAGGGAATGAGGCTAGGGCAATAATATTTGAAAACCAGGAAATGGCTAGGAGAACCAGCTTTAGCTGCTTCATCAGTGACCTTCCCTTCTTTACAAAGTCAGGTTGGGGATGTTCGCTAATGATTACGCAATGTTCAACACCATTTGTGACTCAGATACTGAGGCAGTCCATGTCAAAATGCACCAAGACCTGGCCACTATCCAATTTGGGCTGAAATGTGGCAAAGAACACCATGGCCATTTCCATTAAGAGACAATGTAACCACCAATCCTTGCCATTGAATGCCATTACCATCACCGAGTTCCTCACCGTCAATGTCCTTGGCGCTGTCACTGACCAGAAACTGAACTGGATTAGCCATATAAATAGTGTGCTACAAGACCAAGTCAGAGTCTAGGAATATTGCCGTAACTTATCTCCTAACTCCCCAGAACCTGCTTACCACCTATCAGGCACAAGTCAGGAGTGTGCTGAAATACTTCCCACTTGCCCAGATGAGTGTAGCTCTGATAACACTCAAGAAGCTTAACACCATTTAGGACAAAGCTGTTCACTTGACTGGTGCCACATCCACAAAGATCCACTCCCTCTACCACCGATGCTCAGTGGCAGGAGTGTGTACTAGCTATAAGATGTGCAGCAGAAATTTACCCCAAATCCTCAAACAGTGCCTTCCAAATCACAACCACTTCCATCTAGAAGGACAAGGGCAGCAGATACATAGGAATACCGCCACCTCCAAAGTTCTCCCCTAAGCCACTCACCATCCTGTCTCGGAAACATTTTGTGTTCATTCATTGTCATTGGGTCAAAGACCTGGAGTTCCCTCCCAAATAGCATTGTGGGTAAACCCACAGAACATGCAATGCAGCAGTTCAAAAAGGTGACTCATCACCTTCTCAAGGGCTATTAGAGGCAGGAAACTACAAGTAAATGAAACAATGATGAAAATATCGGAGTCTATTACAAATTTAGTAATTCATATTTTCAGAGCCAACAGAGCTTCATGAAGGGGAAATGATGTGTGAGAAACTTACTTGAATTCATTAAGGTGATAACAAATAAGATAGATAAAGAAGAACTTGTTGGCATAATATACACAGATTTCTAAAAGATGTTTCCTAACGCCCTGCTTGTTAGGCTACTAAATAAGATTAAATTCCTATGTATTAGCAGTATTATATTAACATAAAGGATTGGATCCAAGACAGAGAGTTGGGATGAAGGTGTATTTTCAGGATAGCAACGCATATCTCGTGGAGTGCCACAGGATCACTGTTGGAGTTACAATTATTTATAAAATAGTTGGGTGAAGGTTGTGAATATAGTATTGCCAAGTTTGTGTCTGAAAGATTCCTAATCTCTGATCAGCCACTGTATCCATATTGCTCGGCAGTTTGGAGGCCTTTTGAATCAAGCAGTGACCCAAGTCTGCCAGGCACCAGCTCTGGTTTGGTGATAATGGGAACTGCAGATGCTGGAGAACTCAAGATAACAAAGTGTGAAGCTGGATGAACGCAGCAGGCCAAGCAGCATCTCAGGAGCACAAGAGCTGACGTTTCGGGCCTAGACCCTTCATCAGAGAAGGGTCTGTTGAAGGCTCTCTGATGAAGGGTCTAGGCCCGAAACGTCAGCTTTTATGCTCCTGAGATGCTGCTTGGCCTGCTGTGTTCATCCAGCTCCACACTTTGTTAACCAGCTCTGGTTTGCCTGTCATGTTTTCTCACTGTCTCATTTGTTTAGCCCATTTGGTAAAATAGAAAGCTGAACATTAATGCATGATGTGGTCTGTTAGTGAGGCATTTCACAAGCAACAATCCCCCTGAAGTGGTTCTTGGCCACTAAGTAACAAGAATCTTGCCACAATGCCTGATAAACGCTTCAGTGATGGAGTGCGATGCTCCCCACATTGAGGCACACTTTGCTGGATTTCTCAACCGATTCTATCTCCCATCTCACCATAGACCATAACACAGATGAAGATTCCAGCCATAGTGTTCAACAGTCCATTAAACAACAGTTATCAGGTCTCAGCTAACGGATGAACAGTATGACTCGAAGTTATATTTAGGGGAGCTAATTTTATGAGTAAACACCTGTAAGCTGTTGAAAACATAAATGTTGTTTGATCATGTAAGGAAACTCTAAGATTTCTGAAAAAAAAATCTGCTCTCTGTCACGGACAATTCTTGCTGCAAATTTGAGAATACGTGCACTACCAGTGCAGTGAAAATATCAATTCCAGAACAAATTAACTTTACAGTCCAACAGCTTTATTTAAGGTAACATCTGCAGCTTATCTATTCAAAAACTGGTTAATACTCAGACCAACAATATATCACATTCTAACGAACTTGCAATAGAAGATTCATTTAGCACGAATGATGTACCTGCTGTATCTTCAGTTGTTGAAGGTCCCAAGGCAATCCCCTTATTAGGTTGAACATTTCCTAACAAGACTATCATATCAAGCAATGCACCCATATCATTCAGTGCATCTGTACTTAAAGCAACCTGTGTCTTTAAAACCACAAAGTCTGTGAAAGGGAGGGGCATCCTCGGGTCATTTAGCAATTCATTGTTATTGATGAGGAAAGACTACAAATTGACATACGCTTTTCCATTCCCAGATCCTGCTCATGAAAATCCAATGAAATAATAGCTTTTTCTTCTCTCCCATATTTAAATACTATTTGATATTTGTTACAGCACAGGAGGAGACCATTTGGCCTGTTACATCTGTGCTGGCTCTCTGAATGAGTCAGTCACCTCACACCATTCTTCGGCCATCTCCCCAAAAAACCAAAACATCCAGATTGTTGAAGTGGAACAAACTTGATTTTGTTTTACATAAGTAGATAGATCAATAGACAGGAAATAAACGGAATCAAGATGAAGAACTATTATCCACAGTTAATGCAAAACAATTTGAATAATTAGATAATTTGAAATAAGCAACATTAGATTAGGTAGAACAGACTGATGGTGTTGTTGCTTAATGGTGGTAATTCCATTGAGTACCTCCTATTGGTACACTGACTTTTGCATCCACACTCCACAAAACGTTTAAACAGCACTCAAATGACAAAGAATATTAAAAACAAACAACTAGCAAAAAAAGAAACATTTCAGTTTTGCTTAAAAGCAACTCATTTTGAAGCAGAAATGGTAATATACATGCCATAGATCTGGGGCAGGCTACTTATTATCTTTCAAACAACCTCTTCCTGTACATTTGAAATTTTCTCCCTTTTATTGTTACATATGCTGACAGGATGCCTCATTCCCACTACACCAAATACAAGTCTTTTCAAGTGCAGAAAAGATTGAAGTTGCTGTGGGGAATCTGTGTTTATTCATCCCATGCCTTATTTTACAACTGATCTCCAGTGCCTGACCCTCACTGGACCTCTGCAGAGATACTTTAGATAAATATGAATCAGATTATTCCTCAGGAGAGACTGCAGTGAGAGAGTTGGCAGGGATATGTTGACAATGCACATTAAAATATTCCTGGCAAAGACTGAACCAATACTCTGTGGGTTGCATCATAACCACATATACTGAGTGCAAATACACAGGTGACAGAAACCTCCTGTGAGAGGGGCCTCAGTGGTTCCAAGAAATTGTTAGGATGTCAGAGCTACAGGAACAGCTATAAATCCATGAATGTAATCTTTTCCTTAAGCCAGAAATGACTAAGTCTGATTCGCAGCTAGCACAAATTTGTCCAGAGTATAATATAAATGTTATTGTAGTTAAATGCAAAGTTTCAGGAATTAGCATTCATAACATTCATAATGGAACAGCCAGTGGATAGATTTTAATGGTCTTCCGTAAAATGAGCTTGATGTTGGGGAGGGGTGGGCTCTTTAATCATGTGGGAGGATGCTAAGTAGCAACTACATTTTGTTCCTTTCCTTACTTCACTTGGTCTGGGGAAGCAAGGCTGTGGACAGCCTCCTTGCCAAAGTGGGTATTAATACCTACTTAAGGGTCTCATTCTACCACAGCTGGCACTAACGGAGCAGTGGGTAAGAAATGTGCTCTCCGGGAAGCCTGAGAAACAAGCCTTGCCTGAGATCACTGTGGGCTTTCAATGGTTGGTGGGGAAAAGTTAAGGGTGTACTCATTCAGAGGCACTCAGTGCCTGTGTGTCAGTCCTTGAATTGGGAAAGAGCAGATCTGTTAAGAGTCACCACTTTGCCCTTGCTGCTGACCCCTCATCCCTCTCCCCAAGTTACACCTCCGCCCGCCCATCACTGCAACAACTTCCTGTTCTACCATCAGTCACTTGCAGCCTGAGTCCCAATGTGACCCTGAACCTTATATGGATGCATAGCCAACTGCAACCAATGTTCCCACAGGTGTCTCTGATCCTGGGGATTGCCCACCACCGCCTGATGATGGCCCACTTCTGCTCAGTTAACTACCTGACTGGTAGTTAATTTGGCAAGCTTTCCTGCAACATGGCGATGTGGGGCCCTCACTGTTTCTCCAGGTGAAGAGGGCAAGATCCT
Source organism: Stegostoma tigrinum (assembly GCF_030684315.1). Classification (NCBI taxonomy): domain Eukaryota; kingdom Metazoa; phylum Chordata; class Chondrichthyes; order Orectolobiformes; family Stegostomatidae; genus Stegostoma; species Stegostoma tigrinum. The sequence goes on from NC_081375.1 coordinate 29,783,966, forward strand.
TTTTGCCTCCAGTGAAAAATGCCCAGAATGAACACTTAACTGATATATTTGTTGAATTTCCACACATAAATATCAATAATATGATATTTTCAGTGGATTTGAACAGCTTGGCACCACTCTGCTTATAAAGGGCAGTATGACTGCTGCCAAAGACCTGTATTGGGACACAGGAACTGCTAGGGGGTACAAGACGCCAGCTTCACCTTCAACCATCCTCGTCATGGCATGCCAAGACAATAATGGAGTTGTCGATGAATTGTTACAATCAATCACTATCAATCAGTCAACTCCAATTGAAGACATGAGGCAGACAAGTGGTGTAAATCTTTGGCAATCTCATGCTGGAGAGTGGGCCTTTGGAGGGTCTGGTAGATTGGGTAACGTGGCAGTTTGCTTTCTTCATGAGCTCTGTGACTTTTGATCTTGCGAGGCTTTCTCTTGGAAGATAACCTGTTGGATAGACTTTACTTCCCATAAAGTGGGAGACACTCCGGATGAGGCCACAGGTAGTTCTGATCTCCAAGGAGGGCTGGGGAGGGCGCATTTTGATTCAAAAAGTTGCTTTAATACCCAGGTATAGAGGGTGTTTTGTATGGAAGGGGTCCACAAGTAAAGACCAATGTGTCTGCTTCCAGGAGCTATCCTCATCTCACTGCAAGCTGTGATTTTTGCTGAAGTTTGCTGAACTAGGATACGCAACCACCTACAATGAAGCCTCGCAGTCAATTCGATCCAAAGCCTCTTGTCTCCATCACATATTTACTGTGATAGGAGGGGGTTGGTCTCCTGTTCCTTCTCCCAATTTAGGGGATGCTGCAAGTTGGTGAGGTAAAGCTTGTTTCTCAATGCACTTTTGAACAATGACCTGTTACGCTAACTACCTCCTGCTCACAATCCTCATCACTCACCTTTGTTACAATTTCCCCAATATTCCAAATGACTCTGCTCCTTCGATGAATGCCATATTGAAATTATCTCTAAAAATTACACGAAATATCTCTCAAAATATTATGGCGAGTTTGCACGTTTTCATGTGTGTGGATATTCATGAGCATCTAAGGCAGAACCCATGCTATTTCCACATTGTCCCAAAGCTAATCAAGTGTGCTGTAACAGTGGTAGTGTCCCCACCTTTGGGCCAGGAGAACCCCAGATTCAATCCTATCTGCTCTAGAGGATTTTTCTTTTATTCATTCACAGGATGAGGGTGTCACTGGCTAGGCAGCATTTCTTGCTCATCTCGAATTGCCAGGAGGACAGTTAAGAGTCAACCACATTTCTGTGGTTCTGGAGCAACATGTAGGCCAGACCAGATAGAATGGCAGTTTCCTTCCCTAAAGAACATTCGTGAACCAGATGGGTTTTTCTGACAATTGACAACGGATTCACGGTCATCATTGGATGCTTAATTCCAGTTTCGTGTGTGGTAGTATCTCTGAACAGGCTGATTAGTAGTAATTCCTTTAAAAAAAATCAAGTGTGCTGGGTTATTCCTGCTTCAAGGTCCCTGGGAAGGTTGTACTGTTGAGGGAAAATCCTAAATGGGGCATCACACTTGCCCACCACCAAACTGCTCCCCCTACCACCCTCCCACCCCTACACAACCAACTTCAGAGGTCATTTGAGGGGCAAAAGAAATTCTTATGTACCACACATCCCCCCACAAATTAGCACTTTTCAGTGTTGTGGGATGACAACCTGGTAAATAACTCACTGAAGCCCTGCAGAATCATGACATTCCGCCCTAAATAGTTCAACTAGCTTCTCAGACCTCCTTTTGATAATTTCAATGCTGCACTGGGTAAAATTTACCAGAACGATGCCTATTATTACTGTTTCTTCAGTCTGGCAAGTTCAAAATCCTGGAGAGCTGTAGATGCTCAGAGTATTTTCAACGCAGGGACCAATAAATTTCGGGGTGCTAAGAAAATGAAGGAATACGGTAATAGTGTGAGTAAATGGTTTTGAGATAAAAGATCAGTGGTGATTTTACTGAGTGGCACAGCAAATACAAGGGGTTGAATGAAGTGCCTCTGTGCTTATTTTTGTTGTTTTTATTGTTGTGATGCAAGTTGATGGTAATAGTGGACAGTCCAGATCTCCGAGTGCAATCTGGCTTGATAGATTATAAGATTAATTTTTCGAGTTTAGTTATTGTAGTGTTCAGTCACTGACCGTATTCACATAAGGTTGCCAACTCTTTTTTAAAAAAAGAATGCAAGTTTATTAGACAAAGGGAAAAAAAAAACTACTTTCGTATTTGACAATTTGGGAAAACTTTTAGCATAAATAGCAAAATAAAACCAATTATTGTTCCACCCACCAATATTCATAGCAGAAAATTTTTGTGATTTATCTATCTTTCTTAATTCTTTTATTTCTTTCTCAAATGAAATGTTTGTAAGTTTTCTCTCCGGACTTTTCACTCATTCGTCAGATGTGGTTCTCTCCATCACTGTCTCTCCCAGAGACAAAAAGAAAACTGCAGACAAACTCACTGAATCGTTTTCACTGTATCCAAAGAGAAACTCAGAACTTCTTCCAGCTCTTTTCCTTGGACTGTTAAAAATCTGAAGTCATCTTTTCAGCCTGAGGACTTCACAAACAAACTACCCTTCTGCTAATATGAAACTATTCCTTAACTGAAAACTGCTTCTGTTCTTTGAACCGGAAAGCATCTCTGTTGTTGGAAAAGTTCCACTTTGTAAACATTTTCTTAGTTAACTACCCATGTACCTTGCTAGTCACCTAACTCAACTATCTTGAAAGAGATGTTTAAATACACTGCTTAAAAATAACTGTCTGACCCCCTAGAAAAATGTCACCTCTACAGAACTGAAAACATAAATCCATTTCCTGTATTTTAGAATTGAAAATCACAAATAATTACAATATATTAAAATTACATATTAGAGATATAATTAACAATATATTACATCATATTATGATATTTTAAAGTCCCTGATGATTCTGTTTAACTAATTAACTATTCTCCATATTTTAAGCAACTTCGTTCCATATCTCCAGATTAGAAACTGTGTGGTAATTCCCACCGGATGGTGTTGTCAGCAAAAAATTATGTGGGGACATATTAACTTCATTTTACTGTGTCACAGTTGTTCTGGCATCAGTTCTATTGGACAGTAGATCCCTACAGTGTGGAAACAGGCCCTTTGGCCCATCAAGTCCACACTGACTCTCAGTGCATCCCGCCCAGACCCATCCCCCTATCTCTGAACACAATGGGCAATTTAGAATGGCCAAGCCACCTAACTGGCAAATTTTTGGACTGTAGGAGGAAACCAGAGCACCCAGAGGAAACCCATGCAGACACTGGGAGAATATACAAACTCCGCACATACAGTTGACTAAGGGTGGAACCAAACCTGGGTCCCTGGTGCTGTGAGGCAGCGGTGCTAACCACTGAGCCACCGTGCCACCCCAAATCCATGCCCATGTCATTTGTTACAAATTTGTCCTCTCTGCCTGAGCAGTACTGGCTATGATCAATACTGCAACACTGCACACTTATGTGAGGCATTCAAAATCTTAAACAGCCACAGCAGTCAGTGAAATTGACACTGGGATGATTGATTAACACTTCCAATATTTACTGGGGAACCGGCATAATTTCATTCTGGGAGGTTGCCTGAGTAGTTAAGCTTCTGCAAGCAGCTGTCATGAGTCCACATTTTCTGACCACTTTTCGATTAAAAATGTCTAAATATGAGTTATCTTAACGTGCTTTTAAATTAAAGCTTGCTTTAATAGGATTAAATTCACTGGACAACAGACCTGTCAGATATGTATTAGGTTTTAGCCGAAGTATCATAATATCCTGGAGACAATGAAAAATAATTTGAAATTGCAATGACTGTTCACACCCAGTGCTACTGACAAAATTATAATCATATGAACATTGGAGGGACTTTTGCCAAGTTGGGCAGGGGTACTGTACTTCTTTGGGACATAATTTTTTTTTTCTACTAAAGGATGACAGAGCTGTCAAATTTCAGAGGAGGCAAAGAAATACAGGCACCTAAAGCACAATCAGTCAATTGATGCAAGTATTTTTTTCAAGTAGGAGGGAACATCTGTCCTAGATTGTCTGCAGGAATTGTTACAAAATGAGAGCAGATTTTTCCTGAGCTGTAAATAAACATTGCCTAACCATGGATAAAAACTTGTTGATTTTCTATGGGTTATTGCTCCACAAATTCCTGCCAGCCACACAACTGTATATGGCTGTCATAAGGCATCTGTAACTGTACATCTCTTTAACTAATCAGGTTGAAGAAGAACAATTATTAAGCATTATAGAGCCTGAACAGGAACTGCAAGGAACATAATGATGTCAAATCAGTTATAGAAGACTAACTGATGAATATTTGGAATGGGATGGAGCAAAGCCATCAGAAAAATGTAATTTTAAAAATTGCTACAAACATAATTAAAATTTGGAGGAATGGAACTCCATATTAATATAAATGAATTATCAGTGCCAGAGAGGTTATATGTTAGTAAGTTAGTCATATTATGGCATTAACAGAGTGTTTTGAATAGAGAGAATAAGTGTTAACATGCTAATATTAATTTATTCTCTACAAATAAGGTACTCACTTGAAGATATTTATTGGTAAAGTCTGATGTCTTGACGATTTTTCTCACAAACTTATGGAAGAATATCCTAATTCGAGCAATAAGTTCCAGATTTCTATTTAATTTTTCACATGCAGTTGCCAGAGGTTGTCATCTGCGTTAGACACAAATAATTGCGAGCTTTACTTCATCATTATTTTTATGACAAAATCCAGTCCACTCCTTTTTGGTTACCTAAGATGATCAATCGGATTTGATGTAACATAATGTACTCTTTATTTTGTACCATTAATTTTGACGTTAAAATGATTGACTCCTACCTATTCCTCGTATGTTTTTCACCTTACAAATGAACAAAACAGCTTTTTACTCAAACCACACATTCTGTCACTTAGTGCAGAAGGGACAAAAGATGTAATCATGCAAAAGAAATGTAGATGTGGGCCAGATCACTAGGGAGATTCATTGTGACATTCTACTTAGATGTTTTTCAAACACTAAGGAAGGATAACATCTCTGAAGATTCCTGGTTTTTACCCGTTTCCTATTGTGATCAGAGCTGTCACATCTTTCACCCGAAAGTCCACTGGGCCACATTTTCTTTCTATCAAATTGTGTGAGATTAGATTCTCAACCATCACCATTTCTCCAAAAAGCTTGTACATATGACATCAGCTTTCGAAGGTTCGCTTCCTTATGTTCGAATAATATGTTTAATACCATCATTCTTTAAACAATAAACTTCACCCACCGTTCTAAAGTGGTTCTACAAAACTGTGGGAAATTACTCTTTAAACTCATTCTATTATTAGCTTCATTCCTTAATCTCATAGTGATCTGACACTAAAGATGGTTATTTTCTAACTATCATTCTACCTGTTGGAATATTTATCAATAACCTTTTGAATTTTTATTTCCAATTTTTTCTCTTAGACTTTCAAATCCATTTTAATGTAGTTTTGCTAAATCCACATTGGCCTGGATTTCATGCTAGGAATAATGCTGAGACTATTAGCAGTCTTACTGAAGTGTAATTTGGTTAGTAATCTCTGGCATGGGCACAAACGTTTTGAAATGCAGAAATCCAAAAGTTGCTGCCTATTTAGGTTGCCCTGCTTTTCAAAAATCCTTGTTTGTATTTCATCAAAAATCTCACCACACATGGAAGAACATGAAATGAAATGAATGACATGAAATGTTTTGAATTCTCACTGAAGTCACCAGATTAAGTTAGGGCTTGACCATTCCAGTGTTTTCAATGGTGTGGTCTCTTAATTGTTGCCAAATAAACTCTCGGGCTTCATAACCTTTATAAGTATGGAGTCTCATTATTTAAAGTCAAAAATTATTGTTGGAGTTGAATTAAATTAAAATAATTTTGGAAGTTTTCAAAAATAGTTTCTATTTTTCTCTCTGTTAAACAAATCTTTATTTTTTATGATTTTTTGTACTTCCTGTACATGATTTAACATTAAATTCAATATTTTAAACTATCCTTCCTGTTAAAACTTTATGTGCCTCAATAAGAATTATTTGCATTAATTAGTTGAGGTAACACACGCTTTCTTGCTCTGTTCACACAGATAGCAAGTCCCTTGTAGGGTATTCTATGCCAATTACAGCAAGTACCAGTGTGAAACCAAACAGAAAATCCATGGCTCATACATAAAGTACAGTTTTGGGGTACATATTTTGTTAAAGACTCTCTACAACATTATTGTTCCTCTTTGCCATGATAGTATGATTAGTTTCTTTCAGAGTTAAAGTTGCTATGGTTTCTTGTCATTGTCATTATTTCATGAGACTAATTAACCTTGTGACAGCACTACCTAGTGACTGAGAGCATATCACACAAAATATTCTCCCTTATTTCTATGTGCTTGATGTACATTATGGAGTTAACAGAAGTATTAGTGTATTGATATTTAAAGAATTAATGTCATGATCCTGGAACTGTGTCATTGTTCTTCTGAATAGTGCATTCAATCAGAGCTAGACATTCAGATTCTATTGCCTAGTTGAGGGATAAACTCATAGAAAAGGTTTGTAATGTGATAAAATTGTGCACCGATCCAAACATTATTCATTAAGTTCACAGGTATTTTTGAACTCTGTCTGAAGCCATTCTTATAAAGGGTAATTAGCCTGTTGCACAGTTGTTTTTTTTTATTATTGTGTATAGGTTTATACATTTTAGTTGTTAATATTTGATAATGATTGTACTTGAGTTATTCTTTGTTTATAAAGGAAGATATTAGGTGCTTTAAGTCTACACGCCTTGCTTGGTTTTCAAGAGATTTTGCAAAATAATATGGAACTTCACGAAATTCAATTACAATTCCAGCTTGTGGGATAATAGTACTCCCAGGTAATGCACCACTGTTAAACTGTTGAGGTAAAAAAGCAATTCTAAATGCCTCAAAATAGTAACACCAAGAAACACAAAACTGTTTTATATCATAATATTTCAATTCAGGAATCAGCCCTTGACATGTCCCACCAAGAGACACCATTGAATGATAATAAAGATGTTAACCTTGTAACTCCTCCTGCCAAGGTCATTAAAAACAATTAATTTTTTGTAGTACAGTGGGATTTTCAAAACTTCCATTAAATCTTGCCATGATAGTACTGTACAGGAAATTCTCCAGGTCCTCGTTTGTTGCAAAGAGAAATCTATTTTGTCAAATAATGAAATCCATGGCATCCTACAGCTGTCCCAAGTTCCCACTAAAATGCACTTTGTGTGATGAGACAGGCCCTCACCAGCCCCTAGATGCATTCTTCACACTGGAGTTCATTGCCAAATCATAGGAGGAGTGAATTCAAACTATGAGGCAGCTTGCAATACCATCTCACCACAGAAATAATGCAGCAACATGATTTAGTTGAGTGTGGACTTCCTTACCCTCTTCCCGTTGTAATGAATCAGACCAGATCCCTTCAAAATATTTTAAAAAGCTAGTCTAGACTCTAACTTTTTTTCTTATTTTTAAAGGCTAATGTAATATGCTTTCTTCCAGATATAATTTGACTGGTCAAACTACTCGATGTTAAGCAAAAAACTGTTTATTTAAACACTGTAGTTAAAACACAACAAAAGAAGAACCTAGAATAATTTAGTTCTATTGGAAAGCTCAACCAAATAATAGATATAGTAACTAATTAACCGGTCCAATTTAATAACATCCGATAAACACATCCCTTGGTTAAAAAGGCGAATTCAGAAAAACAGATTTATTTCACAGATAATTCAGCAGCAGAGACAAACCCCAGCCTCCATCTGTAACCACTTCTGCCCTGTTAAGTCTTTAATAGCAACAGTTTAAGTTAATCCTAAAAACTGAAAAACAACCAGAAATCCTAGTCTGAGAGAGCTGGCCATACCCAGCCAGGCTGCTTTCCTTGTTCCAACTTTAAAAAGATCAAGGTCTCCCAAGCTGTTTATTACAGACTGCTCTTCACCTCTCATTCAATCTCTATCCTAAAAGAAACTAGGACACAATAACCTCTTAAAGCCATAGCATCGCCAAATCTAGCTATTTCATTCCTAAAACTTAATGTGAACAGAGATAAGGAGTCTAAAAGATGGACAGTATTTGGATTTTAAGGATGGCAAATGCAACTCCAATTCCAATGATGAAACCAAAGAACAGCATATGTGGAAATCAGAAACAAAAACAGAAGCAGCTGGGAAAAAAAACACAGCAGGTCTGGCAGCGGAGATAGTAGGAACTGCAGATGCTGGAGAATCCAAGATAACAAGGTGTAGAGCTGGATGGACACAGCAGGCCAAGCAGCATCAGAGGAGCAGGAAGGCTGATGTTTCGGGCCTAGACCCTTGTCCAGTTCTAAAGATGGGTCACTGGGCCCGAAATGTTAACTGTGCTTTCTCTCCACAGCTGACTGCTAGGTGACTGCTTGGGGCTGGTGGACTGGTCCATATTCAAGAACTCAGTGGCCAACCTAACTAAGTATGCCATTACTGTCACAGACTTCATCAGTAAGTGTGTAGAAGAATACATGCCAAAGAAGTTAATTTGAGTGTTCCTCAATTGGATAAACTGAAAGATCCACTTCCTGAAGTCCAGGTCTGAGGTTTTCAAGTTGGGTCACCCTGACCTATACAGCAAATCTAGGTACGATCTTCACAGAGACATCAGGGACTCCAAGAGACAACATCAGACTAAACTAGAGTCCCAGACTAACCACGCGAACACACATTGACTACGGCAAGGCTTACACAATGATGATGAGCTACAAACTGAAGTCGAGTAGAATTGTTAACAATAACGCATCCCTCCCCGATGAGCTCAATGCATTCAATGCTCATTTTGAACAGAAGGTCGGTGAAATAATATCACCTTCTCCCCCAACCTCAGGTGCACCTATACCCACAGTCACAATTCACTTTCTTGAGGGTGAACCCGTGGAAAGCCCTTAGCTTGCACCAAGTCCGCAGCTGGGCACTCAGATCCTGCACTAACAAGCTGGCAGGAGTATTTTCAGGCATCTTTAGCCTCTCCTTTCTCCACCTGTTTCAAGAGGACCTCTATCACTCCAGAGCTAAAGAAAACTCAAGCAACGTGCTTTAATGGCTACTACCCAGTGGCTCTGACATCTATATTGTGAAGTCCTTCAAGAGGTTAGTAATGGCATATATTAACTCCAGCCTCCCGAATTGCCTTGGTCCACTACAATTTGCCTTTCATCACAATAGGTCCACGGCAGGCACCGTCTCCCAGGCCCGACAGTCATCCCAGAACATCTGGATAACAAGGACAATCATGTCAGCCTCCTATTTATTAGGATGTGAGATTGCTCGCTGAGCTGGAAGGTTCATTTTCAGACGTTTCGTCACCATTCTAGGTAACATCATCAGTGAGCCTCCAACGAAGCGCTGGTGTTATGTCCCGATTTCTATTTATCTGGTTGGGTTACCTTGGGTTGGTGATGTCATTTTCTGCATCGGTGATGTCATTTCCTGTTCTTTTTCTCAGGGGATGGTAGATTGGCTCCAAATCCAAAAAGTAACATATTGGCTCCAAATCAATCTACCATCCCCTGAGAAAAAGAACAGGAAATGACATCACCAATGCAGGAAATGACATCACCAACCCAAGGAAACCTAACCGGATAAATAGAAAGCGGGACATAACACCAGCGCTTCGTCGGAGGCTCACTGTTGATGTTACCTAGAATAGTGACGAAACGTCTGAAAAGGAACCTTCCAGCTCAGCGAGCAACCTCACATCCAGAACCTCAACCTGAGCTACAAATCTTCTCAAAACTCGCTAGCTCCTATTTATTAGCTTTAACTCATAATTACAATAAAACCCATTTCCAAACTCCAAGAGGCTCTGCTCCCTCCTCTGCAACTGGATCCTTGACATTCTGGCCCCCAAACAGCAATCGGTAAGGATAGGCAACAACATCTATTCACAACATTAATAGATATCGTGCCTTGCAAGATTGTGTACTCATCCCCTTGCCATACTGTGTATATGCTCTTGACTTGTGGCCAAATTCTGCTCTAACTCCATTTACAAATCTGATGTCACCGCCATAGTAGGTCAGATCTCAACAATGGCAAAACAGAGTAGAGGATGAAGATTGAGAGCTTAGCAACATTGTGTAAAGACATCAATCTCGCCATCAAAATCAGCAAAACAATGGAACTGGTCATTGGCTTCAAGAAGTGGAGTGGAGGATACGCCCCTCTCTGTATCAATGGTGCTGAGGTGGAGATGATTGACAGTGTCAAATTGCTCAGAGTAAATATCATCAACAATCTGCCCTGGTCCATCCACATCAATGCCACAGTCAGGAAAGTGCACCAACACTTCTACTTCCTCAGAAGGCTAAGGAAATTTGACATGTCCAAAATGACACTTGCAATCTTACAGATGCACCATGGAAAGCATCCTATCCAGATGCATCACAGCTTGGTCTGGTAACTATTCTGCCCAGACCACAAGAAAATACCTGGTTGTGAATGCAGCCCAGTTCATTACACAAACCAGCCTTCCTTCCAATGACTCTGTCTACAATTCCTGCCATCTCAGGAAAGCAGCCAATGTAATCAAAGACTCCTCCCATCTAGTTATGTGTTCTTCTACACTCTTCAATATGGCAGGACATAGAAAAGTTTGAAAGCATACAAAAAGATTTATGAACAGCTTCTTCCCCTTTGTTATCAGACTTATAGATGGACCTCTGGTATATTAGAGCTGACCTACATCTTCTCTGTAGCTGTAATACAATGTTCTGCATTCTGTTTTATTACCCTGATGTACGTAAATAAGGCGTGATTCATCTGGTTAGCATGCTATGCAATACTTTTCACCCTATCTCGGCGCATGTGGCAATGATAAATCAAATCAATTTTTGTGTTTCCAACAATGACTTGTCTAACACAATTATGGCATTAAACAGCTCATTCTGTTGTTTGTTTTGCTTGGACTTTCCTATCCTCTTGCCTAACCTTACAGGATGTGATTCCTTGTTGGGATTGAAGCTCCATGTCTGGCAGGCAACAGCTTGAACGTGTTGCAATAACTTATTGGTGTACATTTTTATGCACAACACTAAAGATTGAATGGTGATAAGTGATATTCAACTATTTTGTGCATCTCTGCCTGAAACTGGGCCCAGATTTTAAAGGAAGTAGCTGGAAACATTACAATTGCCAGAACTGAAATTTTCCAAAGCTCTCTCATGATGTGAAATGTTCTTTCAGATTAAAAATTACTTAAGACATTTCATGACTTAAGAAAGTTGACTCAGGGAGCCCAGGGACTTACAGATCACTAAGCTTAACATCTGTTCCCAGGAAGTCATTAGAATGGTTTAGTATAGTTTGTGGAACTGAACACCTTGACATTTTTCATTTGTTTTAAGAAAGAAACCTGGTGGGGGTCAGTAAAGACTTAGAACCCGCTTGTCAAATCTGACAGAATCTTTTTGGATCACTGCTTTAAAATTGACAAGGGGAAATCTATGGGTACGATTTATGAGAAGTTCCGGAAGACATCTGTGGATTGGCTTCATAAGAAACTGCTAACTAAAATTGATATGCATGGGTTTGAAGGCAAATTATACACCAGGTTGGTATGTGGCTGTGCTTAGCAGACAGAGATGAGGATAATGGATAGACAATGTAAATAACCAGACGTGACTCAGTGACCAGGAAGGATTTAAGACCCTTAACCGTTTATGAATGACTTAAGTTATAGAATGAGAAACCTTGCCTTGCATCTCTGCCCCATTGCCACTGTGATCAGACTCACAACACTTCTGTTCAGCCTTGCTCCCGATCTCAGACACAATGCCTTTTAACCACAGGAATGACCCTGCCCTCCCAGACACTCGCCGCTTTGCTCACCAGCTAACATTTCAGTCCGGGGTCTGCTGTAATGTTCCAATGAAGCACAATGCAAGCTCAAGGAACCATACCTCATTTTCCACTTCAGCACTAACATGGGTCTCAACACTGAACTCAAAAACCTCAGAATCTGACTTCTTTATGTCTTTTCCCCATTTTTCTTCTGTTCTCTTCACCCCATTCTCTCTCATGCCTATGTCACATCTGTGTCTTGTTTCCTTTGCGCTTATCAGCAATGACTAATTCCCTGGCTTTCACATTTAACTTACATCCTTTTCACATCCTGCTTTTCTTTCTCTCCACTATTAACATCCACTTTATCTTTTGCATTGGGCCTGAAGACTGTCTGCCCTTTTGTTCCTTCTCTATTAAAAGTGTGAAAAAGAACTATTTTACAACACCTTTCTATTCTGAAGAAGGGTCATATCAGACTTGAAATGTTAACTCTATTTCCCTCCTCACAGATGCTGCCAGACCTGATGAGTTTCTCCAGCACTCTCTGGTGTTTGTTACAAACTCAAGAGGCTTGACATACTTGTCAGTCAAGTCAAAAGAAATGCACTTCAGTTAGTGGCATGCAGCATAGTATGTTAAGGGAAGCCTCTGATACAAATCCAGGGCTCAATCAGCCACTGGGGTCATCAGGATTAGTATGCTGTCCTCATAAAGAGTTAGGAGCTGAATGCTAGGCAGTCCAACACCTGACTTGGCTCTTTCTGTTATATTTTGGCTGTTTTCTCCCGGAGTCACAGAATGGGAGGTATTAAGGGAGATGAAAGTGGATCATATAGCTATTAGTCCTGGTGAAAGTGGAAAAGGTAGTGAGGTGCCCTGAATGAGTGAGTAAGCAGTGTTAACAGTATGGGGGGTTTGGGAGGCCTGGGGGGAGGGGAGAGGAAATGTTGCATGCAACAGTGAGAGCTGTAGTGTGTGATTCTTGGTGGGAAGTGGGTGCCAAGCCAGAGAGAAAGTAAAAGTGAGGTAGCAGAAAGAAGATGATGGCACTGACCCTGCCAAAGTGGAGAAGGGCTGGCTGTCTCCTGGCACTGATGGAGATTTCTCGACAGTTGAGACCACATTGACCTGGGTGGCAACCTTGGACCAGCCTGGCAGGATTGGAGTCGTGGCATCTTCTGCCTGGCCTGGGAAAACAGGAAGGCCATCCTTCACAATAACTCATCGAGCATAATTTCCAGATCCCTGCCCACAAAGATGGGTAATAAATTCTCATCATCTGCTCTGACCAAAGCTAGTCTCCGAAATCATGCAGGGCAGCTCTGAACTGACAATGCTTGTCTGTGTGTGATGGACTTTAAAGATGGCGCTGATTCATTACAGAAAACATGGCTAAATTGACATTTCATCAAGGAAACATCAGATTCAGTGCAAATTCAGTCCTCTGAGGAGCAGAGGAGGGCAAGGGTAGGGGGGTGTGCCTGGCAGAGGTTAGCATGTTGGCACTCCCAAGTCTAAATTTCTGGAGGAAGAATTGGACTTCAAGAATTGAATTACGAAACAAGATTACACAAAAAAGATTGTATTTCCTAGAATTTAATAGATTGAGTTTGATCTGATCCAAGTTTTCATGGTTTAAAGGGGAACCAATAGGATAGTAGAAAGAAGCTGTTTTTGCTGGTTGGAGTTTAGGTTTCGGGAGAAGAGTATCAAAATGAGCCCGTGAAATTACAGACAGATTCTGCATGTAAAAAGCAGTGAAAATTTCCGTCCACATCAGCTGGGTCACAATTTACAAGGCACAGGTTAGGAGTGTGATCAAATACTTTCCACTTGCCTGAGTGGGTGCAGCTCGAATAGCACTCAAGAAGTCCATCATGATCTGGGACAAAGAGCCTGCTAGATTGGACACCTGTCACTGTGCATCAGTGTTGAGGGGAATGTGGACCATCTACAAGATGCAATGCAACAACTCAGCAAGGCTCCTTTGACAACACCTTCCAAACCTGGAACATCTACTACCTGGAAGGACCGGGTTAGCGGTTGCACAGGAACATTACCTACAAGTTCCCATCCAAGCCACGAATCATATAACCTTAGAATTATATCAGCATTCCTTCACTGGCACTGGGTCAAAATGCTGGAAATCCGTTCCGAACAGCGCATTAAGAGTACCGAGACTATATGGGCTACAGCAGTTCAAGAAGGCAGCCTCATCCCCTAACACCTTCTCAATGGCAAATTGGGATGGGCCTGGCCCTAGACAAAAGTAATGTCTTTCTGTCCCTCAAGTATCTTCCGTCATTCTTTTAGTTCACGGCCAATACATACCACAACACCATTTACATCCCTTTGTTTTAATCATGTGATATGCTTGCCCAAAAAAAAGAAAAACGAGTAAAATGGAGGATGAGATTCCATGTCTAGCATGCATCAAAATGGAGCACCAGCATGACCTGTATGTTCACTCCCAAGTATTACTTCCTTACTGGCTTTTCCCTTTGGAGATTTGTCCCAAATCTGAGATTGTTTCTGCAGGAACAAAATCCCTATTTCTACTTCTCTTCATCTGGAAATATAAATCTTCAATTTACCACTTCTAAATGACGTAGCTTTCACTTTGGGATTATTGCTCCTTGATTTGGATTTCTTGACCAGAGGAAGTCATTTCTCCTTAACTAACTTACCAAACCTTTTAGAGGGCCAGACAGATTACCCTTCTGCCTTCTAAACTCAAGAGGCCCCCATAATATTGGTCCCGATGTCATTCTGGTGAATCTGATGTCTATCTCCAAAGCCAATTCATCTTCGCTGAGTTTCTCTGTCCAGGTTTCAATACCAAGCTCTAGAAAATGTTGACAATCTATGCAATTGAGGCACCACTTCTCAATTCTGTATTGAAACTTGCCTGAATTAGAGGCTAAATATTTCAGTAGCCTTTTCAATGACCTTACTCTGATTAGTTCATGTACTAAGGATGAGCTGCCGGACATAAAAATTGTAACTTCTATTTAATTTTTCTTTTACTGTTCACACTCAGGTTACAGCTCTCACTGGCTGGGCTAAACAGTTATCATTACTTTGCGTCTGCCTTTGACAGGGCTTGTTCTTGAAGTGCTATGAGGCGGTGATATTTCCACAATTCTTAGTTTTATTGTATTGTTCTACAAAGCAGTGGCCAATCGGCTCATTGGGTCTGTGCTAATTCTTTCAAACAGCAATCCAGCTAAACCAACTCCTACATCTTTCCCCACGTCCTGACATTTTCTTTAGTTCTTCAGGCATTTACAATGGCTACTGTTGAATCTGTATCCGCTATCCAATCGAACACTGCATCCTGAATCATAACCACTCTAATAATGATTCTCTTGTTCTTTTGCCAATTGTCTTAAATCTATATATTTAGGTTTTCTTTTACCTTTCAGCCACAGGAAATAGCTTCTTCCTAATTACAAAAGAAAAATGCTACAAATACTGGATAACAGAAGTGAAACAGAAAAGGCTGCAAATACACAACAGGTCTAATAGCATCTTTTGAGAGGGAAACAGAATTAACATTTCATGGTCAATGACCATTCATCCACCAGCATTTCTATAATAACAAAAAAAATTAAAAAGAGATGCAGACACTGGAAATCAGAAGCAAAGACAGAAATTGCTGGAAAAACTCAGTTCTGAACTGGAGGAGGATTACTGGATCCGAAACATTAACTGTGCTTTCTCTTCACAGATGCTGCAAGACTTGCTGAGATATTCTAGACATTTCTAATTTTGTTTTTATTTCTGCCATTTTCACTATTATTTTTCTTTAAATTGTCTAAACCCTTTAAGACTTTAAATACTCTGACCAAACCTCATTTTAAACTTCTCTGTTAGAAGGTACACAACTCCAAGTTCTCTAGTCACCCTAAATAATTATGATCCCTCATCGCTGGAAACATTCTAGTAAATTGCCTTCACTGAATTTTTTGCATCCTTTGTAAAGTATAGTCCCACAACTGGACACAATATACTTGCTGAAAATAAACTAATGTTGTATCGATTCACTACAACTTCTTGACTTTTGTACTCTTTACCCATAAACTCAAATTCTATTAGGTCATGTGGTTTGGATTTTGACCACTGGACATTTACGGAGTGATGATATATTTCCAAGTCACACACTATCCTGACTTGGGAGGGGAAGTTGGAAGCAACTCCCAATGTATCTATTATTCTTGTTCTTTAGAGAGTGGGAGTTTTGTCTGGCAAGTGCTATCTAAGAAGTCTTGTGAATGGCTGCAATGCATCTTGTAGATAGTACAGAATGCAGCTACTGTACATCAGTGATGGAAGTTGTGGAGAGTTAGTCTGATGGCTAGAATGCCCGTAGAGTGGGTTGCTTTGTTCTGAGCAGTGTTGAGCTTCTTGACTGTTCCTGTAACTGCACCCATTGAAGCAAATAGAGAGTTTCCCCATGATAGACCTGACTTGTTTCTTGGTGGTGGTAGGAGACATCTTGTGGAGTTGGGAAATGAGCCACAGCACAACACCCAGCCAAAGTTCCTCCATTAGGTTCAGTGAATTCCATTGTTTCTGGTCAGTGATGTTTCTGAAGATATTGATTTTGGGGGACTTGAATTTGGTAATGACATAACATTAAGGAAGGACATTACATTTCCTCTTGTTGAAGGGTATCATTACCTAGTATTTGTGTGAAATTAATATTAGTAGGATTAAAATTAAAGTGTTTGATGGTTCTGAAATAAATGCAGCAGTTATGTTCGATTTCTTCTGAGCATAATGGGACACTTCATCAAAGGTCGTTTTCAGAATGTTAGTTCATCTTGAGAATGTCAGTTCAGCACTTGTAACAATAAGCTTCTACAAATATGTGAAGTGAAAAAGATTAGCAAAGACAAATGTACAGTCAGAAGCTGGAGAAATTGTAATGAGGAACAAAGAAACGGCAGAAGAATTGATTCCCACCTCTTTGGCCTGTCTGTCTCCTCTCTGCTTATCTTCTCCTTTTGTCATCTTCTATCCACCTACCCCTCTCTCCCTATTTATTTCAGAACCCACTTCCCCTCCCTTATATCGGAAGAAGAATCTAGGCCCAAAACGTCAGCCTTCCTGCTTCTCTGATGCTGCTTGGCGGGCTGTGTTCATCCAGCTCTACGCCTTGTTATCACAGATTCTCCAGCATCTGCATTTCCTACTATCTCTGATCACATACTTTGGTCTGTTTCACAAAACAGGGGACAAATAACTTCCCAAAAATGCTCGATAACCAAGAGTCTAGTGAGGGAACAAAACTGAAGGATATTAGTATTAATAAGAAAATGGTGCTGGGGAAATTAATGGGATTAAAGGCTGACTAGTCACCAGGGCCTAATAATCTACATTCCAGACTACTCAAGGAAGTGGCTCAGGAAATATTGGGTGCAATGGTAGTCATCTTCCAAAGTTTTATAGATTCTGGAGCAGGTCCTACAGGCTGGACAGAGGCAAATGTAAACCCACTATCTAAAAAGGGAGGGGGGAAAAACACAGAATTATAGTCCCAGTCAGCCTAACATCAGTTATTGGAGAAAAAGATAGAACCAACACAGATAATGCTGAAAAAACTCAATGGGTCTGCCAGAATCTGTGAAGAGAGAAGCAGTTAATGTTTTGAATTTGGTAAGACTTCTTTCAAACTAATCTGCTGAGTTTCTCCAGTATTCTCTGCTTCTCTCAGACTTCCAACATGCACGGTATTTTCCTTTATTTGAGGGAAAATGTTGAAGCCTACTATGAAAGATGTGATAATTGAATGTTTGGAAAACATTAACATGGGTATATGAAAACAAATCATGCTTAACAAATCTTATGGAGGTTTTGGGGTCGTAGAATAGTTAAGGAAGAACGCTTGGATGCAGTGCATTTGGATTTAGAGAAGTCTTTTGTTAAGGTCCCTCATGAGAGGTCGGTGGACAAAATTAAAACACATGGGATAAGGTTTATATATTGGCATGGATTGAGAGTAGGTTGATAGACAGGGAAGACAGAGTCAAACTAAATGCATAAGGCATGCAATCCTCCATGTGGTCTCACTAAGGCCCTGTATAAATGCTGTAGAACATCCGTCCTTCTGAACTCCAGTCCTCCAACAATGAAAGCCAACATACCAATTGTCTTCCTTAATTCTTGGTGTGCGTGCCTCTCTACTTACATTGACTGAAGTACAAGGACACTTAGATCCCTTTGTACATCCACATATCCCAATATATCACACTTAAATAATACTCTGCCTTTTTGTTTTCCACCGCAAAGTGCATAACTTCACTGTACTACAGGGGTGCCAGATGAATAGGATGCCAAGTGGTGGGTACCAGCGTGCAAGATAGCAAAGAGGCCAGGTCAGTGATGCAGTGTTCATGATACGTCAAGGTGGGTAGGAGATATTGGGTCCATTGGGTGGCATGCTGGAGAGAAAGGGTGTTGGATGTCAGTGGAGTGAGGAGTCAAGTTAAGCACCAGGTCCAGAGTGCAGGGAGGGACAGCGGTGGATCCAGAACAGGGGTGAGGTGATGCCAGGTCTGAAGTGGGTGGAAAGGAGTGAGGGATGGGGGTGTGGGTAAGCTGGCTTGCATTGTGTGTGTGTGTGTGTGTGTGTGTGTGTGTGTGTGTGTGTGTGTGTGTGTGTGTGTGTGTGTGTTCAATTGTGTCTTCAGTGCACAGTGTTCAGTTAACGCTTAACTGCAGGAAATAGCAATATATCAAACGTTAGATTTAAGAGACGCTGTGTGACAATACAAGACGCTGTCTGACAATACAGAGGGAGTGAAGAGGTTGCGAAGGCTTGTGGAGAGGTATAGCTGGATGTTTGTGTAGAGGCTGACCCTATCTCTATGTACAATATCATTAGGAGACAACATGTGGGTGAGGAGAATAACAAGGCCAAAATTAAATCTTAGCTCACAGCCAAACCTTACAAAATGTATCAATATTACCGTCAGTATCTGTTACATGTTTGGCTGTGTTGCTAAAATGTGTAACATAATATTAGCTGCTAAAACAACAGCTGCTCAATTGCATGTTTAGAATTAGTTTCAAAACCTATGTTGAATCAGCAAGTACTGCAGGCACTGTTCAACATCCGCATCTATATAGCACCGAAAACTTTCAACTTTTCAGCTTCAAAATATCGGGAAATAGTAAAGGTTTAAAAGAACAAGTTATTTTTCATCTCTTGGGCTTCCTTTGGTTGCATTTTGCCATCTGCCTATGCTTTGAGGTAACTTTGCACCACGCAAACTCTGTAACATTCTTCATTCCCATTCTCCTAACATTGGCCATTTGAATATCCTCAATTTTAAAAAAAATTCCAACCCAACCTGTTTAGAGATGTTACTACATACCCTCTGAATCAGCTGGGACTTGAGCCCAGGCCTCCTGGTACAGAGGTAGGGTCATTGTAGCGGCAGGGTAGGATGCTTCAGCTGCGGCTTGTCCGTTACACCTGTTTCTTTATCTTAATTTTCTCCTTTTTTTCTCTTTTTGTTGTTGTTCTTCTCTCTTTTCTCTTCATAGCCTCAGACTCCCAGCCTGCAGCGGCTCACCAAGGCGGCCTCTTTCTTGGCCCAGCCAGTGTGGTGGCCTCCCGGCCCGATGTCGTGGTCTCCCGGCTTGGTGCGCTGATCTCTTGAACCGGTGTGGTGACTTCCTGGCCTGCCGTGGTGATCTCTCAGCCCCGGCATGCTAATCTCCAGGCCCGGCGTGGTGATCTCCTGGCCCTGGCGTGGTGATCTCTCAGCCCCGGCATGCTAATCTCCAGGCCCGGCGTGGTGATCTCTCAGCCCCGGTGTGGTGATCTCCTGGCCCGGCGTGGTGATCTCTCAGCCCCGGCATGCTGATCTCCAGGCCCGGCGTGGTGATCTCCTGGCCCTGGCGTGGTGATCTCCTGGCCCTGGCGTGGTGATCTCCAGGCCCGGCGTGGTGATCTCTCAGCCCCGGTGTGGTGATCTCCTGGCCCGGCGTGGTGATCACTCAGTCCTGCCATGGTGATCTCTCAGCCCCGGCGTGGTGATCTCCTGGCCCTGGCGTGGTGATCTCCTGGCCCTGGCGTGGTGATCTCCAGGCCCGGCGTGGTGATCTCTCAGCCCCGGTGTGGTGATCTCCTGGCCCGGCGTGGTGATCACTCAGTCCTGCCATGGTGATCTCTCAGCCCCGGCGTGGTGATCTCTCAGCCCCGGCGTGGTGATCTCTCAGCCCCGGCGTGGTGATCTCCAGGCCCGGCGTGGTGATCTCCAGGCCCGGCGTGGTGATCTCCAGGCCCGGCGTGGTGATCTCTCAGCCCCGGCGTGGTGATCTCCTGGCCCGGCGTGGTGATCTCTCAGCCCCGGCATGCTGATCTCCAGGCCCGGCGTGGTGATCTCCTGGCCCTGGCGTGGTGATCTCCTGGCCCTGGCGTGGTGATCTCCAGGCCCGGCGTGGTGATCTCTCAGCCCCGGCGTGGTGATCTCCAGGCCCGGCGTGGTGATCTCTCAGCCCCGGTGTGGTGATCTCCTGGCCCGGCGTGGTGATCTCTCAGTCCCGGCATGCTGATCTCCAGGCCCGGCGTGGTGATCTCCTGGCCCTGGCGTGGTGATCTCCTGGCCCTGGCGTGGTGATCTCCAGGCCCGGCGTGGTGATCTCTCAGCCCCGGTGTGGTGATCTCCTGGCCCGGCGTGGTGATCACTCAGTCCTGCCATGGTGATCTCTCAGCCCCGGCGTGGTGATCTCCTGGCCCTGGCGTGGTGATCTCCTGGCCCGGCGTGGTGATCTCCAGGCCCGGCGTGGTGATCTCCAGGCCCGGCGTGGTGATCTCTCAGCCCCGGTGTGGTGATCTCCTGGCCCGGCATGGTGATCACTCAGTCCTGCCATGGTGATCTCTCAGCCCCGGCGTGCTAATCTCCAGGCCTGGCGTGGTGATCTCTCAGGCCCGGCGTGGTGATCTCTCAGCCTCGGCGTGGTGATCTCTCAGCCCCGGCGTGGTGATCTCTCAGGCCCGGCGCGGTGATCTCTCAGGCCCGGCGTGGTGATCTCTCAGGCCCGGCGTGGTGATCTCTCAGGCCCGGCGTGGTGATCTCTCAGCCCCGGCGTGGTGATCTCTCAGGCCCGGCGTGGTGATCTCTCAGCCTCGGCGTGGTGATCTCTCAGGCCCGGCGCGGTGATCTCTCAGGCCCGGCGCGGTGATCTCTCAGGCCCGGCGCGGTGATCTCTCAGGCCCGGCGCGGTGATCTCTCAGGCCCGGCGCGGTGATCTCCATGCCCGGCGCGGTGATCTCCATGCCCGGCGCGGTGATCTCTCAGCCCCGGCATGGTGATCTCTCAGCCCCGGCATGGTGATCTCTCAGTCCTGCTGTGGTGATCTCTCAGCCCCGGCGTGGTGATCTCCAGGCCCGGCGTGGTGATCTCTCAGCCCCGGCGTGGTGATCTCTCAGGCCCGGCGTGGTGATCTCTCAGCCCCGGCGTGGTGATCTCTCAGCCCCGGCGTGGTGATCTCTCAGCCCCGGCGTGGTGATCTCTCAGCCCCGGCGTGGTGATCTCTCAGCCCCGGCGTGGTGATCTCTCAGGCCCGGCGCGGTGATCTCCATGCCCGGCGCGGTGATCTCTCAGCCTCGGCGTGGTGATCTCTCAGCCTCGGCGTGGTGATCTCTCAGCCCCAGCGTGGTGATCTCTCAGTCCTGCTGTGGTGATCTCTCAGCCCCGGCGTGGTGATATCCAGGCCCAGCGTGGTGATCTCTCAGCCCCGGCGTGGTGATCTCTCAGGCCCGGCGTGGTGATCTCTCAGGCCCGGCGTGGTGATCTCTCAGGCCCGGCGTGGTGATCTCTCAGGCCCGGCGTGGTGATCTCTCAGGCCCGGCGTGGTGATCTCTCAGGCCCGGCGTGGTGATCTCTCAGGCCCGGCGTGGTGATCTCTCAGCCCCGGCGTGGTGATCTCTCAGGCCCGGCGTGGTGATCTCTCAGGCCCGGCGTGGTGATCTCTCAGGCCCGGCGTGGTGATCTCTCAGCCCCGGCGTGGTGATCTCTCAGCCCCGGCGTGGTGATCTCTCAGGCCCAGCGTGGTGATCTCCAGGCCCAGCGTGGTGATCTCCAGGCCCAGCGTGGTGATCTCCCAGCCTGGTGATCTACAGTCCCAGTGTGCTGGTCCCGAAGTGACCCCTGGTTGTCTTTCAGCCCAGAGTGGACTCCTAGCCTCGAGGTGGTTCCAGAGTGGTTTCCCAGCCTTGAGAACCTTGAGGTGAAGCCTGATCTGGAGTCAGGGCCCCACACAGACTGGAGGTGCCAGCATGGACTGGGTTGGAAGCACTGTCGTAAACTTTGTATTTCTCTATTTTCAAAGTTATTTCTACAATTTGCAACATTGGACTTCTATTTCTTTATTTTTCCCTATAAACTTGTACTGAAGAATCTGTGCCTAGACACTCTGTACCTAAGATAATGTCCTATGTGGTGACTTGTAAACTTTTCACTTTGCTCATTCGAGTACACGTGTCAATAAAGCTAATTCAATACAGCACTTGGTCACACGAGCTCTCACATGCCCAAGTTTAAGACATTTTCTAATCAGCCTGTTCAAAGAACTTATTACACACGTCTGGGGCAGGGCTGGACTTGAACCCAGGCCTCCTGACCCAGAATAAAAACTGAAAGAACCTCGGACGCTATAAATCAGCAATAAAAAAGGAAATTGCTGTAAAAGCTCAGCAGGTCTGGCAAGAGTTAACATTTCGGATCTGGTGACCCTTCCTCAGCACTAGGGCTTGTCTGAGGAAGGGTCACCAGACCCAAAACATTAACCCTGATTTTTTTTTTCTTCACAGATGCTGCCAAACCTGCTGAGCCTTTCCAGCAACTTCTGTTTATGCTCCAGGCCCAGAGGTATGGATCGCCAATATTAATTGATCCGTCATTCACAGCCTTCAGCTGGCTACAGACTCTAAGAAATCTCCTCCCTAAATATCTCAGCTTGTCTAACTCACTTTAAGATACTCCATAAAACCAAACCAACCACTTTGACCAAGCTTTTGCAAACTGCTGTCATATTGCCTTACAAGGCTTTGGACAAATTTTGCTTTATAATTCTCCCATAAAAAAATTGGAATATAATGTAGAAAAACAAAAGTTGCTGAAAAACTCAACTGGTCTGGCAGCATCCGTGAAGAGAAATCAGAATTAACATTTCAGGTCCAGTGGTCCTTCTTTGGAACTGATTGTATCTGAGAAGAGGTTAGTTGATGTGTTAAATAGGAGGAGAGGAGAGACAAAAGAACTCAACAATATTTTCTGAAGAAGGGTCTAGGCCCGAAACGTCAGCCTTCCTGCTCCTCTGATGCTGCTTGGCCTTCTGTGTTCATCCAGCTCTACACCTTGTTACCTCAGAACTAAACAATAGTTGGAGATGGAACCCAGAGAGAGGGAAAAAAAACAGGAGGGCAGATAAAGGAATGGACAAAGATCACCGTGAGACTCTTCCCTATAGGATACCTTTGTTCACTCCTCCTCCTCTCCCAACACCTCTCCACATCCCGACACCACCTTTCCTTGTGATCACACAAGACATAACATCTGCCCATTTACTTCTTCCCTTCTCACTCTCCAAGGGCCCAGACACAACTTACAGGTGAAGCAGCGATTGACTTGCACTTCACTCAATCTGGTCTGCTGGATTTGCTGCTCACAATGTGGTCTCCTCAATAGATTAGGGTGGCCACTTTACCCAAGTTCTCTGAGCCAAAATCACCCTGAACTTGTGATATCCTACCATTTCAACAAACCACCATGTTCCCTGGCTGACAGCTCTGCAGTGCTCACTGGTAAAACAACACCTCATTTTCTGTTTGGGAACAATGCAGCCTTTAGGACACAATTTCGAGTTCAATCATTTTAGGGCTGGAGCACATTCTCCCTTGTCCTTACCCCAACCCACACACACACAAAGCTTTATCATCACATGGGCTGCTACCATAAACAGCCCATTATCAGCCACTAATGGTTCCCATTAGCAGCTATTCATTCTCTAAGGCTGAACCTGACCCATTCCTTTGTCTGTTCAAGTGATGTTCTCTCTCTCTCTCTCTCTCTCTCTCTCTCTATCTCTCTCTCTCACTCCCCCCCACCCCCACTCCATCTGGTCTCCATCTCTACCTGTCCTGTAGTGCTCCCCGTCCCCTTCAATGTCTCTATACCAACATTTTGCCAGCTACAATCAGTTCTCAAGAAGAGTCACTGTACTCAAAATGTTAATTCTGCTTTCTTCCCACAGATGCTACCAGACCTGCTGAGTTTTTCCAGATATTTCTGTGTTTCTTCTCTAATTTTTAGCATCTGCAGTTATAGCATCATAGAATTACGCAGCACAAAAGCAGATCCTTCGGCCCAACACCTCCATTCCGAATAAATAGCCTAACCTGATCCTGCCCCATTTTCTAGCATAAAGGCCCAGCCTTTTCAGCCTCTCCTGAGAGCTCAAACCCTCCAATCCCAACATCCTTGTAAATCTTCTCTGAACCTTTCAAGTTTACCAACATCTTTCCTATAGCAGGGAAACCAGAATTGTATGCTGATGGACTAGTGATATTATCGCTAGGCTGTTAATCCAGAGAACCAGATAGTGTTTAGGGGATCTAGGTTCAAATCCTACCATAGTAGATGGTGGAATTTGAACTCAATAAAATATCTGGAATTAAGAGTCTAATGACCACCATGAATCTATTGTCAACTGTTGGGAAAAACCCAGCTGGTTCACCAATGTCCTTTAGGAAAGGAAACTGCCATCCTTACCTGGTCTGGCCTATTTGTGAACTCCACAACGACAGCAATGTGGTTGACTCTTAACTGCCCTCTGGGCAATTAGGAATGGGCAATAAATGCTGCCTAACCAGTAACACCCTCATCTCATGAATGAATAAAGAATAAAGAGTATTCTAAAAGTAGCCTCATTAATATTCTGTACAGCTGCAACACAATATTCCAACTCCTATACTCAAAATTCTGACCAATGGAGCCAAGTGTGCCAAATGCCTTCTTCACCACCCTGTCTACCCACAACTTCACTTTCAAGGAACCATGTGCCTGCAACCCTAGGTCTCCTTGTTCAGCGGCACTCCCCAGGGCCCTCCCATTAACTGTATAAGTCCTGCCTTGGTTTGCCTTACCAAAATGCAACAGAGAATCCGAGATAACAAAGTGTGGAGCTGGATGAACACAGCAGGCCAAGCAGCATCTCAGGAGCACAAAAGCTGACGTTTTGCGACTCTGAGATAACCTTCTTCACTGTCCACTATTTTGGTGTCATCTGCAAACTATACTTCTTGTAATATGGACTCTCTCTCACATGAGCAGTAGGTTTGCATCCTTTATAGCTGAGGGAGAACTGGTAGCTGCATGACACAGAGCTGGGCATAAAAATGCAGATGATGGGTTGAGAGTGGGCAAATACAAGGAAGAATACAACAGGGGAGTGTGAAATCAGAGGTAGGTGAAAATGACCTGCAAGAGATTGGTAGAGATAAAAGGAGAGAGGTCGTCTCGATGAGTGAAGATGGTGTATGAGGCTTTGGGGATGAGCATGGGCAACTGTCTCCCATTTTGAGCTTTCTGGTGCAGTAGAGGTGATATAGATCCTCATGTACCTTCCCGGCTGCTGTAACATTATACCCTGCACTACATTCTCTCACCCTAATCCACTTGTATAGTACAATCTGCCTCTAAAGCGCATAAGGCAACACTTTTCACTATAACTTGCTACACGTGACAGTAATAAATCAAATCGAGTGGCAAAAGCAAGGTCCAGAACTGTGATAACTGTATTACCTGAGAAGCTGTGTCAAAACCATAATGTGTTATGAGGAAAGCGACAACATCTTCAAGATATTAATTCACAATGATACTTAAATACTTAATGTAATTACCACTATATGTTATGCTACATGTTTGTTGCCATTTCTCTTGTACCTTGCAAAACAAATGCTCTGTGAGTATTTTCTTCAACACAAAGCATAACGTATATGTTCCATTGAATTTGTAATGATTTGAAAATGTATTAATTGCAGTAAAAACTGGAAGAACTGTGGATGTTGTAAATCAGAAACAAAAACAGAAGTTGCTGGAAAAGCTCAGCAGGTCTGGCAGCATCTGTCATGAGAAATCACAGTTCATGTTTCGGATCTGGTGACCCTTCCTCAGAGCTGTTTTTGATATTAATTGTGGTGTTAGAGTTCATTGATTTGCTGAACACCTTTGAGGCAGGTCTGATATAGACTATTAAAATGTTTGAGCTGTGAAATATCAAGAATAAGGGCTAGGCATTCAAGGAATGGTTGTGTACAACATATTCTAAGTGTGTTGAGTACATAATTTAATTAAATGGTGCAGTAATGAGTGAAATTTTGTAATTAATATAAACGCAATTTAATGATTACATTCATTTCTCGTTTAGTTTATAATAACTATGTTCCTGCTTGAATTTAGTTATGAAGTTACTGGCTAAATTTGCGTTTTAAAGAATCTGTATACAGATTGCATTTTATCAGTCAGTATGTTTTTCATTGTAATTAAACATAAGTCAGGCCTTAGTTTATCCGTTTGTAACAGGGACCCTGTTAGAAATTTGACCAGGCATCCCACCTATATTATCAGATGCCAGTAACTTAAAATAAAGAAGCAGGCTACTCTGAAGCCTGCATTACACTACCATATCCATACTGGAATTCCACTGAATATGTGTGCGGATATTCTCTAGGTCAGGCAGGACCAATCATGTCAAAATTTCACCATAAATATATTTGCATATGTAAAAAATTTGCACGTAGTTTTGTTTAACAGGCAAAGGGCTCATTACATAAAAATTCGAAAGTGTCACAGGCTTTCGAGAAAACTGTCAGGAACATAATGGAGTTGTTAACTAATCATGGCAATCAATCTCTATCAATTAGTTTACAAGAGAGACGAGGAAATCTCCCAGTGTGATGGAGAGGGTTGGAATCTCTTGTCAAAAATACAGAAGTTTTTCACTGCATTAAAGGGAATGACCAGAGTGGCAACCTGGTTAATTGCCACTCCTTGGAAAATCAGGCCCATAATTTCTTGTTGTCCTTTTCTTTGATGACTTCAGCTGTGCCTTTAGAGAAGCTGATATCTTCACATCCCCATTTGTGTAGTCAATGCTCATACTCACCCTTAAGGTTGTGGTATCTCTCAATCACCCTGTGCAGTCACCCTGCCCAAATGTTGGCTTACTGCCCTCTCTGAACAAACTTCTCTCCACATACTACTTCTGCCTCGCCTTGCGGGGGAAGACAATACAATACTCTAGGAGGATGCAGTGCATCGGTGTGAGGATGGTGCCCTCCTGACTCAGCTATCTCAACAGCCTCTGGTAATGATGGTTACCTGGTTCACTGGGAAGGAGGTCGTTGGGAGCTCCAGATGTTGGGGGCAGTGAATAAAGGTGAAAGAACCACAGATGCAAATCAGAAATTGCTGGAAAAGCTCAGCAGCTCAGGCAACATTTGTGGAGGGAAATCAGTTGACGTTTTGGGTCCAATGACACTTCTTCATAACGTGTCCAGAACATAGGAAGTGTTCTGAAGAAGTGTCACTGAATCTGAAACGTTAAGCTGCCCTCTTTGTTATACATGTAAAAAGGGAACAGATCTTGGTCAACACCTGGAATGCTCTGCTCCTCAACTGCTGATGCTGATGTTGAAAGATTAAATATTGGTGTAAAAATCAATGAAATGTTATTAAAATATACATTAGATAAACAGGCTAAAATACAGCTCTGTACCTTTCAGACCTATGAACTGTATATTTAAACATCAATAGGCACAAATTATTTTCTTATCTGTCCAACAATAGATAATTCTGTTTGACAGGCACTTTGAAATCATTTACCAAGTTATTCTCATTCTTTATTATCAAAGTCCATATTACTCCATATGGTTAATTTACTTCAACAGTTTGCTTGACAAGATAAATATCGGAAAGAAAAGGAAACATTACCCTATGCTGTATACAGCAAGTTTAAAGTTGGCAAATAATAATAAAGGTCAGCTATCTCCCATTTTGTACATCTCAGAGATAATATGCTGTATTGAATTCCTTGTAATTTTGAATTTTTGTACAACTGGATGACAAGCACAGAGCCATGTACTGATCCATTATACATCCATGACTGCACAGTGCCCTGTGTTCTCTTTTCACATTTCCTTCCTTTCCAATTCAATTGCACAATGCACAACTTTCTGGTTAGGGTATATCAGCCAGTTGCAGAACTTTACCAAATCCACTCTTACGGCAGAAAATAAAGAGACAAAGGCAACAGTTAATGCTTATGGAGTCTGAGACTTCCCAGGCTCCAGTGAAGCTCTACTTTTGAATAACCTATTGACAGTTCTAACAACCTCCATGGAACAATATGGTGTAAATATATGTTCAGTAGTATGTTAGGTGATTCTCTGCACCATTTAATATTTCAAAATGTTACTACTATTCTTTATGAAACTGGACACATTATGTTTTGAATCACCTGGTAAATTGTTACAAAATTAATTCGGATTGCTTTGTGTAGAAGGGATGTTACGTTACATTAAAAGTGCTGTAAAAAATACAAATTGTACGTGACCAAGCAAATCTTCACCAACAACAATGCTTCTCATCTAGATTTTCATGCAATACTTCCATAAAGCCTGGGAAGGTTTACCACATTGGTAAATAACCAATAGCTTCCAAATATAAGAAAATAAGGGCCCTTATTCTGTGCATTTTAAGCTCCAGGAACATTTAATCCATCTATTAAGTTTCAGTTTGAATTTTAGTTGTCACCTCACTTTTGTCCAGGTCATGCTCTATGTCCTGAAGCTCCAGGATAAAACTTACTTTAGATAAGGAAAGAATCCAAATTCAAGCTTTTGGTTCTGCAGTTCAGGAAACCGGCATTCCAAATCCAAATGCATTGTTACAACTTGAATTACCAACAATCAGCTCTGGGCCACTTGGCAGCTAACAGCAGAACAGCAAAGGACTGAACAGTACAAACCAGAATCATACCAGTGCAGGCTGGCAGCACAGATGGTAAACAAACCCTAATGCTAAGTGACCTTTTACTACTTCCATTCTAAATTACAGTAGAATTACCTTTTAATTTAAGCTTTGTTAAAAATGTTAACTATTTCCATTTACAATGCCAATATATTTGCCTTCAGATGAAATGCTACAATTGGTAGAAATATTTACAAAACACAAATTCTTGACAGTGTTCTTTTTTTCTAATTTATTCATTTAAGTTCATTTCATTACTGTTAAGACATTTTATTTCCTATCCCTAATTGCTCAAGAAACTCATGGTGATTTGCTGCCTTGAATTGCTATAATCACTACTGCTACATAAAAACATGACAAATAGGAGAGGGAGTAGTCCATCTTGTCCATTGAGCCTGCTCTGCCATTCAATAAGTACATGGCTGATTTTTTTTTGTGGACTTGGCTCCACTTACTCAGCCGCTCACCATAAACCCTTAATTCCTTTGATGTTCAAAAATCTACCTTTACCTTAAAAACAATCAACGAGGTAGCCTAGCTACTTCACTAGACAGGGAATTCCACAGATCACAACCCTTTGGCTGAAGAAGTTCCTCTTCAACTCAGTTCCAAATCTGCTCCCTCTTATTCTGAGGCTATGCCCCCTAGTTCTAGTTTTACCCACCAGTGGAAACAACATCCCTGCTTCTACCTTGTCTATTCCCTTCATAATTTTATATGTTTCTATAAGACCACCCCTCATTATTCTAAATTCCAATGAGTATAGTCCCAATCTACTTAATGTCCCCTCATAAGCCAATGCTCTCAATTCCAGAACCAACCTAATGAATCTCCTTGTTACTGAGGGGAGAGTTGAAGAATTTTTGACCAAGTGGCAACAAACAAACGGTGACAGATATCCAATTCAGGATTGCATGTGACTTGGAGGAAACCTTGCAAGTGGTGACACTGCCTTGTTTTTCAAGTTGGTAGCAATCAAGGTTTTGGGAATACTTGGTGAGTCGCTACTTTGCGCTGTGAAGGAGATTAACATTAGTAGCCACAGAAGGGGGTAGAATTCAGCGAATAGGATTCAATGGAGACTAAATATAATTTCAGAAGCACCTCCACTAATGAGCAGGTAACTTTCAGACATAGTTACAAGGACAAATAAGACATGAATGGAAACATTAGATAACATTGTGAGAGGTTTTACCAGAAATATGAAATAAGTTCAGTTAATCACTGGAAGAACTCTCAGTTAAAGAATCGTAATACTAAAAAAACGAGAAAGAGTGAGTCTGACTTGTCTCTTTCAGGTGCAGTTAGGTCCTTTCATGTTACATTGATCTTTTCTCACTTTTAAAAAGTGACATTATTTTACAGTACTTTCATCAGGCTCTTTATTTCTTCACTTTGGTTTGACACATAGCAGATTCATGGAAAGAAATTAAACCACAGATAAATATGACAGCAGCACTGATTCAGTCACAATTGAGCTGCTTCTGAATTGTAAAGAAAAAACAGTGAAGATGATCAAAGGAATAACATCAAAAAGCTCACCCATTGAAGAAGTTACCCTCTCAAAGAGTAAGATCGTCAAGCCTAAACTGTTCCCGCAAGCCTCAAGCAATTTATTCTAATAAAGCCCATGACAGAAAGTGGAAACATTGGCAAATCCACTTAAGAGTGCATTTGATATCTGTGAGTTTCAGTTTGTGGCAGGTTTGATCCCTTTACATATCATTTCGATCTTTTTTTTCCGTGGAATGATTTCCTGTCAAATCCACACTGTTTGATTAACAAAAAAGTTTTTATTTCCCCTCCAGCTCTTCTGCAGCCCAGGGATCAGAGATGACCTTGCACTCGTCCTGAGTCTATCCTGTCTCTGTTAGGCTTGCTCACTCACTGGGGGCATGAGACAAAATTCTAAGCCTGAGTGTTTGAATGAACAAATAGAATGAGATTGCAACAAGCCAATCTCCATTTTAATAGCATTCTCCCCAACACTGCTGAGTCCTGCATGACTACTACAGTGTGATATTATGAGTGAGAAAAAGGAAAAGCCCACGCTATGTACTGAAACGCTTCAGTAGAGGGCTGTGTACAGGTCTCTAACTGAAATGTGATTTTATATTAAGAAGGGGTTACTTTTGCTTTGTAAGTTTTTGCTGCCAGGATGATCAGGATCAGCAGTGTTGAACTGTCTCTCCAGATGGTATTTTTCCTGGGTTGATATTAAGAACGGTAGTATCATATTGCTTATTTGTCTCAACAATGCTAAATGGCATTGCCAATGCATTAGATTGTATCTGTTATGTTATTCTCACAGTCTGTCAGTATACCTTTAAGAGATATACTCATATTTTCATCACTGTATCATAACCTGTGACATGAGGGTGCAAGGGTCACAGTCTCCATCTTAATTTAGGCCATTTGAAATATAACAAGCTGATTAAGATATGCAATCCTTTGTAACTGAATAGCCAAAAACTAATACCTAGGTGTCTGTGAAAGTAATGTTTGTATAAAGTGTGACCTGTAATAAATGATCTGTTAGAGTCCTCAACACCACGGTAACCATATCCTTGTTATATCACAAGGGGTACCCAAGTACTGTCTCATCAGGTAAAGATGCCACACTGGAGGCAAAATACACATCAGTATCCGTAAAAGTTTACACCAGCATCCCTGCCTTACACTCTTTATGTTCAAAATCAACTATCAAAGGCTCACAGGCAGCTGATAAAACCTGAGAATGTGAAGATGTGTGTTCCCAAAAAAATAAATCATTCCCCTAATGGACCAGTAATCCAGAGGTTAAGATATTAAATGCCTGCATGGCAAATTGGGAAATTGAAGTGATTAAATCTGTTGGTTTATGGGCTGGTAATGGATGAAACAATGGATAAAAATTGTGATGGGGCCTGTTTGGTGTAAACCTAGCTTATTCACTAATGTTCTTCAGAGATGGGTACTTGCTGTCTCTATATATGACTCCAATCCAGCACTGCATTGTTGTGTTTTAAGTATTCAGGAATGAGCAATGCATTTAATTTCATTTTTAAAATCACCCATGGGATGTGGGCATTGTTGTCTATCCCTAATTGGTCAGTGGACATTAAGAGTCATCAACCATTACCGTAGATCCAGAGTCACATGAAGATCAGTCCAGGAATGAATGGCAGATTTCTTTCCCTTAAAAAAATTAGCAAATCAGATGGGCTTTCACAATAATTGAGTGTAGCTTTTTATGCCAGGTTTTTATTGAATTCAAATTTTATCGACTGCCATGGAGGGATTCAAATCCATATCCCCAAAAGCACTTCAAAACAACCGCAGGTTATGAGAAACGCTCTACAAATGCAGCTCATTCCTCCTCCATAAATGAGATCCCACCATGGTATCGTCACCCACTTGCCCAAAACAAAATCAATTTTAAAAATAAAGAGATTTCTTAGTGCTCCGTCCTGAAGATTTTGAGATTTATAAAATTGACTGTGTTATTTTTACAAGCTGCTTTACACAGGAACATATAATTTAAGAGAGTGAACGTGGATTGGCCTTTCATTTTGTATGTTCATAAGGCAATCTATCAAGTTTGAAATCAATTAATAACAGCGGGAAGTTGAGTTGAGAATTCCCTCAGGACATTCTGAATATCATTTCAATTTGTTGCCGTTTTTCTCAAATGTTTCAGCACGGTCTCTGATGGTGCCACAGGCAGGAGCAAATCTGCTTTCTCGCTTTCATTATTTAAATCAAAAGTAGCTACTACTCCCCCAACCCTGTGGCTCACAGTTAGGTCTGAGGACCTTTGGGTCTAAATCCCACTCAGAATCCTAATACGTATTTGCTAACACAAAAATCTGGCCCCTTCCTACATGATATTTACATTTCCTGTCTGAAACTTTCTGTGGAACACTTTAACACACAGACAAGCCTATCAAGGATGGATTACAACTGGGAATCAACTGGGATTACAACTATTAAACTAATCAAATTTAACAGGTTACTTTCAGCAGAAACCCTAATTTCTTGATTGAAAAATTCTGCTTGATTTGAAAACATGTTGAAATTAGTTAGGATTTGGGTTTATGTGGCAGAAGGGCAATTCTGGTCACCCTGTTCGATCTCTCAGTATCCTCCACAACATCTGAAGCATGGTCCATATCCACATGACGTTTTCTTAACTGCTCTGATACTTTGGACTTAGTTTCTTGTCTTAGAAAGATCATGTCTAAATTTATTGGCAGCTTCAACGATGGACAGTTTTAGAGTTTCAAAGGCAATTAATTCTGCTGGAATGACATCAATGTTGACCAAAATGTTCCAGTTGATCTGCACGGAATC
Source organism: Stegostoma tigrinum (assembly GCF_030684315.1). Taxonomy (NCBI): domain Eukaryota; kingdom Metazoa; phylum Chordata; class Chondrichthyes; order Orectolobiformes; family Stegostomatidae; genus Stegostoma; species Stegostoma tigrinum. The sequence continues at coordinate 29,817,284 of NC_081375.1, forward strand.
CTTTTCCTTTTAATGTGATTGGTTTTGTCCGTAACTATACCAAACATACACAAAATTGTTTTGTCAAAAAGAAATAGAGGCATCATCTGGTAGAAAGGCAGATTAATGGCTGATTGATAATTGCTGCCCCCTTGTGGTGAAGAAACAATTTATGCAAGTGTGCAGGATTTGAGCCAAGAGTTTACTGAATACGCTTCAAGTTCATAATGCAACGTAGAGCAACATTATTTTCACATCAGACTTTTGTTGTTGGTTTAAAGATTATGTAGATGAAAATGAATAGTATGGAGGAACAATATCACTTGCATCATTTCATTTGATACCGTGCTTGTTGTAAAGGTGGAAAATGAGCATAGCATTTAATACAGAAAACACCCTCTATGTTTTAAAGTTGGAATTAGATATAGCTCTTAAATATTGTTCTTGGGGACCAAAAGGTATGGGGAGAAAGTGGGAACAAGGTACTGAGTTGGATGATCAGCCACGGTCATAATGAATGGTGGAGCAGGCTCAAAGGACCACACGGCCTACTCTTGTTCCTATTTTCTACACTGGTGTAGGCATCAAAAGAAGAGTCCACAGCTCAGATCAGGGGGTAATAGAGGCCTTTAGTGTTTGCAAATGGATGCACGCGCCTGCTTGAAGAAATCAGTTTGCTGGCAGCATGCAGGCCACTTTGTAAATAAATCCTACTGAAGGCCTTTAAGAGAGCTCGTTGAGCTGCCAGTCAGGTGAGCCAATTTAAAAATATTTACCTGCATCTAATGTGGAAGTATACCTCCTGGCACTCTATTTACGGGGCAGGCAGCCTGCAATGCACTGTTGATGAAGGGCTCACGAACAATGTGGTTTCAGACACTGGGAGCTGAGTCAAAACTATTTAAATGGGGCCCAATTACAGGCCAATCTCAGATCTCCCAGATTGGGAGCATTGCACCTGCATTGCTGTTTTTGTGCCAAAGATGATGCCTGGTGCGTTTTACTTAATGTGGCTAGGAAAGGAGAATACATGAGGTCTTGCAAGCGTAATAGCCTCTCCCTTATCTTCTGTGCAGATTTTCAGCTGTCCTCCATCTGGCAAAATACTTGTCATCAGGGACCGTTTGGGACCATTAGTGAGCTAAAAGAAAACCAAAAGATTCAGCCCTTCTTTTCCAAGTTGACAACATACTTGAGTTTTCATGCCAAATTTCAACTGGCGACTGAGAGTAATTGGCTCCAAACTTGTGGTCCAAATTGCTCCACCGCATTGAGACACACAGAAATAAATTCCCCAGCAGAGAAATGACACTGAACAGACATAACATGTCAAATTCATGATCATTATACAGAGGATCCTCTCCACCAAAACATCTACTTCAGTGGCACAGTCTCATCTCCCCTGTGTTGGTTGACTTGTGCCTGGCTGGGCTGAACTGGTTACAGAATCCAAGTATTAAATTTCCTTAGAGCACCAGACACATGGGGAGTCGCAAATCTGGTTCTAAGACCTACTCAAAGACATGAAATACAAATTTCTACTTTTCTTTTAACACTCAGCATTAAATTGCCCTGAGTAACTTGTATCCCTGTTCAAATGCTGCTATCACTCAGTTTTAAAAGCACCTCTGCAATGGCAGTTAGATCAGAAGTGGACGTCCAGGAGTGGGCCATTTCAGCCCCTTGAGCCTGCTCTGCCTTTCCACAGGATCATGGATGATTCAAAACTCCTTATGTCCACTTTCCTGCCCCTTCCCCGCAACCCTCGATTCTCCTCGTGATCAAGAAACTTGCAATCTCAGCCTTAAATGTCCATAAGGACTCTGCCTCCACAGCTCTCTGTGGGAATGCATTCCAAAGATGCATAACCCTCTGTGAGAAGGCATTCCTCTTCATCTCAGAGTTAAATTGGCAATCCTTTATTCTGAACCTCTGTCCTCTGGCCCTAGATAATTCCATGAAGGCAAGCATCCTCTCAGCATTTACTATGTCAAGCCCCTTAAGAATCATACATGTTTCAATGAAATCATCTCACATTCTTCTAACCTCCAATGAGTAGAGTCCCTTCCTGTTTGGCCTTTGATAAAACAATCCCTCCATACCAAGGATCTACCAAGTAAACCTTCTCTGAACTGCCTCCAATGAAATGTTATCTTCCCTGAAATAAAAGGGTCAAAATTACTCTCAGTACTCCAGATGTGGTCTCACCAGCACGCTGTACAATTGCAGTAAGACTTCCCTCCTCTGATACTCTAACCCCTTTTAATAAGGGCTAACATTCCATTTGCCTTCCTGATTACCTGCTGCACCCATGTGCAAGCTTTACCTGTTTTGTTCACAAGTACCCCAAAGCCCCTTTGAACCGCAGCTTTCTGCAGTTTTTTTTCCTGTTTAAATACTATTCTGTTATATTGTTCTCCCTTCTGAAATGAACAGCTTCAAACTTTCCCACATTATACTCCTTTTGCGCACTTACATATCCTATTAATATCCCTGTGTAAACTGTATCCCTCTTGCAAACTACCTTTCAACTACTTTTACGTTACCTGTAAGTTTGTCTACAGTACATTCATTTCCTTCCTCCGAGTCATTAATACAAATTGTAACTAGTGCAGTCCAGCACTGATCCCTGTGGAGCCTGACTGGTCATAGGTCGCCAACCTGAGACAAAATCCCTTATCCCCACTTGCTGTTCCCCCTACCCATTAGCTAATTCACAATCCATGCCAAAATACTACCCCCAATTCCATCCACTCTTATCTTATGACTTGACCTTTTGTGGGGTACCACGCTGGATACCTCCTGGACATTCAAGTACAACACATCTATTGGTTCTGTTCTATCCAATCTGGTTGAATTCTTCTAATTGAGTTATGTGCAAACAATGTAATCTAGGGTGGCGTAAGGCAGGGGATTTTATGGAGCCTACTAAAGTGGGAAATAGGGCCGGTGAGGTGACTTAATTAGGCAGGACCTGAAGTTTCCCTTTTGAGACAGTAGGTGAAAATTTGGAGATGAACTTAACTGTCTGGGGTGTGAGGCTTTCACTGTCCCAGTGGAGTTTCCTGCTTGTAATACATTTGCGTGTTAAGAACACTAATTTTATGAAAACTTGTTATCATTGCGTCCTATTTTCAAGATGAAGTTAGTGGCATGCAAGAACCTAGTGGCACTCAGTAGATGTCTTTTTAAAGGTAGTTCTGTGCAGTTACATCGTTGGGCAGTGGCTTCCCTTGTTGGATTCTATGACACAAGCTAAAAAGAAGAATGGCAGCCTCTATGGAGGTTCTGAATGGGCAAGGGTGATGGGATTGGGCATAGAGTGGTGTTGGGGACAAATGAAAGTGTAGGCGGATTCCAAAGGAGGACAGAGGGCGGGGTTGGCGAGACAAAGGAGTTCAACAGCGAAGAGGCTATTGCCCTGAGAGTGGTGGGAATAGAGATGTTTAGGTCAGAAAATGAAGGGACTACTGTCCCCATATGGGACCATCTCAGGACATTAGCTGGCACAGTCCTCCCAAGGCTTGGAGCTACAACAGTTCAATTACTCTTGCTGGAAGGGATCTTGGATAATGTCCTCCACAATTTATGGAAAGCAAAGTGGGAGCCTGCGATTTCAGCCATGTCTCACAGACCACTGAGTACAATAAGGGACACTGATTTGAATATTTACCCCACAATAAAGAAATGTCCCTAACTCCCTTGCAACAATTAATGCTGTCATTTTGAGCTATGTCTGAGCAGAAATACACCAAAGATGCTCAGACAACAACTTCCAAATCCATGACTACTTCCCCGTAAAAGGAACAAGGGCAGCAGATACACGGAGGTATCGTTACCTGCAAGTTCCCCTCCAAGCCACTCACCATCCTGATGTGGAAATATATCGCCGTTCCTTCACTGTTACTGGGTCAACATCGTGGAATTCCCTCCCTAATGGCATTATGGGCCAACCCACAGCAGGAGGACTGCAGCAGTTCAAGAAGGCAGCTCACCAGCACCTTCTCAAGGGCAACGAGGGATAGGCAAGAAATGTTGGCCAGCGACATTGAATTCCAAGAAGAGAATACGAGAAGGAATATAATTAATGTGTGTACAAGCTGTGTGTGTGTGTGTGTGTGTGTGTGTGTGTGTGTGTGTGTGTGTGTGTGTGTGTGTGTGTGTTTGTGAGTGAAAGAGAGAGAGTGAGTGAGGGAGAGAGAGAGAGAGAGAGAGCAGTACGCGGCTATGATCGGCACATATATCACTATGAAAGTGGGCCATGAATTAATAACTGTGGGGTTTGAATTGCAGTGGGTCAGGAAAGTTGACCCCTGGGTCTATCCATCCAGAACTTCACTTCAGGCTTCTTTCTGATGGAAACCTGACCAATTACTCACCCCAAGTCTCAGCACCATCTGCAAAGATCCTGCATGATGTGACAGCAGTATGCATGTGTCTGAGCTGTCTCTGAGTGATAGATGTGTGTACATGCAAATCTGAGTGAGAGAGGTGTGTGTGTGTGTGTGTGTGTGTGTGTGTGTACAAACTGTCCCTGAGAGTGAGAGGTATGTGTGAGCATGAGAGTCTGAGTGAGATAGGCGAGTGTGTAGGAGCTGTGTGAGTGAGAAAGGTGTGCGTGCACAAGTTACATAAGAAGAGAACATAAGATATAGAAGCAAGAGTAGGCCATCTGGCCTGTTGAACCTGATCTGCCATTCAATAAGACTATGACTGATCTTTTTGTGGCCTTGGCTCCACCTACCTGCCCACTCACCATAACCCTTAATTCTTTTACTGTTCAAGAATCTATCTTTGACTTAAAAACATTCAACGAGTAAGCTCAACTGCTTCACTGGGCAGGGATTTCCACAGATTCACAGCCCACTGTGGGAAGAAGTTCCTCCTGACCTCAGTCCCAAGTCTGCTCCCTCTTATTCTGAAGCTCTGCCCCCAAGTTCCAGTTTCACCCACCAGTGGAAATAACCTCCCTGCTTCTACCTTGTCTATTACTTCTGTGAATTTATACATTTTTATAAGACACCCTCCCCCCACCTTATTGGTCTACATTCCAATGAGCATAGTCCTAGTCTACTCAATCTCCTCTCATCAGCCAACCCTCTCAATTCCGGAATCAACCTAGTGAACTTCCTCTCACCTCATCTAGTGCTAGTACACACTTTCTCAAGGAAGGAAACCACAACTGTACACAGTACTCTAGATATGGCCGCACCAGCACCCTATACAGCTGCAGCATAAACCGCCCTGTTTTAAACTTGCCTGAGTGAGAGCTGTGTGTGTCTACAAGCTGTCTGACTGAGAGGTGACAATGGGCAGTGAAGAAGGTTATCTAAGATCGCAAAGAGATCATAATCAATTGGGTCAATGGGCTGACAAGTGGCAGATCGAGTTTAATTTGGATAAATGTGAAGTATTGCATTTCAGTCATACAAAAAAGGGCAGGACATGTACAATTATAGTAGGGCCCTGGGTAGTGTGGTAGAGCAGAGAGACCCAGTGATTCAGATACATACTTCTTTGAAATTTGCATCACAGATCAACAGGGAGGTTAAGAATGTGTTTAGCATGCTTGCCTTCATTTCTCCAAGCTATGAGTTGAGGTGTTTGGATATCATGTGGAGATGATATGGGATGTTGGTGAATCCTCTTCTGGAGAACTATATGCAATCCTGCTTGCCCTGTTGTAGGAGGGATATTCTTGAACTGGAGAGGACTCAGAAAAGATTTACCAGGATGTTGCTGGGAATGGAGGGTTTGAGTTGTAAAATTAGGCTGGATAGGCTGGGACTTTTTTTCATGGAGTGTAAGAGGTTGAGGGATGACCAAATTGAGTTTTATAAAATCATGAGAGGCATAGATAAGATAAGATGAAAGAAAAAGGACTTTTCCCTCGGGTTTACACCCAGGGGCATATTTTTAAGGTCAGAGGACAAAGACATGATAAAGGACATTGGGCCTTTTTTTTAACACAGAGAGTGGTTCATATGTGGAATAAAGTGCCAGAGAATGTGTTGGATGCAGGTACAGTTACACGTTGAAACAACATTTGAATAATGACATGAATAGGAAAGGTTTGGAGGGATATGAGCCAAATGCAGGCAAGTGGGACTAGTTTAGTTTGGGAACATGGTGAACATGGACCAAAGGGTCAGTTTGCATGCCGTAGGACTTTAAGGTTGTGCGTGTGCAAGGACGGTCTGAGAGAGATGTGTTATGTGTATGTTCAATGTTGCTCCCTAATGTAATGTGGGTAACACGAATGGCAAAGTCCTTTAATGTGTACTGCTCAATTAGTTGTGCTAAGTGCAAAATATCCATGTGGTACCTTCATTAAAGAGGTGGTCACTGAAGAACAATTTGTTCACATGTTCTTACTGGTGAGAGCACCATTAAGGAAAATCGAGGGGAGCAATGTGAGATTTTCAGCATTGCACTTCTAAGAAATTGAAGCTGCCCTCTGAATTATGTTTAATTGGATATATCTTTTCCAATGTTGTTTTTTCACGTCATAATATAACTTTGTCTAAATCCCGACAATAAGCACTGTTTCACAGATAAAGTATAATTCAGTCAGGATATTGCAGTCTGACATAAGGCTGTAATCCTGCGTAGCGATGTGAATCAACCAGATCTGTGTAAAAAGCCCTTGGTCGAAGATGAATTAAGTGAAATATTTTCCGGAGCATCTTATTTTTGAACAAGTGCAAATTCTCACATATTTTCTTTTGAATGTCTTTTGTGTTTCGCAGTTGCAAATTACATCAATTCTTTCCCCTCACGATCTGTGATTCTCTGCAGCCAATTCCTCTCATTTTCCTCCTCCCTCAAAGCCATTCACAGCTCGGCCATGTCTATTTATTCCTTGGAATGCCTGGCTGCCTGCTTTATTACCTGCACTATTACAATCCTTTATTAGAGCTACAAGCTCGATATAAAAATCTGCGGCAGCTTTCTACCTCAGTGACAAGAGGCGAAGCCAGTCATCAACGTAAATAGGCAGGAGTGCGGCAGAGAAAAAGCGCTGACGACCACAGATTTTTACTACACAAGAACCCACTGGCTTGACACCTTGATAAATGAAAGGATGGAACGGGAGTGAATACATTCCCAAACTGAAGCCAGATTTCTGCCGAGATAATATCATTGTATCAACTCCCCACCCTCACGCTCCCAACCAAACAGGTTGCTGCTCAGCAACTAATAAATGTGTTTTCTGCACTCAACCAGCTTCCTTAAATTACTCCTGGTTACCTGGTTACCCAAACGATTAGTGGCTCATTTCTCCCATCGCTTCCTTCTTTCTAACTAAGAGTAAACTTGACGTGGTGACTTTCATTGCACTGCCTCAGCTCCAATATCAATTACATTTATCTGAAAGAGATGGACAATCTTTCAGAGAATAATATGCATGTAATTGATGATTAATAATGCCATATTTTCTGCCTGATAGAGTAATATACTTTGAGTGCCACTTACTCCTGTGAATGCCTGCTGCACATAATGTTTCTGTGCTGTACATCTCTATTACTCTGTAAGTGGGCATAAAGTGTGGGAGGCTTCTGGAGAAATAATGGTACCAAAATGCATTGATATGTGCAGGCCTCATAATTTAGCCTCATCTGGTTATTTTAGTAACAAATGCTCAACGGTTAAGTCTTACAGGCAAGCAGTGGTATTCTGATGATTGTATTTTCATACATTTTCAGAAGCAATCTTTACTGAAAATGTTACATTCAAGTTTGTTGCCTGTCCCGCCTACAGGGGTTCACTGAGGGAGAAGCAATTGTACAGAGTCTACACTGACAGGCATCTCGCTTTAACTCAAGGCCATGGTGGGGTGATAAATTCACCAGACCAGCGACCCAGGCTAACAGTTTAGGTACACAGGTTCAAATACCCCTGTGGCAGTTGCAATTGGAATTCAATTCATAAAACAGTTGACTCGACATTTCTGAGAATTAAAGCCATGAAACTACTAATAACTGTCAAAACAAACCCTGTGGGGTAGGGAAGGAAATCTGCTATTCCTCTCTGGTCTGTTCCATATGTAACTGCTGACCCACAAGAAATGTGCTCGACTGGTGACTAACCTCTGAAATAGTCTGGAAAACCCCTCAGTTCAGGGGCAATTAAGGATGGACAATAAATGCTGGCTTTACCATTCCATGAAAGCAAATAAAAAAGAAGTTTTTTTGGAATATTCATGCAGAGGATATGAGCCTGACTAGCTAGACCAACATTTATTGTCCATCAAGAGTCAACCACATTGCTTTAGGTCTGGAGTCACATCAAGTCCAGACAAGGTAAGGATGGCAGTTTCCTTTCTAAAGGACATCAGTGAACTGGATGGTTTTTCCTGAAAATTGACAGTGGTTTCATTATTATCATTAGACTGTAGACTTTTTTTTGTTAAAATTGAATTCAGATTCCACTGTCTACCAATGATGCGATTCGAACCCATGTCCCCCACACATTACCTGGGTCTCTGGATTAATAGTTCTAGCAATAATACTAGGCCCTGCACCTCTGCAAGCTTTCTCCATCAACCAACAAAATCATGATTATACATCTATCTCAACTCCTTTTTTCCCCTGAAGAGCTCCCTGCATGTTTGGAGCTGACCGTACACTGTTATCCAGGTAAGGGAGAATGTCCTGCAAGAACAAACCAACACTGTCTTTTGCAGGTGGTCCTTGATAGCACTTTAGGGACAAGTATCAATTGTTTAGTATGTGGTTTAAGATGACCAGCTCCATCTTCAGGGTGTGAAAGTCTCTGCTTTCCACACCTTCACTCACTCACATCATTATTTTTTCCATACCTGCAGACATGGAGGGATTTCCCGGGTTTGGAACCATGGATCACTTGCTCACTGGCTGTCTATGTGATGGCTGCCTTGACATTTTGTACATTTGGTTATCCCCAAGAAAGAGCAGGAATGCAATCCAAACATCAGTTGATAACTGCATTTCATTGTTTTTCCCATGGATTCCAGATGGAGTAACCAGTAAAAATAGCAGCAATACTTCGAAATGAGCAGTTTGGTCATACAGGCATTCCATTTCAAAGTATGCAAGATAACTCATGCAAGATGCAACATAATTTGCAAGTTAACAATATTCTTCTGGGACGGCTGATGGAACCTTGATTCATGGCTTCATGACAAATAGTGTTTGGAGTCATAGGCTCTTTGAAAGGTGAATGAGCAAGTGGAGGCCATTGGGACTATCCACTCTGTGCTAGCTCTCCACGAGATCAATTTCACTTGTACCACTTCCCCATCCTTTCTGCCGTCTCAAGTGGTTACCCGATTATCATGTGTGATGATCTCTACAGTTTGAAAGAAACTCGTTCTCTGGATATTTCCTGAAGCAAAGTGAAACTAAGCTTTGCAAAAGAGGGTTTGGGGGTGGCACATGTAAGTGGAAAACCTGACTTGCGGTAGTTTCTGAGAGGTAACCCAGTGACTTGAGGTTTCATTTCAGAAATGAAAGTCAGGGCATCAACAGCTACAAGTAGAGGCTGTTTGGAAATATTTGGTCTTAGTCTGTTGAGCTACAAAAGAACACACAAAACCTTCTGTGTTCTGGGTTCTCTAATGAAAAAGACAGGTTTCTTTGGGCCAGCAGGAAGGAGGACAGATAGGACCTCTTGGTGAAGCAACATATGAGCTGGCGAAAGAGGTGTGGAACCTGTGTATGTGCCGCGAATTGCTGATGCTCAGTAAAGCGCATTTACTAGAAACGACAAAAACATGAACCTGGGGGGTTATTGGTTGGTCAGGTGAAAAAAAAATGCAGAATAACTACACCAGCAGTGATGTTGTGATCAAAAGGAGAGAGGGTTCCTTCCCTCATTTGGCATTTATCATTTCTGGCGAACAGGGGTGGAGTAGAGTTGTCAGTGAAAACAATTTAAGGGCCAAATCCAGTGACTGAGGAAGGTGGGAGGCGCTCCATGCAGGAGGCAGAGTTTAAAGGACATTGAGACTCCATGGGATGTCACACACATGCTCAGAGCGGCCCTGAGAAACTTGAGTATCTTCTGTGTATTGAATATTTTGTGTCAAAATCTTCTTTTGTATCCATGTTTGTACTGAGCAAGCCAGCAATCTGTGACTCATTACATTTATGGAATGGCTAGTTCCAAATGTTACTAGGTGGCAACATTCAATTCTGCCAAGCTACAGGGGAGTGTTGAGTGCAAGATTTTTGATGGGTCACTCAGGACAGTACTGAAGAGAAATACGAAGATTGTAACCAGTAAGTTAGAGAAAGAGAAATACAGTATAACAAAAATGCTTTGTGTTAATCTAATTGTTTAACACTTTGTATCGAATGACCTAATCTTTGAAGAATTGAGGATTTAGGAATTTAAAAGTAAATTTTCAAGTAATTTTTTTAAAAAATAGGTTATTGAAACGTTATTGTGAACATTTGAGAATTTTTTTAACAAAGCTTCCTAGAAATTATGTGACTGGTAATAACTGCTTGCTATTCTGTTGTTTTGAATACTGACTAGTTTCCCCTCTCGCCTTAAAAATGTGTCCTAGTTCTGAACTCTCCCACCCGAGGGAAATGACCCTTGCTATTCATCTTATCTATGGCCTTCATGATTTTATAATCCTTCATTAGGTCACCCCTCAACCTCCTAAACTCCAATGAAAACTACCCCAGCCTATCCAGTCTATTTTTATCACTTAAAGCCTCCATTCTCTTCTGATATTTTGTTTAAAAGTCTGGTATTAGATCAGGTATTTGATTGGTAACCTTGGAAAAAGTATCTTTTATTTCATGTTGTGACCCATGGTGTAGCTCTTCAACCTCCTTCATAACAATACATAGAGAGAAAGGTAGAGGCACAATGTTAGGAGTGCTGCTGTTAGTGGGGCTGCTGGGAAGGCAACTAAACTGTGTGGAGCCAGCAACAACTGAATGGCACTGTGCTATAAGAACTCAGAAAGAAGTTTTAGGAATTGGCACAGAGCTATGTGTTGGAGTCAGCAGTCAGAAAATATCATGGGGATCTGGGAATGTGGGAAGGTTGTTGAGGGAGTTCATGAGGGGCTGAGAAGCCTGAAAGCATTACCACGTCAGCCCAATTGAGACAATGGGGATTGAACCCTTCATAAGCAGCATTTGCTTGGTGCAATTGAACAACATGAGATTTGGGGTGCCTAGTGGCAAATGTAGATAGCGGTCTGTGAAAAACTGCTGTTATAGTCATTAATAAGATCTGGGGTACGGTTTCAGAGTTCAAGGTAAGTGCAGACACACAAAAGGAAAGTAATCAACCAGAATAAGGGCAATCATTAATGTAGCCATGACCAAATGGAACTTGTGATGGTGTTTCAAGGCCACATCAGCAACAGTGAAGAATTGCAATCTTTTATGAAGTTTAGTAAGAGTTAATGACTGACCGTGCCATTAAGCTCTGAGGTAATTGCTAGGATCTGGCTTGATTGCATTTGCTATTCAATGTGCTCTGTGGGGTGTTTGATCACAGTCTATTACCCATATTTATCAGGTTCATAGCGAGTTTTGAGAAGATTTGTAGCTCAGGTTGAGGTTCTGGATGTGGGTTTGCTCGCTGAGCTAGAAGGTTCGTTTTCAGACGTTTCGTCACCATTCTAGGTAACATCATCAGTGAGCCTCCGACGAAGCGCTGGTGTTATGTCCCACTTTCTATTTATCTGGTTAGGTTTCCTTGGGTTTGTGATGTCATTTCCTGCGTTGGTGATATCATTTCCTGTTCTTTGTCTCAGGGGATGGTAGATTGGCTCCAAATCAATGGGTTTGTTGATGGAGTTCCGGTTGGAATGCCAGGCTTCTAGGAATTCTCGTGCGTGTCACTGTTTGGCTTGTCCTAGGATGGATGTGTTGTCCTAATCAAAGTGGTGTCCTTCCTCATCTGTATGTAAGGATACGAGTGATAGTGGGTCATGTCGTTTTGTGACTAGTTGATGTTCATGTATCCTGGTGGCTAGCTTTCTGCCAGTTTGTCTGATGTAGTGTTTGTCACAGTTCTTGCAAGGTATTTTGTAGATGACGTTTATTTTATTTGTTGTCTATATAGGGTCTTTTAAGTTCATTAGCTGCTGTTTTAGTGTGTTGGTGGGTTTGTGGGCTACCCTGATGCCAAGAGGTCCGAGTAGTCTGGCAGTCATTTCGGAAATGTCTTTGATGTAGGGGAGAGTGGTTATGGTTTCTGAGCCCATTTTGTCTGTTTGTTTGGGTTTATTGCTGAGGAATCGGCAGACTGTGTTCATAGGGTACCCATTCTTTTTGAATACGCTGTATAGGTGATTTTCCTCTGCACTGTGTAGTTCCTCTGTGCTGCAGTGTGTGGTGGCTCATTGGAATAATGTTCTAATGCAGCTTCATTTGTGGGTGTTGGGATGGTTGCTCCTGTAGTTCAGTATTTGGTACATATGTGTTGTTTTCCTGTATATGCTGGTTTGAAGTTCCACATTGGCTGTTCGCTCTACTGTGACATTTCCGAAATGACTGTCAGACTACTTGGACCTCTTGGCATCAGGGTGGCCCACAAACCCACCAACACACTAAAACAGCAGCTAATGAACTTAAAAGACCCTATACAGACAACAAATAAAACGAACGTCATCTACAAAATACCTTGCCAGAACTGTGACAAACACCACATCGGACAAACTGGCAGAAAGCTAGCCACCAGGATACATGAACATCAACTAGCCACAAAACGACATGACCCACTATCACTCGTATCCTTACATACAGATGAGGAAGGACACCACTTTGATTGGGACAACACATCCATCCTAGGACAAGCCAAACAAAGACACGCACGAGAATTCCTAGAAGCATGGCATTCCAACCGGAACTCCATCAACAAATACATTGATTTGGAGCCAATCTACCATCCCCTGAGAAAAAAAACAGGAAATGATATCACCAACGCAGGAAATGACATCACCAACCCAAGGAAGCCTAACCAGATAAACAGAAAGTGGGACATAACACCAGCGCTTTGTCGGAGGCTCACTGATGATGTTACCGAGAATGGTGACGAAACATCTGAAAACGAACCTTCCAGCTCAGCGAGCAAACTCACATCCAGTATCAGGTTCATTCTGGGTGACAGAGTTTAAATTGTACATGTATTATATATTGTATTACTGTTCTAATACTGTATTGCAAAGTTTATTGCTGTTTGTTCAAAACCATGAAATTGGTGGCTTCATTCTTTTAGTCCCTTGGATCTCACACTTTTGACTACTTTAAAAATAAAACTTACTGGTCTTTAACAGTTTGTGACAGAAATTTGATGGCCTGGTCTGGGATTGTACGAATTTAAAGTTAAATTCATCACGTCTATTGTTTGTTACTGCACACTTAATTTAGGGTGATTTGCCTTTATTTTTGCAATAAAAGTTTTTTAAAAATGAAATCTTTCTCATTACTTCCATTGGGTTATCTGGGGATTTATTTCTTTCAATTCATTTGATTTCTCCAAGGATTGTAGGGAAAGCTGTAGAGAAATCTACCTTGACGCTCTCAGGCAGTGCATTTCAAATCCCAACTACTTGCTACATGAAGAGATAATGGGAACTGCAGATGCTGGAGAATTCCAAGATAATAAAATGTGAGGCTGGATGAACACAGCAGGCCAAGCAGCATCTCAGGAGCACAAAAGCTGACGTTTCGGGCCAAGACCCTTCATCAGAGAGAGGACTCTCTGATGAAGGGTCTAGGCCCGAAACGTCAGCTTTTGTGCTCCTGAGATGCTGCTTGGCCTGCTGTGTTCATCCAGCCTCACATTTTATTTACTTGCTACATGAAGGTAGTTTTCCTAAAATTGCTGTTACTCTTTTTTGTCATTTCCCTTTAATCTGTGCCCTCTGGTTCCCAATCCTTCTACTAAAGAGAAACTAACAACTTTCAATCAACCCTCCACCCACAAGATGGCAACTGCCCCAATTTCACGTTTGCCTATTTGAGCTCATCTTTCAGATAAACCACCAAACCAATGCCCCATCTGCCCTCTCCAGCAGAAAGTAAAGAGCACGCGACTTTACAAGAAGAGCTGTGGAGTTATCCCCAATGTCTTGTGCTAATATTATCCTTGAAGCAACATCACCAAGTCAGATTATATGATCATTGCTGTTTGTGGGAGCTTGCTTTGCATAAATTGGCTGCCACCTTTCCTATTTCACAACAGTGGCCACATTTGAAAAGCAGCATGTAGACAGTGAAGTGCTCTGTGACATTGTGAGAATGCGGAAAACGCTATTTAAATGTAAATTTGTTTTCTTTCAATTGTGTTCTGTGCTTCATCAAGTGCACCCTGCTGTAATTCACTGCATGACTCTGGAAAGAGTATTTGCAGCTGTTCTGGCATTTTGACATAGTGGGAGTAACAACAAGGCTGCCTCATTGATTCCAGACATTGAACTCTACCCAGCTCCTCCAAGAAGCTGAAGATGTTCAGTCACATTAGAATCAAAGAATCCCTACAATGTGGAAACAGGCGCTTCAGCACAAAAAGTCCACACCGAACCTCGGAGCATCCCGCCCAGACCCATTCCCCTAATCTACACATCGCTACAGGCAATTTAGCATGGCCAACCCACGTAACCCGCACATCTTTGGACTATGGGAGGAAATCAGAGCATCCGGAGGAAACCCACGCAGACACGGAGAGAATGTGCAAACCCCACACAGACAGTCACCTGAGGCTGGAATCGCACCTGGGTCCCTGGTGCTATGAGGCAGCAGTGCTAACCACTGAGTCTGGGGTTCTGCCAGCACTCTGGGAAACACAACTTACAACAGGCATTCTCAAATGTTTGAGGGGCATGAGTTGAGCGAGCCAGTGAGTGTATGGAGGCAAAGGAGGTAGCGTTAAACATGATATATCAAGAGAGAAGCTTCAAGCTTCCATATTTACTGGCGGTTGGTTAGTTCAATTCACTGGATGGCTGGTTTGTGATGCAGTGTGGGTAAAAGGTTAAGGTTACCATGAAGGGCTCTCCTTCTCAACCTCTCCCCTCACCTGATGTGTGGTGACTATCAGATTAAATCAACACCAGTCACCTCTCTCTAATGAAAGGGCAGCCCGATGGTCTGGTAAGACTATGGAAACTTTACCTAATATTGTTCCACATCTAAAAAACAACAGAACCCCTCCTCTTTTCAGGAATCAAAGATCCAGATGCATTAAAAATTCTGAGATTCCTTTGTGGAAACAGAGAGAACAGGGAAAAAATTGGAATGAGGAT
Source organism: Stegostoma tigrinum (assembly GCF_030684315.1). Lineage (NCBI taxonomy): Eukaryota > Metazoa > Chordata > Chondrichthyes > Orectolobiformes > Stegostomatidae > Stegostoma > Stegostoma tigrinum. The sequence continues at coordinate 29,832,522 of NC_081375.1, forward strand.
AGGAGAGAAAATAATTCACCAGTAGAGTTGCTACCTATTCACGTGTTAATAATGCATTACACCAGATTTCTGTTCTGCTGACATGCTCACTGTTTATTGTTGCTCTATTTGATAGGTCAAAATCAAACTGTTAGCATGGCAGCAACTTTGGAAGCCTTGCTAACATATAGCCCTTTGTGCAATTTAGGAAAGCAAGGTTGTGATCTTGCTAAGTGTATGCACACAAAACTTTGACAGAATTCTAGAAAACCACAAGTTCTGTCTCCAGTTGCTCATTGATCCTTTCAGTTATCACTGTCCTATTTTCCTGTTAGTCAAAAGTGGGAGATGTATCTTCGCATGGGTCCCTACACCAGAAGTCCCAAAGCACAGCCCTGGAATAGAGGCCTTAGTGGATATTACAGCAGCTGCGCAGACCTGCAACAAATTGCTACATAAGTGCTCAGCAATGCAGTCTTAACATCCAATTACTTGTCTCATAATTCAGAGACCAACATACCTCTGTATCTTACTTCTTATACAAACAGAAGAAATGGTGGAAAACAACCAAAGCAGAAGCACAATGGCAATCCAAAACATTATTCACTGAGTAATAGGATAGAAGACGAGATAGAGCAGTTTTCCTGGTCTCCATCGCATCACCAAAAGGAGACAACCAGTTCTTCAATGTCTCATTGCCACAGAGAGAAGAGAAACCAGAGGATGCCATGCCCTGCTGTGTACACAAAGACTCAAGATTATAATAGAGTAGTTTGGGAGCAGATCATCTAACTGCCTGCTTTGTCAAGAGGTGGTGTGAATGTAAAATAGAGAAGGATAGTGAAACGTAAATGGAAGTATGTTCTTTTTAAATAATTATAATTCAATCGTATAGCATATGTTACACAGAAAACTGAAGTGCAGACTGGCACACAGAATACAGGACACAATAAATATAATTTAAATACATACTCAGCATATACTCAGATCCTGACAAATTATTTGGATTTCCTAGCATATCCTTAATTGTTTATAAGGGAAAACATAGAGTGCAGCTGGAGGAACACAGCAAGCCAGGCAGCTTCAGAGGAGCAGGAAAGTTAACGTTTCGTGTCGGGACCCTTCTTCAGAAACAGGGGAGGGGGAAAGGAACTGGGAAGTAAATAGAGAGGGGGGGTTGGTGCTTGGGAAGTTTGGTGGGACGGTGATAGGTGAGTGCAGGTAGGGAGTGGTGGGGATTGGTCAGTGGAGTGGGTAGGGTGGATACATGAAGGTAAAGATTCTTCAAGGCATTCCAGAATATTTAGCAACTGCCACCTAATGTCTTCGTAATTAGCATTATTCTTAATATTCGAGGTGTGAAAATGTGTAGCACATTTTATTGAAACTCTATAAGCAATGGAAAATAAAAATATTTTCTCTCACATTTGAAGATGGCATTTAATATTAGTATTTTCATCTTAGATCTTCAGAAATGTAGAGCCCGGTATTTTTCAGATTAAGTATCTAGTCTCCAAAGATTTTTCAAATCTTCTTATGCATGAATTTTTGTGACTGTCAAGGTGAGAAATGTCACAGCTAGGGGAATGGAATACCCAGTGTCAGCATCAAACACTCCCAGTTCAGGCACAGCACTGTTAAATAGAAACTGAAAGAACTGTGGATGCTGCAAATCAGGAACAAAAACAGAAGTTGCTGGAAGCTCAGCAAGTCTGGCAGCATCTTTGAAGAAAAAAAATTCAGAATTAAGATTTCAGGTCCAGTGACTCTTCCTCCCGTTCTGAGGAAGGGTCACCGGACCTGAAATATTAATTCTTGATTTGTTCTTCAAAGATGCTGCCAAACCTGCTGAGCTTCCAGCAACTTCTGTTTTTTGTTACTGTTAAATAAAAAGCTTGGCATACCTTTGCCAATTGTTTCCCTCAGTCCGAGCATTAGAAAGACGACTTCTTCAGCATTCATGCTCTATTTTTCAATTTTTAATTGAGTTCTTATTGAGAGTTAATTATGTGCTGCTGGTTTTGTGTTTAATGGGAAAACAGGAATGAGCATACATTTTACAGAAGTCACAAATATCAACTGGATTCCTTTCATTGCTTGCCATTAATATTATTTCTCAACAGTAGCTGTTGGAGGATATTTTGGATAATGGAAGTTTTCTTCATATAAAAAAAGTGTTCCAATTATATGCATTATGTCTGAATGTTTGAGCAGTTCCAAAACACAAGATTAAATAATTCCATTTCACTTGTTTTCCTTCCAGCAAACTGAACTCATTCTTCTTTCAAATCGTATTAAACTTATATGAAGACAATGAAGGTGATGGAGAATTTTGAGATTGAAGTGCTGATTTTCAGATAATATGCATGACCTAGACCAAGTCACAGTGTCAACTGCATTGTAGATCAGACAACGAATTGTATTTGATTTCCTGTGGGAGCCTTACTGCTTAATTTGAATTGGTCAAACAATAAGTGAAAAGTTTACACAGAGTACTTGCTCTTTTGCATACATGACTGGTCAATATAAAAAAATTATCAAGTAACAGCTTCTCATTAAGAGGGAAATTGCGCTAACAACAGATTAGTTTACTAATTGAAATGAGGCCATCAAAGTGATTTTTGGTGCTATTGAGACTAAGGCCTTTTGCTACTGTTAGGTGGTCCTGTTTTGGGCTGGAGGCACAGGAAAATTTGCATGGATGGAAGTTACCAGTTACCAGCCAAATTACTGCAGAAACCCTGGCTCCTTGCACCTCAGTTTAAGTCTGTAAGATGTTTGCCATTAGGAAAAAGCATGCTTGAAATTGTGTGGTACATTAACCATGACTCAAACTTAAGATTTGTTCCAGGCTTTCTGAAAGTGGTACAAAAACTGTACTCTTTCCTGTGCATTTATTAATTGGGCAAATACTGAATAGAATACTCATCCAGAAGGTGGAGGGGTAGACGTTTTAACAGGTGCTGATATCCTAGCTAAGATGCTCCTGTGCTGTTACAGGGATTTCATAGGACTATGGAAGCACAGGGCCACCCATTTCTTCCAAGAGCCATCCACCAATTTTGTGTCCTTTAAATAATGTATTCTCTTGAATGGCCATTCAATAAAGACATTATGGCATCATCAATAATGGCCTCTGGCATGTAGAAAACACTTTTAATGTCAAACACCAATCAAGCAATAACTTGATGGAACATGTTTCAGTTCATTTGGGTCATGGGATTAATAAACAAGGTGCTGATGCGTACGTGTGCTAATTATAATTTCTGTACTTGAGGGAACTTTGTTACTAGTGAAAACTGTGTGACTTGTCCATTCATTATTTTATTTCCACAGGAAAATAACTGGATGTGCTGCCAGTTGCAAACATTATCTTGTCATGTGTTTGACAGAATGTCCCACAGACACTATGAGTGTAGCACATGTTCCCAGTGATTGATCAGAAGGACATATAGACATGAAATCTTCTCCAGATATCTCTTTTTGCAGGCACTGACTGGAGGCAAATTTTATCTTAGAAGCCACAGCTCTGTGACAGACAAACTTCTGCAGCAGAATATGGGAGATTGGTCTTCTTTGATGTGTCCAAGGCAAACAAATCTGTACAAAAGTAAACCTTGAGGTGATGATGGTTCTAGATCAAATACTTCAGAGTTGGTGCACCTGCAGTCTCTGGTCCCTACTGGAGACCCTTGTTCCTCATCTAAATCAGGCAGTATGTTCCAATCCTTCAAAGCAGTGTCTCTCTTCAACATTTGCTATGATTTGGTTTCAATTTGGTTTTCACAACAGCACAGAATAATGAGAGACTTGAATAAATGCACAGGAATGGCAGCAAAACCAATGATTCCATGGGGCAAATTACCATTCAACAATTTTTAAATGAAGCCAGAAGAAGGACAGCTTGAAAGAGTCTCCCAGTTTTTCTCTGATGACACACTTGGTGCAACAGGATCCTTAGTACATTGTTGATGAGGTCTTCACCTGCCTTGAATTGCTGGGCAGTTAGACATTTGGACGTGTGGGGGGATAGCAGTGACATTTTTTCACTGCTTCATGAGGTGTGCACATTACTGGCTGGCAAGCATTTATTGCCCATCCCTTGTTGCCCCTGAGAAAGTGGTGGTGAGCTGCTTTCTTGTACTACTGTGGTGCTTCGGACTAACTACGCCAACTGCGCTGTTAGAAATGGAATTGCAGAATGCTGATGCAGCAGCAGTGAACAAAGGCAATACAGTTAGAAGTCACGATGGCATGTGACTTGGAAAGGAATGTGCAAGTTGTCCAGTCCTGGTAAGAGTCATGAATTTGGACAGTGCCGTCAAACAAGCCCTGGTGAGGTGCTGCAATGCATTTTCTAAACAGTACATACTGTTACCCAGTGGTGAAGGGATTGAATTCTGAAGATGGTAGATGGGACACCAATCAAGTGGCCTGTCTTCTCCTGGACAGTGTCACTCCTTTTGAATATCGATGGAGCTGCTCTCATCCAGGCAAGTAGAGTGTATTGAATCAAATTCCTGACTTGTGACTTGTAGATGCTGAGCAGCCAATGGAGAGGCGGGAGACAAGTCACTCACTGCAGAATTCCCAGGCTTTTTCCTGATCTGGAGGCCACAATATTGATATGGCAGGCCCTGTTCAGTTTCTGGTCAATTGGAACCCCTGGAATATTGATTTTGAGAGATTCAGTGAAAGTAACACCAATGAATGTCAAAGTAAGATGTTTAGATTCTTTCTTGTTGGAGATGGTCATTGACTAGCACTTGTGTGACGTGAATGTTACTTGCCACTTATCAGCCTTTGCTTGTTTGTTATAAAGATCTTGTCACACAAGGACATGTATAGCTTTAGTATCTAAGTGGTCATGAAGGGTGCTGAACCTTGCACAGTCACTTCTGATCCTTTGTTGGAAGGAATATGGGCCTAGGACTCTATCCTGAGGAATTCTTGTCATAGCGAAGTTGGTGTGGCTCTACATGCTGTCTGACTCTGCAATGAAGGTCAAGTGAATAGATCGGTTTTAAAGGCCAACTGCTCCCAGGGAAACTAAAGGAGAATCTTTGTTCAAAGTCTTTTGACTGTCTTGGAGATTTTCCTGCTGAGCCTGGGCCCACAGGGAAATTCATTCCAATTCTCAGCTAGAATGACTTCTATGGTTGCTCCATACCAATGGTATGGCCAGAATTCTGCGGATCACCTGGGAACTTATGTAGACATCATATCCAGATGTGGAGAAACAGGTGAAAGATTCACTGTTACCCCAAACTGGAAATTTCTCTTCTCAACCTGTTCAGATGTTATTACACACCTTTGGAACGGGTGTCACTTGAACACAGATCCCCTAGTCCAGAGATAGGAACATCACCACTGTGCTGCAAAAGCACTTGGAAGTTTCTGTAAGGGCAACAAATAGATAGAATCTGGGAGAACTATGCTTTGCTGGGTTTTCTGTTCCACTGAGTGGAGATTGACTCCTTGCCTGGATATTAAGTTGCGAGCTTTCTACCAAAAAGCAAAACAGCTAGTTCCTAATAGAAAGTTATTGTACCTTGTCCAGACATGCAGTTGAAAGTTGAAGATATGAAGATTACCTTTGAGCTCTCTACCAATTGCTTTGTAGCTGGATAAGCCATTTCAAAGAGTATTAAGAGACAGTAACGTAGCAAGCACTAGAGTCAAGGGTAAAGCTGACATTCCTTTTGGAACATTAGGCGAAACAATTTCATGAATTTTTTTTCCTGCTGTTTGCCCACAAATTACCTGATTCACTGATCTGCTACAACCAAGACCCGATCATAATGACGCAGTTCCTTGATATCAATGTCTATATATAACAAGAAATCAATCATTTTATTAAGCACCATTAAAATTATTTTCCTTCTTTTCACGCTTGTTTCCATTCATTGCATGACTGGATTTTAGTTGTCTAACTTGCTACCATTATTTCATCACTGATTTAAAAATTCTTCCACATACTTTATATGCCGAGTTTTCCCTATTTCTACCTTTGCCACTGTTTTTGAGCAACTTTTGTTCATTTTCTATGTTCTATTCCCACTTTCAATCATGTTCAACAATCACATACTGCTGTTTAATCAAGTCAGGAGGGGTTGAAAGACTTCCTTCTTTTCCGTCTCCCGCATGAGCACAGTAGGTTTTACGAAAAGGATATATTTGCAAATTCGACGTGTGTTTACCTATTTACAGAATAAGACCAAAAGTCACAAACAGGCTTGTTTTGCCCAAAGAGCAAAGAGGATTACTTTTAAATTATAATTAACCAAACCCAACTAAAATAGTAAGTAAACACTAACTTTTTCACAAACACACTCTTGTGAAGTTCACACTCAGAAATAGATTAAAGATTGGGAGGATACATTGAGCAACTTATAACAGCGTAAAATTAAAATGGTGTTTGAAGGTTGGTTACTTGATTTCTGACTAAACTTAGTTCCTTCGTGCTCTCAGCATTGAGGTGGCTTAAATGTAAGCCAGAAATTCATCTGGTGTGCACAGTCACTGCTGGGTTAAGTCATTGTTAACATCTTTGCCTACACACTCGGATTGTCAAAATAAGTAGACAGGGGTTGATGCATGAATGTCATGAGGGGAGAATGAGAGGGAATCCTATCAAGGTTTTACTCATATGGGGATGTAGTTAACCTGTTCCATTCTGCAGAGAACACAAGTGGTTAAAAACACAAAGGACATGTAAGCCTGTCACATGATTTTTTTCTTACTGACCGGCCAGTGAGTCATACAGCATGGGTAGAGACCTTTCTGTCCAACCAGTCCATGCCAACTATAATCCCAAACATAACTTATCCCATCAGTCCATGCTTGGCCCATATCCTTTCAAACACTTCCTATTCATTTGGGGAGGTAATGGCCTCATTGTATTATCACTGGACTGTTAATCCAGAGACCCAGGATAATGTCCTGGGGACCTGCGTATGAATCCTGCGATGGCAGATGGTGGAATCTGAATTCAATAAGATAAAAAGGAATGAAGAATCTAATGATAACCACGAATCCATTGTTGATTGTCAGGAAAACCCCCATCAGGTTCACTAATGTCCTTTCGGGAAGGAAATTGCCATCCTTACCTAGTCTGACCTACATATGACACCGGACCCACGGCAATGTGGTTGCCTTTGAACTTACCTCTGGGCAATTAGGGTTCGGCAATAAGTACTGCCTAACCAGCAATGCCCTCACCCCTTAATGAAATAAAAAATGTACTTATCTAAATGTCTTTTAAATGTAACTGTATCCACTTCCGTTACTTCCTCCAGAAGTTCATTCAACACATGAATTACTCTGTGTAAAACAATTGCCCCTCATGTCTTTAAATCTTTCTCGCCTCACCTTAAAAATATGCCCAGTGATCTTGGAATCCCCCAGTCTAGGGAAAAAAGACACCTGCCATTCACCTTATCTATGCCCCTCACAATTTTATAAACCTCTATCAGGTCACACTCCCAACATACTACACTCCAGTGAAAGAAGTCTGAGCCTATCCAGCCTCTCCGCAAAACTCAAATCCTCCATTTCTGGCAACATCTTGGTAAATCTCTTCTGAATCCTCTCCAGCTTCATAACATCATTCCTATAACAGGTGGACACAGCACTGTATAAGAGGCCTCACCAAAGTCCTGCACAATCTCAGTATAACAACCCAGCTCCTATGCTCAAAGGTCAGAGCAACGAAGGCAAGCATGCTAAATGCCTTCTTACATGTAATGCAAACTTAAAAGAAGTATGTACCTGAACTCCTATGATTCTGTTTTACGACACTGCAGGTGAAATGCAGGATTATGGGGACAGGGTGAGGGGTGGGCCTGGGTGGGATGCTCTTTGGAGGGTCAGTATGGACTTGATGGGCTAAATGGCCTGCTTCAGCACTGTAGGGACTCTATGATGCTCGAGGTCCTACTTATACTTGTACAAGTCCTGTGCTTATTTGTTTTACCAAAATGCAATACCTCACATTTATTCAAATTAAACTCAAAAACATGGAGTCAAATATGAGACCCACACACGGTTATGGTTACTGTATTGAAGTTACATCATGAGATTATGCCTGAGCACACTACTTTCATTGCCACAGACCTATTGTGCAAGCAATAACATCTAATGGATTTTCTCCAACCAGTTGAGTACTTGGGTGATTGAAGCTTTGCTCATGGTTTACTGGACAGTTCCCCTTCACATAATCTTGCAAAGCAATTGTTCCAGATTGCAGACAGGTTGTCTCTGTTTCAATGGGTTTGCAATATGGAAGGTTTGGGTGCCCTTAAGGTGTTGTGGTAGTGTTCATACTTCTGGACCAGAAGGTCTGGGTTTAAGTCTGCTCCAGAGGTGTATAATAACTTCTTTGAACATTGGTTAGAAAATTCAAAAAAAGGTGTGGTTCTGTATGCAAATATGCAGTCAACTTTGACTGTGATCCCAAGTCACTGGAATACAGCTTCAATCTTCTTTATCGGAAGGTCAGTTTTTGGGGTTTCCAGCCACAAAATTCAAAAGTTGTGGGTTTTTCCAATAAAGAATGCTCTTTAACAAACTGTACTGGCCATGGAAAGTAGAAAACTTAAGGATTTTGCAACAGCTCCAAATAAAGCACAGCAGTATCACATCTCTTCCTAACTGATTCAAACATGTCCATCACTGTTTGCCCTTGACACTGTTGTGAGTTAATTTTTGTTCCAAAGGTGTATTCCAGGAAATTCTTAATCATCTGGTCTTTAAAATACATTTACACCAGAATCCCAGTCAGCCGGCTCAGCAAAAATGCTCACTCTCAGTCTTTTCATGTTTGTCCCTCTCATCTGCCTTTTCCACTCACTGACAGACTCATATTGTGGTAGAAGACAGACAGTTGTGGCACATGCAGTTATTTTATCTCAATGTGCTTTCGCAACATGATCATTTTTCATACAATGAGAGCGCTATGTAAATATTACAGATATGTCATTCAGCATCAACTGATAAATTTGTATAATTGCTTTGCCTACGATGTTCCTGGGATGTTAGTGCTTAGCTTCAGAATGGTGGTGTTAAGCAGTCAGGTGGCAGGTGCAGAGAAATTAATCTGAGCCAATTAAGGTAACACCAGCCACCCCTGGGGTGTGCTGACAACACAGCACTGAAAGGCAACAAAGCATAAATATAATAATGTTAAACAAGTAAATATTTACTGGCATCAACGCTTGCTGTCAGGTCAACCTCAACATCACCAGCATGCACTAAACTCCCACTTCAAAAATATCACAGGGTTTAGTAAATACCTAGTCTGTGTTTTCAAAATACCTTTCTTGTTGATTAGAAGAACTAAATGGCAATTATAGGAACACTGCCGTTAAATTAATGCTCGATACTGAACCATAGCCATTCTGTGGTTACTACCAAGTTTTCAAAATTATGGAAATAGTAACCAGCAAATGTGCACTATAAAATAACACAGAAAGGAATGGTATTCTTTGGGATACATAATAATGATAATTCTGAAATCTATAACTTCAGTCTTCAAAGTCTTTAAAGGGTGTCATTGGCATAATAAAGTGTCATTATAAAAGCAATAAACTTTATGCTATTTAGATACAGAGGACAGCATAGTGACATGATTAGTGACACCTTGATGTCGTTGCATCACCAATCTTGTCTGGTGCCACAAAATATTTTTGTGTTTTAATAAAATTAAGAACAAAATATGACAAGCACTCAGTAATACAAACTTTCCATTGTGGTGAACATGGCTGAGGTTTGGGAACAAACTGTTTCAGGTGTTTAATCTGCTGAAAATTCAAATACAATGACAAGAGCTCATTAAAGGGCTTGATAACTAATTATTTTGCCATGCAACTATTTCCTGCAGCCATGCAAATAGTGTCTATTATTTTTATTATGCATTTAGTGAAATGCAAGTGATAGCAACAAACCGTAGTCATTCCTCTATAAATCTCTGTGAAGAGCTGTTGCCCTATGAATTTTTTAAAAGCATCGGCTCGCATTTACCTAGTGCAGTGGTAGAAAGCAAATCATAATTCCCATTCCTGGGCAGGCTTACGCTGAAATATTTTCTACGAGCGACAACCAATAGCCTCCCATGTCATTACAACCATAAGGCGCATTGATTGAACGGTTGGGTGTTGTTAATAGTACTGAGTAAGTCATTTTTCTCTTAATTTTGCAGCACTAATTCGCTTCGTTAATAAAACCAGTCAAGCGGTCCCAAATCAAGTTAGTGAACAATTGCAGCTGCTTGACTATGCGAGTGAGCATCTGTGAGCCAACCACTGCCAGCATTAGAAGATATGACAACACAATTCATGTCATTTGGTATTAACAACAACCTTATAAAACCTGATTTAGGAATGTGGATATGTTCCCATTGCCTTGCCATATATAGATTTGAGTAATGACAAAGTCTGCAGTCTGCTCACCATCTAGAGGACAATATATGAAATATGTTACATCCAGAACAGCATGTCCATTTCCTGGTGTCTGAAGATGTAGAGGTGCCGTCTTCAAACTTTTCTCGCTTGTTTTAATTGCAGCAGTAAATTGCTTATTTGACTGATTGCTTTCTTATGTTGCTGTAGGAAGGAACTGCAGTTCTATCAGTCACGGGAGCTCCAGCTACAACACTTAGAGAGAGAGCTAGGAACGGGTGTTAGGATTCCTGCTGAGAGATAAAGAGATGGTGGCACTTCGCACCAGGTGGCTTGGCATCACAGGCAAATACAAATCCTTTCCATGCTGAGTGCAGGCTTCTTTTGCAACTACTTAATTCCTTCAGCAGCCATTAAGGCATGATGGAGTTGAGGCAAAAGCATCCAACAGTGAAAAATTTAAAGCCTTGTGAAGTTTGACGAATCTCATGGACCACTGTATCATTAAACTTTGGTGGAATTGCTACAAAATCCGAGAGATCTGTCTGGATCAGATTTGTCAGTTGATTGGCTCTGTGGAGTTTTTTGACCACAATTTTACTGGCCATATTTTGGATTAATTTTGCAGTATTCACAGCTTCTAGTTCAAGAGGCACACTCAGATTGATGAGTCAGCAAACCAATAACACAATGTCTCTGAAGAAAATTACATGTTAAAATCGACCACAAACTACAAAAAATTTAAAGTCAGTCATGTCACACTTTCTCTCCTTTGGGTTATTTTCAAATTCTTGCCAGATGGTTCTTTCCCCTGCTTTGAGTTGGTTTCTTACGAATAGAATGGCACGGTTTTTAAATCAACTCTTTGAAGGGTCCAGAGATAAACTTAGTTTGTGTGGCTTGACACAGATGGAAGTAGTTATTCCATTGGTAAGATATATCCACTGAGAATTTACACACCAAGACAAGGGACAGGGAACACTGTAGTCCTGACTGTCCAAGCTGCAGACTAGTCAAGCACAGTTCATTGCTGTGTCTGCATCATTATGTGTTAAATCTTAATCCACATGAATAAAAATAATGAAAAGAATGTATCACCAGTCTGTACAAAGTTAACAGTCCTATTCTGAAAGCGTATTGATTGGTAATGCCATACTTCTCTAATCATCATCAAGACAGACAATAATGATTCGAATTAACTATCAAGTGATGAGATAAACACATTGTAAGGAAATGTACCGGTTGTCAAGATTGAGGAAAAATGTATAAAATGGTCTTTTTGTTGATCTCTAAAAGAACACTCTCTCTCATGCATACAAATGAGCTGTCTGGTCGAAAAAATGTAATTATAATTTTATGATCCCCTTGTTTGCCATCTTGTAACACCCTCCCTTCAACAGTTGCCCTTTATACAGTTGCCAGTGTGTTTGTTCATAGCTAGTGTGAACTGGCAGAGCTGTTAGCTCTATCTGCATAGCCCATGCTCATTACCACTTTCATTTGTCAGATAAATGGTATCTTTTCTCCAACTGCCGTTCATTTGGAACTTTACAGTGTGGAATTGGATGGCGTAGTGTTTACAGCTCTTTGCTTTGTGAACATTTAGTTACACTTCAAAGAAGCCTGCTCTTGTGGCGATTACTATTCTGCTTGTTTAAAATAAAACTAAAAAGAAACAAATGCTATCAAATCTAATTAAAGATGAGCAGTTTATATACTTAACAAAATGAACACTATATTTACAGTGGCTTATGTTAACTTTAATATTAGCTTTTGAGGATTGCAGCAACATTCCTGTTGTTAAAAAGAAATGGAAAATTGAATAAGCTTAAGAGAAGCAATGCTCATCAGTCAATAAATGTTCATTGCTCCAGTTGTACCCCATTATGATTATTAATAAGGCCCTTCAATAAGGGACTGTTGCATCTTCGATGATACAATATACACTAAACTGAAAGGTGAAAACTATTCTAACACTCAGTAATTCATTTCACTTGATAGCATCACAGAACAACACAATTATTTTTGTTACAAAGATAGTAGGAACTGCCGATGGTGGAGAATCTGAAATTCAATCTGAATTCCAAAATCCATTTCTGAAGAAGGTCTCGACCCGAAACATCAGCCTTCCTGCTCCTCTGTTGCTGCTTGGCCTGCTGTATTCATCCATTGTTATCTCAATTATTTTTGTTGTCTCTTTCCTTCACCTGCAACACTGGAGATATGCAAATGACGTCTCAGGCAAACACCTAGAGCCTGGTGGATCTTACTATTCATGCACAAGCTAAGCAGCCTCCATGAGTGAGTGCTCCTGAATTTCTAGGCCAGTGACATCAATCTTTGTAATTTAGGTTGATGCACGAATCTCTGATCCTAGCCTTTGGGATACTGGTCCTTTGAGGAATTGGTGGACCACAAACAGCATTCCAGAAATACTCATCTTGTGCACCTAGTCTCATGCAGCATAGTCATAGTGATAAGCCTCAGTTTCAAGCCAGTAGCAGCACAACCAACGAGTGGCACAATATGCCCTTTAATGCACTGCTGTTAGCCTCACACCGAGTATCAATTATGGGGGAAGGAAGCTCAAAGGGTTGAATTCCCAAACAGCCACTGAAGTGTTACATTCGTACAGCATTTCCTCTCAGAGTTGAACAGTTAGAGGTCACCAGCTACAAGCATCTCCAGGTATCTAATGTGAGCAGCATTATCCATCCATTTGCAATGTTGGAACCACAAGAGGAGCAGCCTTCTTGAACCGCTGCATTCCATGCAGTGTGGGTACACCCACATGCCATCAGGGAATGAGATCCAGATTCTAAACCAGCAACAATGAAGGACAGTGATATAATTCCAAATCAGGATGGTTTGTCATTTGGAAAAGAATTTGCAAGTGACAGCAATTCCAAGCATTTTCCTTTTTGCCCTGCTAGCTGATTGAGGATGCAGGTTTGAAATTTGTTAGCAAATTAGGTTTGGTGAGTAATTGCAATGCATCTTGTAGATGACATACATTACTGTCCTGATGTATTGGTGGTGGAGGAAAAATTGTTGAAGGTGGTGAATGGGGAGACCAACAAGCGAGTGTTGAGTTTCTTGAGCGCTGTTGGAACTCTGCCCATCCAGATAAGTGGAGAGTAATCCACCACAACCCTGACTTTTGCACTGTGGATAGTGAACAGGCTTTCAGGAGACAGAATCGAAGTTACTCATATGGGTGCTCTCGGTCAGTTTCTGGTCAATGGCACATGCCAGAAGAATGGGAAATTCAGTGGTGGTTAGCTTCTGTGACTGATGTCAGGCACCCTTATGGCTCAATGTCATTTGTTATCCAAGTCTTGCTGTATTTGGACATTAACTGTTTGAGTCATTGTGAATGGTATTGAACAGTGAGCGTTCAAAAGCAAACATCCCACTTCTGAATTTATGGAAGGAAGATCTTTGATGAAGGGGCTGCAGATGATGTGGCCAAAGACATTCCCATGAGGAAGCTTGCAGTGATGCTCTGGGCTCATTAATAGCTGAATAGGTTGAGGTTCCTATTCCCTTAAAAGATAGGACACCACCTCCGTCAGCTACTGGTTATTGAAATTGGTTTGAGGTGAATGATGGATTGATCTCCTTCCACAGATACAATCCTAAGTTGCTTTGCCAGGAATTCCACCTACAATGAGGTTTTGAGGGTTGTGATTCACTCCTGTACTAAAGGGGCTGCTCCCTTCGATTCTAGTGTCCTGACTATCAGTGTGCTGCATTTCTGCAACAGCCTCACCTAAGAGTCACTACTGGCTGATTCTCAGATGTTTGGATAAATTCTTTTATATAGAATGCTGATCTTTGTATTACAGCTCTTCAATACATCTTGTCTTCTCAGATAACATATCACAGCTGATGTCAATGTTGCATCATTGTATATGTCATCATACTACTAGCATTTGTATTCTCATTATACTGCACAAAGGATCATCACCATTCAGTATCTGCAGCCCCATGAGGACCAGAGACCACAGTTAGGATGCCAACACTGAATAAATGTATCCCTTTAGATTTTATCACATTCCTGTCCACCCAATCTGCTATCCACCAACCAATATACACTGCCTCGCTATGCGAAATAAAAAGCAAAAAGATTCATTACACAATTGGATAAGACATGATGATCTGTTCTCTTATTTGTAATAATCTTAAATGTGTAACGAGTAATATGAAAATAAAACAACAAAGAAAATTATTTTCTAAATCGTTTCTATGACTTTCTTCAAGGTTGCACACAGCAATGTCATGGTCAGACCTGGAATATTGACAGTCCGAGGGCATATTTGTGACTGCAGGCAATGCAATGATGGATGCTGCCCTCGAAACTAGGTGGGGTGTGATAGGAGTCACTGGAGCCAATCAAAACAGCTCTCATCAATTTACTGAGGCCTAAAAGGGGTGATGTTGATCTAAGAGATCCATTAGCAATTAGAATAGCGCAATACTGTCAGAGATAGTCAGAACTGCTGATGCTGGAATCAGACATAACGCCATGTGGAGTGGAGGAACACAGCAGGCCAGGCAGCATCAGTGGAGCATGAAAGCTGACGTTTCGGGTCAGGACCCAAAGGTGGGTCCCAATCCAAAGCGCCTGCTTTCCTGCTCCTCTGATGCTGCCTGGCCTGCTGTGTTCCTCCAGCTCCACACTGTGTTATCTCTACCGTGCAATGCTGTGTTGGCACTATGGTCATTATACTATATGTCAGTGAAATTTTGTTTTCTATTTTGATAGTGGCTATATAAGCCAGTTCTAGGACATATACGTTTTGTGGATTTATGAAATGTTTTTGGAAGATATAGTTAGGTTTGAGCAAAGCAGTGTAAAGTTGTCATGGTTACCACTGTACCTTACTGTGAAACACACTGTAGTGGTGTTTTTGTTCTGAATTTCAGGTGGCCTCCATAAAAGGGGCTTCTGACAGGCTGTTATTTTATGCGTATCTAATAAATCCCATACCCTATGTAGATGAAAGAACAACCATGCATCACATTCTACCCTGGTCCAAATAAATCCCATCCACAGTATTTATTTCTGAAGAAGTAAAATGAGTAACTAATATTTTGGTAACACTCCTTCACTCTTTTTTCTCACCTGGTTTACAATTTATATTGCAATGTGTTTGCCTATTAAACTGATGGATAGTAGCTTGGGGGAAACATCTTTTTTCTCTTTAAGACATGGAGACAACATCAAGCATTTGTGGTTAGATGCCAGCAAAGGGAGATGCAGCATAGAATTTCCACCACACAGTTTCGATAATTGGCCCAGTGCCTGACCTCAGACTATCACCCTCTCCTGTACCAGTGTGATGTATTGATGTCATATAATATCAATCCTCAAGATTCTTCTGACTGAGACTGCACAGTGAGTATTATTTAGTCCTCACTGCTGACTTTTTTTGTGTCTGGTGGGACTCATCAATTGCTGCTGAGAAATGCCTTGAGACTGCCAAATTCACTTCACTTGGGCCCTTTAACAGAAGTGAAAGAGACAATGCTTATATCATTCTCGTGATAGGATTCAAGCACAGCTCCCAGATGAGAAAACACTGTCATAACAATCTGTGTTGCCATTTTAAAGAAGTATCAAACAGAAAGACTCAAAAGATTGTGAAAAGTAAGATCATAAAAATGTAATGCTGTTGTTTTAGGGTAGGGGCAAGAGACTTTGTAACATACACAGAACTTCAAATATCAATGGCAGTCTAATTATATTATTTTTATCCCAGTTAGCTGATGAGATCTGTGAAGCGATGTTTCAACAATCTTCCCTAATCCATTCTGATCCATAACTGGCAAACTTTACACATGTAAAGCAAGGTATAAAGCCATGTGAGAACAATACAGTCAAGTGCAACAATTGAACTATTTCAACTTGAATATTATTTCTGAAAATAACTTCTTCAGCTCAAAAGGAATGCAGAGGACTTAAAAATGCCTTTATGGCTCATGTAGCCAGCTCCAGAGTTGAAAACAAGAACACAGAACAGCATTCGCAGCCCATATCCATCCACTGATTTTTTCACCAAATGGCTATCGGCTCCCTAATTAGTCGGCAGCTTCAACTGATGTATATCACCCAACCCTTTCAAAGCTTTAAACAAGACCCACATAACGAATGAGAAACATCATGTTTTGGAATTGCATTTGGCCATTCAGTCCTTTAAGCCTGTTCTACCATTCAGTAAGATCACAGCTGCTCTGATTGTGGTCTCAATTCTATTTTCTTATCTCTTTCCCTCAACTAATTTGTTTCAGAAATCTATCTAATCCTGTCGAGTGAATGCACTGTCTCAATTTTCACTGTTTATTTCAGATTAATGACCCTGTTTGAGGGGGTCATTTCCACCTCATAAAAGGAAACTTTAAAAAAAAACTGTGTCCCTGGTACTCATCTATTCCACAAAAGAAAACATCTTTGCAGATGTTTGAGATCCTCCAAAAGATCCCGTCTCATTCTTCTGAACACCAATAGATAAAGATTCACCTTGTTCAATCTTTCATTGTAAGATAAATCCTTCAGCACAGGTATAAGGATAGTGAACCTTCTTGAAACTGGTTCTCATGTTTTTTTCCCCCCAAATAAGGAGAGGCAAAACTCTATGAAGTAAACAGTAGACTTTACCAAAGAATGTACAGCGAAATAAAGCATGCCTACAGTTATATTCCATTCCCCTTGCAATAAATACCAGCATGACATTTGCCTTCTGAATCACTTGCTGTAGTTACATGCTAGCTTCTTGTGAGTGATATACTAAAATATCCAGATCTCTTTGTTCCACCAAGTTCTGCAAGCTCTTTCAACTAAAATATACTGCTTCTCTACTCTTCCTGCCAAAGTAGAAGAAATTCATCATTTTCCCATAATAAACTTCATCTGTCATTTTTTTTACCCACTCATTAAATCTATCTATACCCCAATTTTCATCATCTGCCTCTATTTGAGAACTTACTTTTTCAACAATCTTTGACATATTCACCGACAACACCATCTCTTTCATTGGAGCCATAGTCAACCCAAAAAACGTCCTGAACTTTTTAATCTTACTGCTTCCTGTAAACTAACCAATTCTTTATCCTTCTGGTATGTTACCTTTTGCATCATGAGGTTTTATTTTATACAGTAATATAGTAATGTAGCAACCTATCAATGTCTTTTGGAAATCTATTACACCACAGTTTCGGGTTTCCCTTTTCTCCACATTCCTTGTTACTAGCTCAAAAAACTCTCATAATTAGGTAAGCAGAATTTCCTTTTCAAAAAAAACATGCTGACTGGATCATCGTACAATTTTCAAAACATCTTTGACAATAATTTCTCTCCAACAGTTGTTACACCAGCAGCCTAATATTTCCTGCTTCCCTTCTTTCCTACATTTAGGTAATATCTGAGCTATGTTCCAAGCTGTTGGGAGTCTTTCAGAATCTAAGGACCTCTGAAAGGTTATAACCCTTGTTTCTACTAACTTTGCAGCCACTTGTCTTAAGTCTCAAGGAATAAAGTCGTTAGATACTGGGACTTGTTAGCTTTTAGGTCTAATACCCCTGTAACTTTCCTCCAGTGATGGTGACTGTTTCAGGTCCCTCCCTTTCATCTCTTGGTTTTCAGGTATCTTCAGAAACTTTTATAACTCTTCTCCAGTGAAGGCAGAGTTAAAATAACTGTATGATGATTCCACCACTTCCTTATTTTTCATTATTAATTCCTTGATTCACTCTGTAGAAGATTAAGAAATGTTTCATTACACTTTTCCTTTTTAATACTTATGGAAACTATTCCTATCTGTTTTTATATTTGTAGCTAGTTTTCTGTGATACTAATTTCTTATTTTATGTAATTCTTCATTGGTTTCTTGAAATCTATCCAAAATTCTGACCTGCCATTAACCTCAAAGAATCCTGTTGTGTTTTTCCCTATTCCTTACTGAGCCATGGATGATTTTTTTTAAAAAATTCATTACTGGGAAGAAGGCTTTGCTGGCCAGGCAGCATGTTTTGTCCACCCCTAATCTCCCAGAGGGCAGTACTGAGTCAACCATATTGCTGTGGGTCTGGCATCACATGTAGGCCAGACAAGCTAAGGATGGCAAGATAATAAAATGTGAGGCTGGATGGACACAGCAGGCCAAGCAGCATCTCAGGAGCACAAAAGCTGATGTTTCGGGCCTAGACCCTTCATCAGAGAGAGGATGGCAGTTTTCTTCCCTAAAGGACATTAGTGAACCAGATGGGTTTTCCTGACAATCGGCAATGGATTCATCATTAGATTCCTAATTCCAGATATTTTATGAATTCAAATTCCATCATCTGCTATGGTGCAAACCGGGGTCCCCAGAATGTCTTCTGGGTCTCTGGATTAAATTCGAGCGATGGTACCACTTGGCCATTGCTTCCCCCTGATTCATCCTTCTCAGAGATTCTTTCTTGTGCACGAGGTGGATTGAATGTTACTAAATATCCTGATAAAGGTCTGCAACTGTATTTCTACTGCCCTGCCTTTTCACTTCATTTCCCAATTCACATTTGCCAATTTCACTTTCATATCATTACGATTACTGTGGGCTGATTCTTATGTTTGTTTGGCCAAGTTGCATTATGCTTTTAGAGGAATTTCAGACTGTGAGACTTCACAGGCTTTCTTAGCATTTTCTGAGAAGCTCACCTCATTGACTGGTAATTTCAATGTCCCAATGGTGTCCATCACATCCGATTCCAGTCTCCACCTCACCACTCACTGTTCCCATAACAACTTGCCTTTCAGTGGATATCTTCCAGAAAACCAATAACTATTGCGCTATAATAAGATAATAAAACGTGAGGCTGGATGAACACGGCAGGCCAAGCAGCATTCCAGGAGCACAAAAGCTGACACTTCGGGCCTAGACCCTTCATCAGAGTCTGATGAAGGGTCTAGGCCCGAAACGTCAGCTTTTGTGCTCCTGGGATGCTGCTTGGCCTGCTGTGTTCATCCAGCCTCACATTTTATTATCTTGGATTCTCCAGCATCTGCCATCTGCAGTTCCCGTTATCACTGATAAAACTATTGCGCTATGCCATCTTTGGAAGGCCACTGTGTATCTGGAGATTAACTGGCAATCCAGCAGTGCCCCTCACTGATAATATTATGGCACAACAATGATGGAGAGATTCCAAATGTGTTACCCATCAGTCTCTGGAAGGAGGCAGACACATAGAGCTGCAGAGTGGCTTGCACCTTCGCAGCCACTTCACAGTTCAGCAGTCCTCAGATTCCGTTCCAGCATTCAGCAAAGCTTCATCATGGTTTCCCTAGACACACAGAGAGCTCACATCAACACTGTACTTCACTCATCCCAATGAAATCATGGATAGAGATAAGAGCATCCTCAGGCAAAGGTGTTAAATTGGGGGAAGGCGAAACGCAACAATATCAGGCAGGAGTCAAAGCAGAAGTTGCTGGAAAAGCTCAGTGGGTCTGGCATTCTCTGTGAAGAAAAACCTCAGAGCTGACATTTCGGGTCCAGTGACCCTTCCTCAGAACTGTTTAAGGAAGGGTCACCGGACCCAAAATGTTAACTCTGATTTTTCTTTTCTTCATAGCTCATGCCAGACAGAAGAGCCTGTTTCCATGTTGTTTGGCGCTATGGCTCTATGACTCTATGACTACTTGTTGAGCTCTTCCAGCAATTTCAGTTTATGTTCCTGATTTGCAGTTCTTTCGGTGAATATTAGGCAGGAACTGTCCAAGGGCTCAAACACACCTTCCAGGTGAAGCAGCACTTTACTTGTACTTTACTCAATCTAGTCTACTGCATTGTCTGATTTTAACGTGGTCTCCCCTACGTTAAGGAAATAAAGCGTAGACTGGGTGACTGCTTTGCAGAACTCTTATGTTCTGTCCACAAAAAAGACCTCATTCTTGCAGTTGCCTGCCACTTCAACACACCATCCTGTTTCCTGGCCAACATCTCTGTCTCAGGCTTGCTGCAGTGCCCCAGTGAAGCTCAATGTAAGTTGGAAGATCATTGCCTCATTTTCTGCTCAGCAACTCAACAGCCATCTGAACTCGATATTGAGTTGAACAACTTTAGAGGTGGAGGCATCTTCTCCGATTCCTTACCCTACCCCAACACACCAGGCCTTGTTATCACATGGTCTGCTATTACACACCACTGATAGCCTCCATTGTTAGCAACTGATAGTCCCCATGAGTCGCTAGTCATTCTCGTAGGCTGATTGTTACCCACATCTTTGTCTGTCTCACTGTACTTTTCACTATTTGGGCTCTATTCCACCTATCATTTATTCCGTACCCCCTCCCCAACCCTGTCTTCTACATAAAAAAAAGTTTTCCTAACTGATACCAGTCTGAGGGAGGGTCAACGGGCCTGAAATCTTCACTCTGATTTTTCTTCATCGGTGCTGCCAGACCTGCCGAACTTTTCCAGCAATTTGTTTTTATAACGAATCATCTGTGCTAAATTGTGTTTTACTTCAACATAAATGAAGCTGATTCAATGTAATTGAGTAGATTTTACTTAATAATCATCACTGCGCAAGAAACTTAGTCTAGAATTCAGTGATAACAAAGTGTAGAGGTGGGTGAACACACCAGGCCAAGTTTACTAGAATTCAGTGAACTGTTTTATCCTTCATTGTTAGCTGACTGTTAACCATCTATTAGAGGTATGTTATGGCTTTCCTCCAGATCCGAAAGTGTTTTTGTACAAACAAGAGTTAATCTTAAAAGACGAGTAACTTCAGTAAAGTGGGTTGTATGAAGTTAAACTTCAACAAGGCTCTTTTTCAGAGTAGTCATCTCATTAAACAGTGCATTGGTGCAACTGGAACAGCATCTTATGGTGTTTTAGTAATATCACAAAATTTGCATCAACCTCTGTCTAATGTCAGTTGCTCATTTCTTAAAAGTAGGCTTATGCCATAATGATATTTTCCCATAAAAATGTGTTATTCATGCCATACCATTTAAATGACACTTTGTCACTCTGGTAGAGTGAAAAAACATACCATCTTACTCCTATTTGGGTACTGAAAGCCACTCATTTTGTTTAATAGCCATATAAAAATACTGCTGTCCACATGTTGATTTCTCATTTCTGATAGTTCCAGTTTTATTTCCTGCAGTTTTATGTGTAACAACACCACAGTGGGAGTTTGATATTTTCTCACATTTAAAACCAATCTTGTAAGCATGACAACTCAAATATTTTAAAATCACTTACGTAAGACTGCAACCATGCAGCGTTTGTATTAATTGAGGTTAATACCTTGTGTTGTTGCTGGAAAAACTACCACAGCTTGTATTTGGACAGGAGAGGCACTGGATTTGTTAATGGACTTGCCAACTTATCAATTAAAGATATTTGTAAGCTTAACAGCTGGAGATCAAAATGGTATTATACACACATAGGCTTTGAAGCATCACAATGTAGGAGATTGTATGTAAGTTTGTATATGTCTTGTGCTTTTCTTCTGAGTGATCAAAGGTTGAATAGTTTCTGTTACATTGCATCTGAAATGGTTGTATTTGTGTTGTACTTAGGAAAAATACTCAAGGTTTCTGGAAAAAAATGATTATATTCCAATAATTATATTCCATCTTCAATGTACCAAAGGCTCTATTAATAATTTTGTCAAGTTATTGACTATAATGTGTTTAAGTAGCCCATGACTAAAGTTGACAAGATGGCCACCTAGAGCTTTTTAGCTGACACGAGAGGGCCGAAAAGGGTTGGCAGCTACATATAGCAGATGTTCACAGCCAGACCTATGGTCTCCATACAGAGTGACTGGAAAAGAAAATGAAAGGTCCCGTTGGAGGCATAAAAGGGTACTGGTGACAAGAAACATTAGGGAATTTAATTGGGTTTCTGTAGACAGACAGTTGTAAACATAAGCATTTTAATAAGTGTTTCTTTTGAAAGGCATAGTCAAGCCACAGTCCCAACTTTGTTATTTAGCAAAAAGTAGGAGGAAAACTCTGAACTTTTCAGGTAATTGTAAGTTAGGAATGCAAACAATAAATTAGTGTGAATAGGTCAATTGAATTTTTATGACCAACCAACCGTCGACAGTAAAAAGAGACCCCCTCAATGGCAGGGAAGATACAGCAATAAATGGTGTAAACAGACAAGTTCCAAGAGAAGTGAAGTAATTCTAAAACATAGAGAGATAAACAATTGCAGCTTAATTGAAGACTCTTACACCCAAAGCTCCAGAGAAAAGTGACAGAGATAAATTACAAAATACAGAGTGAAAATGTGGTTATGTCCTCTCATTATTTGTGGAATCTAAACAAGTTTCGTTTAATGGCTTCGTGCAGTGATTGAATTTCAACCTCATCAGTGGAATTTGAATAGATGCTTTCTATTAAGAAAAGAAAATTAGGAATGGAAAGTGTTGAGTAGAAATAATAAAAAGATTCATTCAAAAACTAACCTCTGGTTTAAAACTTACTTATAATTTGAGAGTAGTGGGGTTTGTAATTGCAACTGTAAATCAGAAAAACTGTCTGAATTCTCAGGTTGTAATGAGAGAGAGGTTGCTCTCAATCCATCAGCTGTGTCACCTGATCTTCCATACTAAAGTTAGTTGAGCATTTGGGAGAGCTCTTAGTGATAAACATACGTTTAGATCTTTGGCAAATAATATGGTGTGGCCAGCAAATGCCTGTGAAGGAGGATAACTGTCTAATGTATTGTAAAATCTCAAAGATAGATGATGGAGGTATTTAGGAAACATCATGAGATTATGCTTATTACATTACCATTGACGGTTGATAAGGGTGTCTATCATTGACTGTGTATGTACTGGATTGAATGTATAGATTAGGCGGATGTGGCTAACAATGACATCAATGTTACATGTAATTATTGTTATAATAAAGGTATAAAAATGTTGTACTCAGCTGAACGTCATTGACTTCTCCTCCAATTTGAGCTGTTATTAAGAGGGCAATTGGGCCACATGAAAGCCAGATTTGGAGTGGTGTTTGGCCTCTCCCATGCCTGGTAAGAGAACTCTGAATAAAGATCAGATGAGCAACAGAACTTAAGACTCCTCTTTAAAGTATCCAAATTTTAAAATGATCTTCAAAAAAAAGCCTATTGTAATACTTAAATATTAATCTGTCGTAAAAATATCTGCCAAACATTTGTCTGAAGTTATACAAGACTGTAGCAATGAATCACTGTGCTCTGAGATGTCACAGTTGTTCAACTGATTTTACCACTTTCAAGGTCATCTCTGTGAACCAAATAGAGATCACACAAAACTATGGCATTTACAAAAATGAAGGAGGATTCAAGACTTGTTTAAAAAAAAGCTGAAGACAAGTCTTAAGAAAAATATTATTCGTATCATACTTGTAATAAATGTGGCCTATTCTCCTTTAATGACAAAGAATATTATTGTTATATATGAAGTTGATTGATTGATTGATTATCACATATACCTAAGTACAGTGAAAAACTTTGTTTACGAGCATTACAGGCAGATCATAGAAAGCAAGGACATACAGATTATAGGGTGAAAAAAACAACTTGACAGAGTAAGCCACACATGTTACACCACACAGGACATGCATGAGGCAAGATCAATGTTATTTGAAGCGTGACTGTCCATTCATTAATTTCATTATGGCAGGGAAGAAGCTTTCTTGAACCTGCTGGTGCATGTGTTCAAGCTTCTGACTTATCAAGTTTAAATATTTTCTGAATATATTAAAATATTACAAGATCATAATCTTAATATTTTGGCACCTCTTGTCCCAAGCACAACAAATGAACTGAATAGTTTTCACAATGCCATAGTCCCTTTAAGGTGATCCCAATTTTAAAAAAAACTGGACATTCAAAGTGAAATTAAAATGACAAATGATAAGAAGTGACAAACTAAGGAGCAGCTGATAGAAATCTACAAAGAATATCCATGGCAAGCAAAGATTCAGCAAGGACTGGTTTGATTTCACATAGGTAACTCTTAAAACAAATTACTGAATTATCATGTACTATGTGCATGTTATGAAGAAAAATTACCAAACCAAAATGTTTTGCAGCACTTGTGGTAATGGTTTGGGTTTATGTGATGCACACTGATAGGTAAATATTAATAAAGCAATTGATTAACATTAACATTCTTAATGAAGATTGGTAGATTCCAGCAGCAGCTTCAAGTCTGCCAAGTTCAAACAAGTATTAAGAGCAGGATTCAGAATCAGACAAACCAATTCAGTGAATAAGCTCTGTCTACAAATAACATCAGAATAAATTTAACTTTAAATCCAAATCAGCGATTATTATTTTGGATAAATGGATCTTCACAAGTTGGCCATCACATAAAGCATTTAGCCACCTTAGAGTGCTTTAACATGTTACAGGAATATTTAAATATGGTCATTCATTTTGATCAGCCATATGTTTTCTATGTGGAAATCTCCATTTGTTGAAAATCAAAATTTCACTTTGTTCAATATGGTGTGCACAGCTCCTGCAGCATTTAAGTACAGATTTGTAACTCCCAAGGTTTAGCTACCTTCAGAAATGCTTTAGAATACTGCAGGGCTTTAACTAGCTGAAACATTACCAAGCACTGGACATTGTGTTGAGTTTATCTCATGGAAAATGTTCATTTGCTCAGAAAGACCTCTTTGCCCTTCCACATTCTGTTCATGAGTTGGTTGGTCAATCTTCAGCATCAATATGAAGTACTGAACACTTGTCCAGTTCAAATGATAGATGTAGTTTCAATATGCATCAATAACCACTAATTAAGACCTAATACATGGAATCATTAGTGGAGGGGGGCTCAAGCAGCACATTGGTAATTTCCCTCCCCCCTGGTCCAGGAGGCCTGTGTTCAAATCCTACCTGCTCCAGAGATGTGTAATAATATTTCTAAACTGGCTAATTAGAAAGTATTCAGAATCGCCAGTGGATCATTAGACAATCAAAAGAAATAGGCTTGAGCGTTTTACACTTCTCTGTGGAAAGGATCATGTAGCACAATGGTAGTGTGCCTATCTTTGAGCCAGAAGGCTTTGGTTCATTCTCACCTGCTCCAGAGATATGCCATAACATGTCTTAGCGGGGTGATAGGAAATGATCTATTATCCCTCTGTGGTTCAATGGCCTACCAGAGGTCTTGCAACATTTATTCAAGGTTGCTGTGTAAAGGCCAGTTATATCATTGCTGGAGTGAAACAAAGCG
The DNA here is from genome assembly GCF_030684315.1 of Stegostoma tigrinum. NCBI lineage: Eukaryota > Metazoa > Chordata > Chondrichthyes > Orectolobiformes > Stegostomatidae > Stegostoma > Stegostoma tigrinum. The sequence goes on from NC_081375.1 coordinate 29,858,141, forward strand.
AGCTGAGAGCCTTTGCTGAGATAATGATATTTGCACCAATACAAGCTGACACTGAAAGGACTGCACTGCCCATTGAATATTAGACAAAATCTGAAGCTGTAGCGTAGCACCAGCAACCCATCTACAGCAAATAAATATAGCAAAAGTGCTGCAATATCGGGAAAGGTTTGCATTTTCTTTATTGATAAGTTGCTCCCATTAAAAACCAAAAACTGGCAACACAATACGGTGCTAACAGCTGTGTAAAATCCACACATGAACTGCAAGCGGCTAGTTCAAATCAATCTTGTTAAAAAATGGCATTACACTGCATTATTAATCAGACTCGGCAATTGCACCATGTTATCAGCCATGCTTTGAATTTACATCCTGTTATCACACTCTTGCAAAGATATGACAGCGTAGGATTCGTATTTTATATGTCATCAATGCCAATGAAAGAGCTTAACTTGTTATTTATCGCACCATTAGTGGAATCATATCTGACAACAAGATTCCATCTCAAAGTAAAGCATTAACATTAAAGAGCTTTGGGATTCCTTAAATATGTGGAGGGTGCTATATAAATGTATTCTTGCTCTATCCCTGATGGTTCACAACTGATTGACCAAATTGTAGGCAAGGCTAATAAAGGCATGACTTTTAAACAGGCTTGGTATAATCTGTTTTTGTTCTGATCCAGAAGCATTCCAGTGGACATCTAATCCCAAACACAACAATGGGGCTAGATGGTCTACTCATTGGGAGTCGGGGGGGGGGGGGGGGGGGGGGCCTACAAAACAGTGCAGAAAGGAAGTGGGTGGCATACCCGTCACTTTCCCAACCATGGTATCTTGCCAGTGGTGGGGAAAATGGCAGGCAGTCCTCCTGCACAAAGGCCAATTAGGGACCACACCCTAACTCCGTTGGAGTCAGCCATACAAAGTGACCACTTGGTAAAGCATGGCAACCATACAGTGGGTTCCAGAGAGGGCCCTCCTTACTGGGCACTTGCTACCCATACAGCAATGGTACCATTTATCCTCACCAGTCCCCCATGACCTATACCTTTTAACAATGCCCTGCTTCACTGGCTCAGGCACTCTTAGCCTCCTTACTAGGAGACATGTACATCAATGGGTGTTTATAGAAACATAGAAAAGAGGAGCAGGCCATTTGGTCCTTTGGGCCTGCTTCTGTAAGTCCAGGCCTAGTTGTGACCAGTACTCTGAGTGGTTATCAAGCTGCTGGCCTCTGGTTGAATGGCAGCTAAGAACAGCCCTGGTGGCAGGCCAGATATAGTTCTGGTCTCCCTGACCAATGAAGACGAGGTCCAAACCCACTTTAGAGGCTATCAGCAGGACTCCATAGTGAGCATTAATGTCAACACATTATATTTAATCATTGCTCCTATCGCACTCAACTGCCAAATTCTCAGCACAGAAATTGTGTTGATAACTTAATGCCTTTGATTCTTCACTATATTTCAACATAATCAGAAATACCATGGGCAGATAAATTTAATTGAACTACATGTAAATTCTTACTGAGTTATCTTGGCCAGGTGGTCAGATTGTATGGTTATTCCTAGTCTCACAATCTGCTGTTAACAAGGAGTGCGTGATTTGCTGTTGTGCAGTCATACAAACATATGCTGAATCTTTCAGTGGTTCCTCAATACTTCTGAAAAGTGATCCATAATCCATCATCTGCAAAACTACAAGTTGCTGCAAATTGTTTGAAACCAGGTTGGACTTGGTCAGCATTTCAGTTGTTTAATGAGATGCAGCTAAAGTAGAAGATTCTGAATCAGCTGGGCCACTGCAAATCTTCTGTGATATCTTCATGTAGATTGTGATAGTCCGATTGGCAGAGGGAGACATGAAGAAATATTCATAGACTGAATTTGGAATAGTTTCCTAGAAAAGATGACGTGGATCTAAGCGGCAATCAGGCTATTTTGGATCTTGTAGTATGCAATGAGCAGTTTTAATAAGTGTTATCAGAGTAAAAGATGCCCTAGGAAACACCGTCCATAAAAAAGTAGATTTAAGTAAGGCCAGTTGCTGGAATAGATTTGAGAAATGGGTTTACCAGCAAAGACAATTGAGGAATATTGACAGCAATTTAATAAAGTAATTCATAGCTTGCAGCAAAGACTATTGCAGTGAGAAAGAAGGATATGAGCAAGAAGATAAGCCAAACATAGTTAACTAGGTGAGTTAAGGATAGCTTCAAATTGAAAGAAAAAACATACAACATGGCAAAAATTACTGATAAGCTGGAGGATTGGGAAAGTTTTTCAAAAATCAAAAGACAACTAAAAATACTGTTTGACATTGCAGACTTGCTCGCTGAGCCGGTGGGTTTGGTTGCAGACATTTTGTCACCCTGCTAGGTAACATCGTCGGTGTGCCTCACCAAGTGTTGGTGCTCTGTCCCACTTGTTATTTATATGCCTCGGTTTGCTGGCGTGGTTGGCATCATTTCCGGTTCTGTTTCTCAGCAGTTTGGAAATCAGGTCCAGTTTATTATGTTTGTTGACAGAGTTCAGTTGGAATGTCAGGCCTCCGCGAATTCCCTAGTGTGTCTTTTGTGTGGCTTGTGCTATTATGGATGCATTGTCCCAGTCAAATTCTTGTCCTTCTTTGTCCGTGTGTATTGAAACCAGCAAGAATTAGTCATGTCTCTTGGTGGTTCTTGGAGATATGACCAATTCTCACCGGTCTCAATACACACGGACAAAGAAGGGCACGAATTCAACTGGGACAACACATCCATAAGAGCACGTACAAACAGAGACATGCCAGGAAATTCCTGGGGGCCTAACATTCCGACCAGAACTCTGTCAACAAACACATTGAACTGGACCCTATACACAAACCACAAAAAAACAAAACCAGAAGTAATACCAATTACCCAGCAAACCGAGGCAGATAAATAACAAGCGGAACAGAACACTAACGCTTCACTGGAGGTGCACTGATCATGTTAACCTAGCAGGGTGATGAAATATCTGCAATCAAACACACTGGCTCAGTGAGCAAGTCTGCAGCCTCATCCACAACTCGAGCTGCAAATCTCAAAAACTTTAAACACATCATATTGATAGAGAAAGTAAATGTTGAAGGTAAACTTGCAAGTACAACAACAGCTTCCTTTGCATATATTTAAAGAAGAGAGAAATCAAAGTGAACAAAGGACCTTTCGAGAAGAATAGAGGAGCCAGAAAATAACAGAGGAGTTGAATAAATACTTTGCATTTGTTTCCACCACAGAGGACATGAATAGCATTATGCAATTATTAAATCATCAAGGGGCAAAAGGAGGAGAGGAAATAAGTACAACGAACTATCACTAGAGAAAAAGGCTAGGGAAGCTATTCGAGCTAAAGACCAATTTGTCTCTTGGGACGCACGCATGGAAATTGAAGGAAGTAACGACGGAGGTGTACTGATAGTGATCATGCAAGAATCTTTAAACGTTGAAAAAGTTCCTAACGATAGCGAAACTACCAACACCTTGATTTAAAAAGGGAAGGAGACAAAAACAGGCCAGTAAGCTTAATGTATGTTATTAGGAAAATGTTAGAATCTATTGAAATGGACGTAATAGCAGAACATTTAGAAATACATAATACAATCAAGCACAATTAACTTTGGGGCGGCACGGTGGCTCAGTGGTTAGCACTGCAGCCTCACAGTGCCAGGGACCCGGGTTCAATTCCCGCCTCGAACGACTGTCTGTGTGGAGTTTGCACATTCTCCCTGTGTCTGCGTGGGTTTCCTCCGGGTGCTGCGGTTTCCTCCCACAGTCCAAAAGTGTGCAGGCTAGGTGGATTGGCCATGCTAAACTGCCCGTGGTGTTCAGGAATGTGTGGGTTATAGGGGGGTGGATCTGAGTGGGATGCTGCATGGGGTGGTGTGGACTTGTTGGGCCGAATGGCCTGTTTCCACACTGTAGGGAATCTAAACTTGGCTTCATGAAGGGGAAATTGTGCCTGAGACATTTACTAGAATTCTTTAGGGTGTTAACAAGCAGGATAGATCAAGAGAAAATAGTGGAAGTGACATATTTTGATTTTCAGAGGGTGTTTAATAAGCTACCAGACATTAGGATACTTAATAAGATAAAAGCCCATGCTGTTGGAGGTAGCGTGTTGGAACGGAAAGAGGATTGGTTAACTAATAGAAGACAGATAGTTGGGGTACGAATAGTATATACAGGATGGCAACCTGTAACTAGAGTGGAGCCAAAATTATTCACAATATATATTAATGACTTGGATGAGAAAAGTGAATATACTATTGGCAAGTTTGTGAATGATACAAAAATAGGTAGAAAGGCAAGGGGTGAGGATGACACAAAAATTCTGCAGTGATATAGACAGGTTACGTGAGAAGACAAAGACTTGGCAGATGGAATATTATGTGGGAAAATATGAAGTTGTACGCTTTGGCAGGAAGAATAGAGGAGCTGAATATCATTTTAACAGAGAAAGGCAGCAGAAAGCTATGGAACGGGGGGTTTGGGAGGCCTTACCTAAGATATACAAAAAGCTGCCATGCAAGTTTAGCAGGCGAAGGGGAAAGCATATGAAATGTTAGTCTTTATTTCAAAGGGAGTACTGTAAAAAATTATGATCAGAGATAATGGGAACTGCAGATGCTGGAGAATCCGAGATAACAAAGTGTGGAGCTGGATGAACACAGCAGGCCAAGCAGCATCTTAGGAGCACAAAAGCTGATGTTTTGGTGAAGGGTCTAGGCCCGAAACATCAGCTTTTGTGGTCCTAAGATGCTGCTTGGCCTGCTGTGTTCATCCAGCTCCACACTGTAAAAAAAAGCAAGGTTTTGCGAAAACCATGCAAGGCATTAGTGATGTTCCAGATGGAACACAATGAACAATGTTCGACCCCCTATCCAAGGTAAGATATACTGGCATTCAAGATGGTCCAGAGAAGGCTCCGTGGCTATTATTGAGTATGCAGGGACTGTCTTATGTGGGGAGGTTGTGTCATTGAGCCTGTGCTCATTGAAATTTAGCAAAATGAGGTGACCTTATTGAAACATGTAACATTTTTGGGAACTTGACAGTGTAGATGTGGAAAGATTGTTTTACTTTTATGGAAAGGGTATAATCTCAGAATAAGGAGCCACACATTTAAGACAGAGATGAGGAGAAATTTCTTCTCTTAGAGGGTCATGAATCTGTCGGATTCTTTACAACAGGAGGCTGGGTCATCAAGTATATTCAAGGCTGAGATAAACAGTTTTTTAATTGGGAAGGGAAACAAGGAATGAAAGCATTTTACAAATATTGTATAGCATACAGCGACTTGCAAACAGACAATACCCACAAATGTGAATAAACTTATTCCAGGCTAAGCCACGATGGGAGTGAATTTGATCTTGTGCGATTCTCTTTTTCCATAATATGGGAAAAAGGTTAAGTGTGAGAATGGCTCTTTAACTTCATTATTGCACAAGACAACTTCCTCCCCTATCAACTCATTTTCACAGAATTTCTAGCCCAGTGCTAGTTTTTGGAGGTGATTCTTTACCCGCATTTCTCCCCAACAGCTGCTGAAGCTACCTGCAATGCAGTGGTAAACGGAATCTCAATGTTCCTCCTTGGCTAAGTTTTGATGCTAATAGTGTTCTATCTGAACTGTACTTATGTTATTTATGGTGTACGCACCTGACTTTGCCTGAGGAGGGTCCAGCATCGAAAAGGGCATGCACAAAATATTTCTTGCATTTGTACATATGCTGATCAGGGTTAGTCTCTCCTCATAGAAAAAAAGTGCTTGCTGACCTGCTGCAGTTAAGGTGAAAGGAACTGTTTGAGGTTGTAATGAAAGGGCTGATCAAAGACTAGGGAAGGCAATGTTAAATTGTCACTGCGCTAAAACTGAAGCAATGGTGCAATCTCCTTGATTTCAGAAAGGTACAGAAACCCGTGTTTCAGCAGTAGTTTCTATTCTTGATTCTTCCTGCATCAACACCTTTAAAACATTGCTGCACAAAACACTTGTGCTATCCACCACTATCACTGACAACAGTAATTCCGCAGATGTCGAGAAATGCATTCTTTGCAACAGCGCAGCTACGTATGACATTCTTGACATGATTCATTCATTGCCTCTTCAGTGTGGATTCTTGTCCATGCACCTCACACGTCTGGTGTGCAGCTGCTGGATATGAGCAATGTCTGTGAAGAGTTCTTTGCCCAGCAAATTGGGCTGCAATCCCCCACTCCCAAAAGACGCCAAGAATGGAAGATTCAGACTTGGATTCACATCCCTATCTAATTATTTCTCTTTTTATTGCAACATTAAATTTCATAGCAGCTTTCAGATACCATGAGATATTCTTTTGCTGTATTTGGGCTGCTTTCCAAGGAAGCAATATAATCAAAGTCAAAGTCATTAAAAATATTTTTGCTAATAGTGTAGTCTCAGCAAACTTGGACAGTGTGTTCTTGACAACAATGGACTGAGCTCAAGTTACTTCTTGGAACAATACTTGTTTGCAACTCTTCATTTCTCAATTAAGGGATTAGCTATGAGAGGAGAGCTGTTCTTAGAAGATGTTTGACTGTTTATCCTGCTTTTTGGCAAATTTAACCTGCTCCTTAATGATATACCACAAGCCAGTTTATCTTCAAAGAATCATAGAACCCGTACAGTGTGGAAACAGGCTATTCAGCCGAATGGGTCAACAGTGACCCTCTGAAAAACATCCCACCCAGACCCAACCCCCTACCCTATCTCTGTATTTCCCATGGCCAACCCACCTAGCCTACACATCCCTGAACACTATGGGCAATTTACCATGGCTACTCCAACTAACTTACACATCTTTGGACTGTGGGAGGAAACCAGAACACCTGGCAGAAACCCACACAAACATGGGGAGAATATGCAAACTCCTCACAGACAGTCGCCCCAGGGTGGAATCGAACCTGGGTCCCTGGTGCTGTGAGGCAGCAGTGCTAACCACTGAGCCACCGTGCCACCCTCAGGAGGGCACTTCATTCCCAAACCTGCAGCTTCTGCTTGCACCCCTGTTGTATGGCACAGCACTCTGCTGGGGAGATGATAGTGGAGAGGGGTGGGGGTGGATGGTGAAGGGAGAGCAGAACGTAACGTTTGTAACTATACATTTCAAATGTATCATTCTACTTTGAATGCTCTGTTAATCCGGTTCCTGGGAGGAGAGGGGGAGAAATGGAGGAAATTGCCCACATCTTTGCTGATGGAGTAAAGGTGCCCCACAGTTAATAAAGTTGTTATACTCCAAATGGACCATAGGGCTGCTTTCTCTTCAGACAGATACTGGTGGTAGGTTAACCTGAGGGTCACCATGCCTCAGGCGAGGGGCAAAGTTGAGAAAGAGAGTCCTTCATGGTAATGCATGCTGGCGTGAGATTTGAACCCACACTGCATGGCATCACTGTGCAACTCTAACCTGCCATCCAGCTAACTGACCCTCTGCAGTTAATAAGGGCAGTAAGTAAGAGGAGGTTTGGATCAAATGCTTTAACATTTCAATGCTTCCTGAATGAAATATAGCTTTGATCAAATCAGTTTCTCACTATGATAACTTGCCTATTTTTCTGGTAGAAATAAGCCTTTTCTTATCAGGTTTTCTGTTGACCTTCTAGTTGATTTCAAAGATGGGATTTATAGGAGGTGACAGGACTCTTGCCTGCCAGCTGCAAAACCGGTGAGACCCCTATACCACCTCTTTTAAGGAAGGCACATCACTCCACTGCACAGCAGTGGGTTTTCCCATCTGCACAGTCAATCAGAGGTGGGTGCAGGTGGGTGTTGAGCTGGCAGGATGGATAAGGGTCAGCAGGTCACCACTACCCAATTCTGGATCCCCCAATCAGGCACTGAGTACTTTTGAATGGGTGACATCCACCAACATGCTCTCACCTCTCTTCCCGGGAAGCATGCAAACTGGTGTGGGGTAACTTGCCTGTCCTACTTCCCTCTTCGTGAAACTCCCAAAGCCCCATCCCCGCCAACAGTGCTGTTGGTTGAATGCCAGAGGCAGCACCATGAAGCCTCAATTAGCATTAGGCAGGAAGGCTGTTTCTGGCCTTCCCACCATAGATTTAATCAGGGTGGAGCTGGGAGAGATGTTAGATGCTTGCCTGCCTCCTACTGACCTAACTAAATGACCCTGTCATCAAACTTGCCACAAGGGATTTCATTAAATTCCACCCCACAGCTTCAACTTGTATTTCCAAGAAAACTAAAATGTGCCCTGTAAAAACTTTGCCCATTTTAAAGATATGCCAATAAAATAACAAAATATAAAATGTACGAAGTGGACTCATTTGCAAGATTTAAATCAAAACTGATGATTCCTGAAAAGTGGAAATCAATGCTTCTTTATTTTGTCTCCATTTTCTCCCCTTATTTTTGAAATAATTGCTATACTTGAACACTGCCATTTATTACCTTCCTCAAATGCTCTTTACTCAAGTGGAAGTCTAGGCTACAACTACAGTGAACAATTGGATCATATACAAACATGAACCTTTGTTCACCAAATGACCATACATCACTGTACATCCAACAATACCTGTAATCATTTGAAACAGTAACACAGGCTGACAACCATTATCACTTGAATAAAAATAAAGAACTGCAGGTGCTGAAATTCTGGATCAAAAACAGGGAGTACTGGAGAAACACAGCAGGTCTAGCAACATCTGTTGAGAGAAAAACAGAGTTAACGTTTCAAAACCAGCATTGCTCTGATGGAGAGTCATCTGGTTTTAAACATTAACTCCACTTTCTTCCCACAAATGCCGACAGACTTGCTGAATTTCGCCAACAACTTCTGTTTTTGTCTGTTTTTATTTCATCATTATCACTTCTCTTTCTAAATAAACATAAGTTTATCCTTCTCTGTCAATGGAGGTTAATCCCTCATCCCCAATTGTTTCCAAGGTATGAGCCAATTTTTCCTACAACTCCTCATTTCGATCTTTCTAATTAGACTTCTGCTTCCTCTAAAGTGTGTAAATGACTTGTGATTGTTACCATGGTGCATTGTCCTTCCTTATCTTCTCTGCAGTTTTTCACAGGTAGAAAACACTATCCTCCACGAAGATCACTCCTCCTTTATCCACATCAGTGGGACAACCCTCAGATGGTTGCGCGCTTACAGATTGAATCTCACCCAGAGCAATGGCATATTTGTCTGTCCCTGTACTATTACGTGGAATTCCTGAAGAAACGATCCTTCAACATCGTCCCAGTCCTTCAAACTGATATGTTCTCCTATGGGGACACCATCTGTCGACATACAGTAAGGTCCCTTCAGCCCCAACCTCACAATACCTTTTCTTGATCCCATGTTCTAGTTTGATATTGTCAGGCTGCTTGTGGAAATAAGATGTACCTGTATTAAACCTTGAGCCTTTACCTGTTTATGCAGAATTTTGTTACTTTTACCAATATTCCCTGCTTGTGGGTCAATTCCATTTTTATTTCCATTATGAAGCACCTTGGAATATTTAACCTGGATCAAAGGCAATATGTAAATACATCGTTTTTGTTGAAGATCTGCCCTTCCCAAAGTTCTCTTTGCATTCTCCAAGCTAATAGTAGCTGCTCAACATGGAGCTCAAGAACTCCAAGTCTGTGACTGAAAACTAAATGGATTAAGATCTTGAGAATTATCGGTATAAAGCACAAGACTTTACAGTCAGAGCTGGCAAATTGGAAAATGTTATGATTGACACTTATAGCAGTTAGGAGTGACAGAGATTGGCACAGTAAGTTAAACATTGACCTTTTACCTGAAGGAACTGCTTGGAAAAGATCTGTTGACTGGAATGGCCCGAGAATGGGAGGTCTCTATACAGTTTTACCAGGCATTGTTATGAAATATACAACTGCTGACAGGTGTTAAAATCTCAGCCAACTTCATGGCGTTCATTGCTACTTTGGAAGATACGTTGTTGGAATTAACTAGATGGGACTTTACACTGAATCAAGCTACTGTAATATTGAGCAGGATGAGTGAGCTTCTGGCTAAGAGTAGATGAGATGGGATGGCAGTTTACAAAACCCAAGATTCTAAGGTAATTGGGAAGCTAGCTTCATGCTGAGGAAGAGAGAAGTGATGGGCAGTAGACTCATTTAAATGGGTCTTTAAATATGTCAATGAGGCTGCAAGCCTTGGATTTAAAAAGTAGCTTTGAAAGTTCAGCTGCAGTTGGTTAGGTTTTTTGCACCTGGGGAGAGGTTGTTACTACAAACGAAGTGAAGGTAGCTGAGGGAATAATCTAAGGGCTTGACAGCCCCACTTGTGAACCAGGAAGAGCAGGAACACTTCCTTCTCATTCTCAAAGCTTGCCCACCAGAACTGCACATCCATCCAACCCTGCTTTAGGAGCCCTGTTCAGATCAAACTCCTCCACTTCAGGGTTGGTCAGACAATCCCAACGTTAAGGATCAGAACTAAATAGTCACTTGACATCCTTCAAAATACTGTATCTTTCAAAATACTCCAATCTTGCGATTCTGGCAGGGAAGCTAATTTTCCAGATTCCCAGTGTACTACCAAACCCAGCCATTCCTGCTATGCAGGCAATTAGGAATACCATCATCAGCTTCATGAGCATCAAGTTCAATCACTAAATAAAAGTAAAACTGAACTTTTCAAACCCAATTAAATATTTGGAACAGTGTTATCAAAACAGGGTCAATTTTGTAATTTAAAGGATTAAATGTTTCATGCTTCATTACACTCCTCATATTGACAAAACCGAATGATGCTATCGAGAATAATAAGATACTGTATTGCCTTGATCTGTTGTAGAAATTCTCACACATTGCACCATGCTGCACTGCTGCAAGAAATGAAATTGACCTATTTAATGCAGTTTCATAACATTCAGCCAATTTTATGCAAAGACGCTGAAAATTAGAGTATCATTCATTCAACTATGTAAAAAGCATGAAACGAATCTTCTTGAAGATACCCCAAGGTCTCCAGACTATGTTGTTGTGATGTTAAACTGTACAACACTCAATATTCTGTGATCAGGCCTAACAAGAAACTTCCATTTCTCCCCAAAGCACTGATGATGTACCACAAGATGTCAACTTAGAGATGCTTGGCTGGTTTGTCAGTTATGCCCCCTCCCTCAGTTCATTTATTTTCAGTGGGTAGCATTTAAGATGAAAATGGAGAATCTTTAGAGAAACAGTTAAAAAATTTGGCATTGCTGTTTTTTGGCCTGATGCTATGGTCCAAATTAATGAAAGTTTTGATTTGAGCTCACACTTGGCTGTAACACCTTATCTGCTGATCAATATGTTACCCTCATTTAAGGGCTCAATTGGCTGAACAGTTAGTTTGTAATGCAGAGTGGATTCAATTGCTGCGCTGGTTGAGATTACAACGAAGGTGCTACCTTCTAGGTTTTACCCCTTATCTGAGGCATGGTGACCCTCAGATTAAACTTGGCACCAGTCGTCTCTCTTTGTTGAGACAGAAATCGTCTGGCCTGCCGGGACTATGACCTTTATCTCCATGTACTTCATTTCCATTTTCTGTTTCTGTGTTTTTGGTCTTGCACTAATTATAAAAAAATTCTCTACAAACATCAAGTGGAAGAAAATATAGCAGAGTGGAAACAGGTGGAAAAACGTCATCTGTATTATACATCTGTATCCTGCAGTTTATTCAGCCACTTTTTAATTGTGATGGAAAGAGAATCTCTTCTATTAGGAACAGTGAAGAATGAGTTAACAGGATTTGAACTTTGCAAGATCTGAGTGACCCAAAATCCCAAGTGTCCTTTCAATTACGAACTTAATTGTTGAACCCACCATTGTCCTGGCAAGAAGATGCCACATACACTTTTAATCTGAAGCCTGCAAGTCTGTCATATGTATTGACACATTCACTTTCAATTACCATGAATAAGTGCCGATAGTGTTCAAAAGGGGCCAGCAAGGTTTCAATATAAAAGGCAATATCAAAGGGAAATAAAATACAGGATGCATGTTCTGCTGCTCAGCATTACTGAGACTGCTGCTTTTTAAACCCACAGACAGAGAAAGTACTGCTGTGCAATTATTGGCATAATTTTCTGGTCATTTTTATGACTAGACAAGCTTGTGTTACGTTGACGTTAAAGTAATTGTGAAATTTCAACTCTTGCAATGAAACTTTCCACAAGATTTGGCCTTCTCTAAAGCTAGAATGAATCCCCTTGAATGTATTCGAGCTTCACTGGGCAAAATTGATCTTCTCTATGTCATATATATAGTTCACAGTTTATTAAATTATCATCTGTTGCATCGTGCATTTCTTTTGGGCTTTTATAGTTATAACTTTAAAAACAACTGACAATGACTTAGACTACACGTCATTTTATATGATGATATAAAACAGTGGCATTTTATTCAAACTCACTTAACGTAATCAGGATCTAAGCTGATAAAATAACACTGTGCTTTAGGTACAATTTCATGCTGCCCTGACAATGTGATTCATCAGGATCTTAGTGTGTATGAATATGGCAGGATTTTCTTTAGCTGGAGAGGCTTAGCAAAGAAAACTGTTTCCAGCAAACAGAGCAAATTCAGCACATGAAGGGTGGAAGTAATCTGCACATAGAATGTGACTTCTTAATTTATTGGCCAGAGCTCTCATTTGCAATACGAAAGCAATTCCTGCAGCTTCATGTCTATTCTGCTGATGTCCATGAATGCTTCCAATCCCCTCTCCGTTGCAGAAAGCTCACAGTTATTTGTAAATAATATTTAATGAATGAGATTTTAAATAATAAATGACTCTCAGTAATTGCTCCTGTGCTGTGATGGGAGTTCAAATTGTATTGAAATTCTTTTCCTTCAATTACAAACACAAAACAATATGAGAAATTATGGAGTTTTCTAGTTTAATATGAATTTATTTCATGGCTTGCTGACACAGTACAGTGATAGTTTAAATTTATAGCTCCCTCTAATGGACAAGCTTCAGAAATATCTCCATTAGCAAGAGGTGGTATTTTCTGGGGGTGGGGAGTGGAAATGAGGGGGCTGACATTGTCAGACATATCAAATTCTTTGATTGTATCAATCGTATTGGTTAGAAAGCTGCATCATGTCAGGGCAAGACCTGTTACGGTATTATCTTAGTCTAACTTCAAAGGGCAATTTGTAATTACTTCATGGATAAATCAAAGATAAAATAACTTGAATTAATATCAATATGGACCGTTCTGTCCAGCTTTCAAGGTCAATGATTCCATTATTAAATAGACCCCAAAATGATTTTTGCTTTATTTTAATGTCATACATTAATGCAAAACAGAAATAGTCCCAACCACAACGCATTATGTAATTCTCATATACCAAAAAAAATCAAAGAAAAATGAAAACAAAGGACTTTACTCGCCTCCTGGCAGTTGTACAGTGCAATCTTCAAAGGAATAAGAGAATATTGCACATAAAACAATTCTGTTCATTATCCTTATATAATACGATCAGCTGTTGGATTCTGTTTGGTGTGTCGTTGCAGAGTGCAATACATCCAGAGAATTACAAAGAATCTGGAATCTCTCATGCAGAAAGGCACTAACATTTATGACAAGTGATGGCTACAAGATAATATTTTTAAAAAACAAAACATGATAATAAGATATTTGGAAAGATTACATTGACACTCCATTGCACAAGAGTCATTATTTAGCTAATGCTTGCAAAGAGTTCAAAATTAAATAAAGAAAGGGTTGCATTTATATTGTGCTTTAATTGGATACCAGACATCTCAAAGTTCTTTACAGCCAATAAGTACTTTTGAAGTACAGTTGCCGCTGTAATGCGGGAGACACAGCAGCCAATTTTGCAGACAGCAAGCTTTCACAAACTTCAATGGGATGATGACCAGATAGCTAATGCTCTGGTACCGATTTATGGAGAAGTATTGGCCAGGACCTCAAAGAGAATTTTCCTGCTTTCCTTTAGAATAAAAAACACCATTACAACATTGGCATCGACCAGAGCAGGCTGAAGGATGGCACATCCAGCAGTGTTGCACATTTTTAGCACTGAGCTGAAGTGTCAACTTTGATTCTTCTGCTCAAATTCAGGATTTGATCTTGAACCCAGAAGTACACGGAGCTATCGCTAAGCCACATCTGACACATGCATTCACACAAGTCGTGTTGTATGACCTAAAGTACTATCTTCAATCTTCAAACATGCTGTATTGCACTAAACTAAAACTATAGAGTTTTTCTATCATGGTACATCATTCTCATTGAAAACAAGAGGCACGGCAAGTAGTGGTGACAAAAGAATTCATTTTCTTCTGAAATTATTCAGTCGAGTACTATATATTTCTTGATAATCACACAAGTTCTTCCCTTCAGTTAACCAATTCCCAGATAGCCAAGAGAATCTTGCAAGAATGAAATATCCTCCCCTCAGAGAAGAGGTGCAAATATGATACCTTGCGATTGACCTGCCACAGTTAGTCATTTGATCGACACAGCTGGATTGATAGCAATAATCACAATGGAAATGTCTTGAAGCATTGTATTCATTGCTTTCCTATGGAACCGTCCTGGGCCTTATTAGTCCACAGCATTCCCTCTCCAAATGTTTTTAATGAACATATATATTATTAAAATCCTGAAGTTGGAATTAAATCAGGAAATGCAATTCAAGCAATATTATTCTATATTAATGCTTTTGTCCACCAAATTTCCTGCAATCACGTTTGTCATGCTAAGTGCTTTGTACTAGAATAATTGGACAGATTAGCAGAAGGCAATTGTGTAACTTAGATCTGTGCTCTTGCCTTGTGAATTGTGCAAAAACAAACCTGTATTCTGGTGTTCATTGTGTCTAGTCAAAATGGTGTTGGTGGGGCTCCAGATACCAATTCCAACTTAACACAAAGGAACAGTGGCACTAATAGTGTTCCAAATAATTGTTTGGTATACAGAGCAGTAGAATTGAACTGATACGTGCAGTCTACTAAAAGCTGACCCTTAAGTATTGAAATTCACAATTTCAACAATGGCTGATAAATAGATCTAGACATTCTGGCCCAGTCTACAGGGGAACAGAATTTAGGAGCAGAAGTAGGCCATTTAGCCCATTGTATCCATGCCAACTTTCACCATGATCATTGTGCAGATAGAAGCCATTTGGCCCATTGTGTCTGTGCCAACTCTCTGAACAGCATCTCAGGACCCACACCCCCACCCTATCCATAATCCCACACTTAGCACAGCTAACCAGCCTAGCCTGCACATTCCTGGACACTATGGAGCAATTTAGCATGGCCAATCCATCTAACCAGCACTTCCTTGGACTGTGGGAGGAAACCAAGGCACCCAGAGGAAACCCACACAGACACGGGGTGAATGTGCAAACTCCACACAGACAGTTGCACAAGGTTGGAATCGAACCTGGCTCCCTAGTATTGTAAGGCAGCTGTGCTAACCAGTGTACCACCATGCCGGCTGACCATCTATCTCAACACCATACTTTTATGCTCTCCTTATACCCTTTGGCATGTCTCACCTCTAAAGATCTTTCTTAAATATACTCTGTGACATGGTCTCCAGAGTCTTCCTGTTGGTATAAGTCTCAGCGAGGATCTTTCTTCCTCAACTCAGTCCAAAATGGCCTGCAATTTGCTCTGAGACCGTGATCCTTCATCTGGACCCCTAGACAGGGAAATAAAAATCACCACAGCATCCAGTCTATTCAATCCTGTCAGAATTCTATGTGGTTCAATGAAATTCCCTCTCGTTCTTCTAAACTCCAGTGAGTACAGGCTCAGTCAATCTCATTTTTCCTCATATGATAAGGCATCCATCCTATGTGTATTTTGTGGCTGAGGGGGGAATTAATCTTCTGGGAAAAAGTTGCATGATTTGGATAATAGCAATGGTTTCTGTGATAACTACGGATAGACTTTATTCATTAAGCAGTCATTCAGTTTCAGGAAGACATCACGAATTTCAGGTTTTATACATGGTTTATACATTAAACTCTCTATTTGATATCAAGATAGAATGGAATTAGGGAAGTGTTTAGAGGAAGATAATTAACATTTCTAGTTGAATATAAAAGGTCCATGTGTTTTACATTTGCTACAGAGATGCGGGTTTGACAGCACAAGAATTTATAACAAATCATTGTAATGGTTTGCAGGATTATCGTAAGCTATGCCTGAACCTCTCAGATAGGTCAGTCTTCATGAATCCAGTCCTGTGATTTTTCCGGTCAGTCACTCTAAGTCAAATATCTTTCTTAAATTATCTGTCTCTATGGGGATTGCAATAAATCTATGAAGGGTTGATGCAAAACATTGCCAGGGTACTGTGACCCTACAATACAACTTTCGAAGCATCACTACCCATAGGCTTAAACAAAGGGGTTAAAGAAAATCATCTGAGACTATTTGCTGTAATGGAGAGCCTCCCTGTCATGAAAAGATTGGCAAAAATTGGTTGGAAACTCAAAACTCACTTTTGGCAATGTCATCTCACATTTTTATGGAAGGGCTGGGGTTGAGCAAATACTGAGTTTTGTGCATGCATACTTCACAGATGCAACTGGCCATTGCCATCAACATCTGCTTCCAATGAATGGAGATTTTGTCATTCTTTCAGCACAGAGTCCAGAATGGACATTGTTGTTATGCTAACAGCAAATCTGGAGTTTGTGAACTGCTTGGTCAGCTCGGGGTTCCCTTTGCCTACGGTCCTCAGAGAAGGAGGTGCACTTCAAGGTGGTCAGACACACTTTGGGAGCTCAGGTACTTTTCAGGATTGTTAAATGTTCACATAAATTTGCCTAAAAGGCGTATAACTGCATTGGAATTGCCAAACTGTCAAAGAATTGCTGAACAGTCACAGCTGTCAAGGGATTTAACTCTGTTGGGCTTAAAACATGAAAAAGGTGATTTTTTTTATAAAAAAGGGAAAGTGCTAGGTATATCAATGTTCCTGCTGGCAAAATGATTCTAAGTTTTGTGCTGCATGACTGATTTCAAATGAAATTTTGACCTGGCCTATCATTTTCTGAGTGGGATGACGTTTAAGTGAACAGTTTGATGGATAACTCTGAGAGCTTATCAAGGAAAAAAAGTCATAACAAACTGGTTGAAGGAAGTTCAGTGCATTAATTGTTTATATTTTAAAATAAAGGGAATAGAGGGACTAGCACCAGTAGGCACACATTGCATGGCTCCTGATGTCTCCCATGATGTTGAGTGAGTTGGCATGAAGATAGGTCATAAGTCACACAACACTAGGTTATAGTCTAACAGATTTATTTGAAAACAAATGCTTTCAGAGCACTGCCCCTACATCAGGTGAAGTGATTACTTTACCTCTGAAAGCTCGTGATTTCAAATAAACTTGTTGGACAATAGTCTGGTATCGTGTGACCCATTCCACCCATTCCAATACCAACACCCCCACATCATTAAGAGATGATGGGTGAGGAGCATGCGTTGGCAAAAATTGGCACTAAATTAGCCTGTAGTTACAATGGCACATAAAGGATTGAGGGCAGAAGTTGGCATAGGATTTATGAGGTACCATGAGGATATAAAGATAAGTACTGGGGCTATAAATAGACCTAGGCATGAGTGAGGAACATTGGAAGATACAAGCAGTCATGGAACAGGTACAGGGAGTTAGAATGGCACGGGAGGAATATTTCAGCCACAAGTTGAAATCCCAGCCAAACAAGTGAAGTCTCTATCCAGGGCAGGGAAGATAATAAAATGCGTTTGCTTGTCACTCTTTGAAAAGTCCGACTTAGCATTCTTTTCCCAACCAAGTCATGATCACCACCACAAGTTAAAGAAAGGCAGCTACTTGCATTTATAAGACATCTAATACTTTAACAGGATGTACTGCAGTGCTTTGCATCCTATAAAAAAAAACTTTTTGAAGTGTAAACACAGTTGTAATGTACAAAGTTTCCTCACTTAGAAAGAATTCAAATATACCAACAAAAAGTCCACTCTGGCTACCTTTGAGAGCTCTGTGGGTAAATCATCTCTCCCATTTTTAATAATCCAGGATGTGACAAGCTATCTGTCTCAGTTCCCACAATTTGTTGCAGACTACATCATCTGATGAATACATTACTGGAGTGTAAATCTGATTTTAAAAAAACCCCACATTTAAGCAGCAAATCTCCCAGAAATGTCTCAAAATGCTCCACATACAACTAACTATTTTGAAGAGCAATTTGCAAAACAAAAAGAAAAAAATTGGTTCCAGTCAGGCCTTGCAAGGACTAGTTAGATGCATAACCTATTAATTTGTATTTTCAACGATGTCTGTTCAAAGAGGAATGCTGGTCAACAATCAAGACAATTTTCTTGTATTCTATTTGATAGCACTTTTCGATATATTGAGGGGTCTGGATGGAGTAGATAGGGAGTGATTGAGAACAAGACAGAACAGATTTAAGGTAATCGCCAAAAGAAGCAATGGGAACATGAGGAAAATGTATATAGGCAGTGGGTGGTTGGAATCTGGAATACACTGATTGAGAGTGAGGTGGAGGCAGGCCAATTGAGGCATTCAAGAGGGAACTAGATTAACATCTGAAAAAGGGCAGGCTTGCAGGGTTGCAAGAAGGCAGGGAGTGACATTAGGTAAACTGCTCCTTCAGAGAATCAACAGAGTCATGAAGAGTTGAGAGGCTTCCGTCAATGATGGAACTTTTTTCTTTAAATTGTGCCCCAGGATCTTTAAAATGCATTCAAAATAATGAAACGGGAAGACATGACCCTAGTTTAATACTCCAGTTGAAAAATTTTCCCAATGAAAATGAAATATCACCTTGAGTACTACACCGAACAGATAGCATAGATTATGTGCTCAAGTACTGGAGTGGGATTTGAATCTGTAACCTACTACCTTAAAAATTCAGCAAGTTTTCTCTCGAGGTTGTGAAACTGACTCATACAAATGCTGATGTAAGGACTACTCCTACCTAAACATTAACAAAACAAAATGAAAAAAAACATATTTTCATCGTCAAAATTTCATTAAAGACAAATCATGAACCTTTCTTGCAGAACAAAAGAGAAAAGAATACAAATTAAAAGCAAGGAGTCAAATCCACTCATTTCAGGGCTTGTAAAAGTGCTAGAAGTAGGTAGAAGTTTGTTGCACACAGTGTAGGCACAATGGGCATTGCTAGCTATGGAGTAGTAGAGAAGATAGGATGGTGAGAGAATAGGAAACATTTGTAATGCAAACAACAAGTGTCATCAACTTAACATGAAAAAGTCATTATTTGATTTTGATGCAGGTACAATACACAATGGAACCTCAGGAGTAACAGTAATACAGTGTATTAATGTAGCTATCATTTTGTTAATAGTTGGCTGGTATGTACCTCCCAAAACATGTGTGTACGT
Organism: Stegostoma tigrinum; assembly: GCF_030684315.1. NCBI lineage: Eukaryota > Metazoa > Chordata > Chondrichthyes > Orectolobiformes > Stegostomatidae > Stegostoma > Stegostoma tigrinum. The sequence goes on from NC_081375.1 coordinate 29,877,574, forward strand.
CGATGCTTGCTTCCTACAGAATGCACAATACTTTAGTGTTGACATAGCCAAACATGATCAGAGTTCTGTTGAGATGTAGCATCATGGAGCATGCAGTGAAAATATTACTTGTGACATATTTGTATATCTTCAGTTTATCATGGGAAGACTGATTCAATTAGACACATGCAACCAAAGCCATTACTGAACAATATTTACTGTAGAATTTAATGATCTCCCATGTGTAAATATGGTGGTAGAGAATCTGGTGGGGCCTCTTCATCATCTCATCTCTGCGCTGATTATGTTAATGGCAAGATGAACTGTAGATTATCCCTGATCCACATGAGGGCCCTATTCTGCTGTTGCTGCTGGTATTCATCCAGTGTGGACAGAGCAGTCTCTATGCAGGAAGCCTGAGAAGCAAAGCCCGGTATGTTTGATTGTAGAAAATTGCAAATCCTGGTGTGTTTGATTGTAGAAATCCAACAGGGGTGGGGGTAAATAAATCAAGGAAGCCCCACCCCATAAGAGCCACTCCCCTGCCCTTGCTGTTGAACCCCTCCCTCATTACCTTCCTCTTATCTTTACTCAATCTGTGCCTGGGTCCATAATGGTCTCATTCTCGGGTGAGTGCAGCACCAGGAGTAGCCATCATCTCACCAGTGGAGTTGCTGAACAATGAATTGTTGCTTGACTCTTGCTGGCTGATGACGTCAGGTTGGAAGTTCACCCTCAAGGACCTTGGATCTGGGGAAGGTCCACCCATGCCCAGTAAAGTGCCTTCCCAGAAAAAGTGATCGAGGTCTCTCAATAGATGTCCAGCTAACAGGTAGAACCCTTGTCATCTCCACTAAATACTGCTTTTGTCATGTTATAGCAATGTTAGATGGTGGCATCTACAATATGCCTACACAATTTTGCAGCACTATTCTATATAGCGTAAGATATCAGTATGGAGAAAGACATCATGATCTTAAGGGAGGAGATCCTGTAAGTGTTGGTCATTGAGAATGATCATGCTGTGCTTCAGCAATAAGTTAACTATTGAAGCAGGAGGCGGTTGTGTTGTTATTTCCAGGGCATCTTCAACATTATTGAAAGTACTTTCATCATTTGTGATATACCTGAGTGCAGAGCTGCTAATGGAGGAAAAAGGGGCAGGCGTGGTTTCTGCATTCCTCCCAAACAGTTCTTCTCTTTGTGTTCTGCTTTAGTAACATATAAATGGGCAGCATCACAAATGTCAATCTACTATGGAATCACTCCTTTGACTACAATGGAAGCTGATGATATCTGAGTATTGTTAATGGAAATAAAGAAACAAAGGCTTCCATTTGAATAGCATTTTTCACAATCATAGGATGTCTCAAAGTGTTCAAAAGGAAAGAAACATGTGAAGTGTTGTCACTACTGCAATGTAGAAAATGCACAGGCAGTTTGTACATGGCAATCACTCACAAACAGCAAATTGATAATGTCATGGTCTGCTTTAATCCTGTTGGAAAAGGGAATATTGGTCCGGCGTCAAGCAACCACATATGTAAATTCAATTTTATTCAGTTCTTAATATCATATATCTTACTAAATCAAGATCAGTATTACTTTACCCTTAATACATAGCCATCTTATTCCCTTCAATGTCTTAATATCAATGATTATGTGTGGTTTAAAGTTGCCAGAATCTTAACCAATAGTTAAACAGATTGGGTCTTATGAAAAGATAACAAAGTGTGAAGCTGGATGAACACAGCAGGCCAAGCAGCATCTCAGGAGCACAAAAGCTGACGTTTCGGGCCTAGACCCTTCATGAAGGGTCTGGGCACGAAACGTCAGCTTTTGTGCTCCTGAGATGCTGCTTGGCCTGCTGTGTTCATCCAGCTTCACACTTTGTTTTCTTGGATTCTCCAGCATCTGCAGTTCCCATTATCACTGGGTCTTATGAAAAACTTATTTTTGAAGTGCTGTTATTCAGTTCAAAAATTGCTCCATACTGTTGGAGTATGTTGAAGAGGAAATTGTTCATGAATGTTTTGTTGTAAAGTGCAGGATTGTACCATTTCATGAACAACTTAATCACTTCGTGGAATAAATCAGATCCCTCTTTATTCCAAAGCTGCAAATCCACTTCTGTTTCAGCTTGCAATTGATATGCTGTAAAGCATGCAATATAACAGAGCTATTTACTTCAGTCAAACATAACCCAACTCTTGATCTCACTTTATATTTGAACAATCAGATTTGAGGTTTTGATCAAGGTTACATAAACAAGGTGGCATAATCCTCTGACCAGATTGGATGAACTATGAATATCACCTCATGTTGATACCTTCCAGTCCATGAACTGACAAAGCAATATTTCATTATAAAGTGCTTGACTGTGTCAACTAACCCATGGATATTGTTCTGCCTCAACCCAACTCCCTGTTACCTTTTAAATTTAAAATTCATGCAAGTTCTGGCATTTGGACTGGGTTTCATAGTTTGCCATAAGTCCACAGTGAAGCAACTTCTTTTCACAAATGATCTCAAATGTACAAGTTGCTCCATTTCTCAAAAGAATGAAGTCCCAGATGGCAGTCATTTTGCTATTCCACAGCTGACTGTCATGACCCTGGTGGGACCATGGCTCTGATGAAATATGGCCAATTTAATCACTAAAATAAAGAAACTCACACTAGTTTTTGTAAATGATCAACAAAAAAATTATAATAACCTATATTCTAATGTGTGGAATAAATAAATTATTAATTACAAATGTATAAATTTAAACTATATACCTCCTTTAAATCTAAACACAGATTCTCTCAAAGGTAGGATGAACAGACAAGACAATATTCACAGGAATATGATGGATGGAAAGCATAGGTAAAAAGGCATAAATTCAGTGGATCAGAGATCAAGTACATTTCTTTTTAAGGTTTAGGTAATGATATCATGTCATCGACTACGGTAACCCTCAATTCAGCAGGATCTTAGTCCCGGCTTATATTTACAGTTCTTTCATTTTTATGCAGTGTTTTCATCATTGTTTCTTATTGACTGAGACAGGGAGAGATCTCACTTGCTGGTAGGCTTCTTGGAAGGCCGGAGTCCTAAATGCTGTCTCTTCTTTCAGTTCTATGATAGAGCTGCTACTTCAAACAAATGCACAAGTCATCACTGACCAGTTGCCTGTTTCTCCACAAACACACTTCTGGTTTCAGGATATCTCTCAAAAGTATGAAATCCAGCTTTAAAAAAAGACCACCACACAGCTCACTCAAGATGCAAGAAGAAAGCGAGTAATTCTAACCTCTATTTTCTTGCCTAGATTTCCTAATAAAAGATATATCATCACTCCCCTTTGTGGAATGAAGTAAACCAAACGTTACACATATAAATTGTGCTGCCACAATTTTAAACACACAGGTTTTTGAAGATGTAATTAGTAAATTAAACTTTTAATAGATATCCTGCTAAAATATTAGCCCGCATATTATGGAATGGGAGCGTCATAGGGTTATATGGTAACTCCTCTTAGGCCAGTCAAAATGCAAAGCATACCAATGCAAGGCATGTGTGCTTAGGACAATTTTAACTGATGAAAAGTAAGGGTAGGTAGTTTTCCAGTCCCGGCTGTTTTCTTCTTATGCATTCACACACTGTGGGAATTACTGGCTATCCCCTTCTCGCAAGTTGTTTGGCATTACGTCCATCTCATGCTCTCCTCATGCAGTTCACCTCCCCTCTCTCTACCATGGGGCACAATGTTTGGTGGTGAGCTGCCCTAACACTTTCTTGTAAACTCCATTCCCTGTCCCCACATGTGCCTTGATCAGCAAGAATGCTTTCCCCATTCATTGTGGCAGTGATACTCAGAGTGTGGCGTATGTATGAATGGATTTGTGCCCTTAAGAACCTATGAATTAGGGTCTGGAGTAGGCCATTCAAGCCTGTTCCATTATTCAATGAGAGCTGACTGTGGCCTCACCTCCACCTTCTTGACCAGCTCTTATATCCTTTGACTCACTTGTTAGTCAAGAAACTATCTACCTCAGCCTTAAAAATATTCAACAAGCTTGTCTCCACCTATTTTGGAGGATGGGAGTGTCAAAGACTCATGGTGCTCATCCCTGCCTTAAACATGAGATCTATTTTGTAAACCCTGCTAATTCCAGTCTCTCCTGTATAGGGCGTCATATTATCAGCATTCATGCTTGTCAAGCCACCTCAGGATCTTGTATTTTTCAATAAGTTCACTTTCTATTCTTCAAAAATCCAGTGGATGCTGGTCAAGCCAGTCTGACATTTCATCATCATTCCTCTCCATTCCAGGTGCCAGTCAAGTGAGCCATCTCTGAACTGTTTCTAAAACACATATATTCTCTCAAATAACAGGATCAAAGTTGCACACAGTACTTTAATTGTGGTTTTATAACTGCCCTGTACAAAAATGGTAAATATTGAAACTAGAGATTCGATTTCCCACCACGACGTGACTGAATAAATTATTGGAACTATGAGATAATAACTCACTTGGTTCTGATTGGCTTCACCTTTGATCTTAAAAGAAGTGATGAATGAGATGCTTGATGCATTAGTTTAATTTTCTAAAATCCTCTTGACTTAGTGATGGTTCCATTAAAGTGCAAAATAGTCAAGGTAACTTCTTTATTAAAAACATGAGAGACAGAAAACAGGGAACTGTGAGGAAGTCAGTTCAACACCCTTCATAGAGAAGATGTCAGAATCTGTTATTAAGGCATTATATAAAGGCACTTAGAAAAGTTCAAGGTAATCAGGCAGAATCAATGAAAGTGGAATCTTATTTAATCAAATTATAGGAGTTCTTCAAAGAAGTAGTCTGTGCTGTGAATGATAGAGAATGAGTGAATGTGTTGTATTTAGATTTCCAAATCACAGCATATCCACTGCCAATGCATCTCCATTGATGTATGCCTCACTCTTCATGGTCTGGCAGCAAAGCCACAGAGTCAGGTTGTGTTAGGCCTGGAGTGGGGACTCTTAGCCTTTGGCAAGGCAGTGCTGGCACTTCCTGGTTGTGTCGGCCTGGAGCCAGGGTGTCCTCGTTGGTGGTGAGGCGGTGGCAGAAGAGTTGGGGGTTCCTGGTTGCGGGGTGAGTGTGGACCCAGCAAGGAACTTGGCATTTGTGGCCTGTTAGCGAGGTGAGCCCAGCAAATGAAGGGATAGTGCCTGAAGAATGATGACTCTGAAGTTGGTGAGTCTGATGCAGGCAGAGGAAGGGTGGCAGTCCGGGTATCGTTGGTGAGCTGGGTCAGCACTCACAGCAGAGGTGGCAGAATGAAAGATGGATTCTCTTTCAGCTATATCTTTTTATTCTTCAGCTATTCAAAATGGTGCCATATTGTAATGACAGTTGAAGCTTTTCATTGTATTTTAGTGTGTTTTTCGTGCAGAGTGCAAGTGACAACAAATCAATCATTCATTAATCTACTTTCTCAGCTCACTGTAGCGAGCTATATTTCATGCCCTTCTTGTTGTAGTAATGTAAGATTAAAACACTAGTCTTAGATCCACATTTCTCTCTCAAACTGAATATGGTAGTCAGTCTTATTCAGATCACATTCCACCATATCACGATTCTGAACACTGAAAAATATCCTTCATGGCAAGAAGGAAGTTAGAAAATTGGTTAGGACATATGTTAAAATAGTTCTGAATACTGAATTCTTATGTGCAAGCTTCCTGATGTGGATTGTATGAATACTCTATAGCCGAAGAATTATAACGGCACTATATAGAGAAAGTAAAGTAGAAAATCAGTTTTCATCGACATCTCAGAATTTTGCACACAGCTCGATCAAATTTAGTTAATCATACTATTACAGATAATATTGAGAAATTGTGCAATTGGATATAATTATGTAAATAAAGCCAATTAGAAAACAAATTGTCACTTGTACATCAAAAGCACATTTTATATATTTATGAGTCTTTCAACATAAAATTAGTATTAGAGAATATATGTTACTAGCTATATGCTAAATCGATCACTTTCATTCCTTAATTAGATATTTCAGAACACTAATTTACTTGCTTAAATGAAAAATGTCAGAGATAGTAAAAACTGCCAATGCTGGAATCAGAGATAACTCAATGTGGAGCTGGAGGAACACGGCAGGCCAGGCAGCATCGAAGGAGCAGGAAAGTTGACGTTTCGGGTTGTAACCCTTCCTCAGAAGACCCTTGTATGTGTAATGTCTACAAGAGCATGTGAAAGGCTAGGAATTCTGTGATGAGTAACTCACCTCCTGTATCCAGAATAATTTTCTACCACCTATAAGGCACAAGAATAGTTCTTATTTGCCTGGCCGACTGCAACTTCAGCAATATTGAAGAATATCAATGTCATCCAGGACAAAGCATCTCACTATACTGGCACCCCATCCACCACCTTCAACTCCTTTCAAGACTGGTGCAAAGTGGCAACAGTGTATACTTTTTCCAAGACTGTAGTAGCCCACAAAGCATCCTATAACAGCCTTTTTAAAATCCAAAATCTCTGCAGCTCAGAAAGACAAGGGCAGCAGATACATGGGAATACCATCACCTTCAGATTTCTCCCAAAGACACACCATCCTGAAATGGAATTATATTGCTGTTCTTTAACTGTCAGTGCCAAAGTCCAGCAATTCCCTTCCTAAAAATGATACAAGAACGCTGTTTACCACCGCCTTCTTCAGGGCAACTGGGATTGGCAACAAATGCTGGCTAGCAAGTGACACCCACATTCAAGGTAGGAATAAAAAGAAATGCAAAATATTCAGGCTTTTTTGAGGCCACTCAGCTCAGCGCTACTAAGTGCTACTATTTTAAACGGAGATAAAAAGAACAAAGTAGAACAATTTCATAGGTACAAAATAACTGCAACAATTATTTTATTTAATGCATTAAAAAGATTCATCACACGCAACAAAAAAGGGCACATTTTCACTCATCATCCTTTAATATTTCTCAAGTAGCTAGCAAGCCACTTAATTGGTGTAGATATCAAACACTTCACCAATCTAACCAGATAATCTTTGGTGAAAGCTGCTGGATGACCCTTGAGCAAATGTTGATAGTATCTGTCCTGGAATCCAGCAGAGATGAAGTGGTGACAGGGATTGGGGTGGAATGGGGCAGGGTGGTGGCAGCAGGGTGGATGAGGTTGGGGGCTTGCGAGAACTCTGACTTGTGGGAGTATTGCCATCTATGGGCTGCAAGATCCTGGTTCACGTCCCCCCGCCATGGAGGTGCATCACAACATGTCCAAAAACAAATTCTGTCATGGATTGATGGCAGTCGTATTGTTGGTGAGGGAGGAGACATGCAAAACATGCAGATACTAAGTACAAATGTTTGTCCATGATCCAATAAATCTGTTTCCTTTTGGGTGATTTATCTATGTAGTGCAAGGTGTTCAACCCACACTCCCTCTGGGATGTTCCACACTCCACGCCCCCCACCCCCCAACTCTTGCTGGTGCGCTGACATCTGGTTCCCAAAACCGCTGCTGCCTCTGGGTTTCAAAGGTCCATGTAGTGGCCAAATAAATTACAAAGAACCTCGTCCATAACCATCTCCCAAGACTGATATCGTCCAACCTTGGCTGCAGGCAATTCCCAAAGCTCCGACAGCTACAGTTTATTTTCATGGATATTAGAAGAAATATTCTCCCATGGTGATGTTCAAGGAGTAGCACTGTAAGACAAGTGGTGCTCACATGTGAACACATGAATCAGAACCAAGAGCAGGCCATTTGGTTCCTGAGCCATTCAATCAGATCTATTGACTCCACATTTCTGCTTAACTCAAAAAATCTTTCAGCCCCTTTGCTCATCAAGAATCTGTCCAGCTCTATTTTAAGTATTCAGTCTCTACTTTCACTGCCTTTTGAGAAAGACAATTTTAAAGACTCATAGCCTCTGTAAGAAAAACATCTCCCAATTTCAGTCTGAAATGGGTGATTTCTTTTGATTAAACAGTGACCTCCTTATTCTAGATTCAGCCTCAAGAAGAACCATTCTTTTCACATGTTTCAAATCAAGTTTCCTCAGGGCTTTATGTATTCCAATTAATACGGACCTGTTACTCTTCTAAACTTCAGCAGCTAGAAGCCTAGGCTGTCCAACCTTTCCTCATAAAACAACCCATCCACTCTAGGCCTTCTCTGAATTGCTTCTAATATATTTGCATAGCTCCTTAAATAAGGAAACTATTACTGTACCCTGTAAACTTAATGTGGTCATATCAGTATCCTGTATAACTGAAGCAAAAATTTCCTACTTTTGTACGCAAGTAGCTTGTAATAAATGATTAATTCTAATAACTTTTCTAATTACTTGCTGGACTTAACATGTGATTCATACATAGGAGCCCGGATGCCTCTGCATCTCAGAGCTTAAATAAATAATGGTTCTTACAGTTCCGCAGCACTAATGGAAGCAGCATTTATATTTGTGCCAGTTCCATGCCAATGGCAGCAGATTCATCTCAGAGTCAGAAGCATGAGTGTTCAAACTGAGGATGTAGGCTGACTTTTTCAGTGCAGTACTTGTGTGGGATGGGGATGTTGCTTTCACCCAGTGTGCTTGCAAAAATTTCTTCAAACAACAACATTCTTTACAAAGTAGTTCTTCATTCTTCAGTAATTTTGAGACACCTAACTGTGTGAAAATTGGGATGGATAGTGGAGAAAATTATCTAAGAGTATAACAGGACCTTGATTAGATAGGCCAATGGGCTGAAGAGTGGCATTTGGAGTTTAGTTTACATAAATGTAAGGTGTTGCATTTTGGTAAGACAAGCCAGGGCTGGATTTATACAGTAAATGGTACAGTATTGAGGAGTGTCGCTGAACAAAAAGGCCAAGGGGCGTAGGTGCATAGTTTCTTGAAAGTAGAGTTACAGGTAGACAGGGTGGTGAAGAAGTCACTTGGTATACTTGTTTTCATTAGTCAGTGCATGGGTATAGGAGTTGTGATGTCATGTTATGGCTGTACAGGACATTGGTGCAGACAAGGTTTACCAGGATCTTACAAGCATTGGAGAATTTGAACTTTTGGGAAAAGCTGAACAGGCTAGGTCTGTCTTCCCTGGAGTGTCGAAGACTGAGGGTGAGCTTATAGATGTTTATAAGATCATGAGGGGCATGGATAGGACGAACAGTCAAGGTCTATTTGCTAGAGTGGGGTGTCCATAACTTGAGAACACTGGTTTAAGGTGAGAGGGGAAAAGCTTTAAAATAAAGGGCCCGAGGGGTAACTTTTTCATGCAGAGGGCAATGTGTATCTGGAATGAAGTGCTTACTATTTCCTCAACAAGAGGAAATAGTAAGGGCAGGTACAAATACATTTTAAAAGGCATCTAGGTGACTACCTGAATAAGAAGGGTTTAGAGGAACATGAGCCAAATGCTGGCAAATGAGACTAGGTCAGATTGGGATGTCTGGTTAGCACGGATCAGTTGGACTGAAGAGTCTGTTTCTGCCCTAATTGACTCTACTTGTTTGCATAACAGACAAAAATATATCCTTTGCCTTGTCTAAACATCAGGTTTTGCCACTGTAGATACAGTTGCTGATATGCTGCGCAATGTAAGCCATGTGAATTCACTCCATGCTATTTGGGCTCTCAGTCTCTCTCTTCACTGACAGGGCTGCGAGACAGCCATGGTAAGCCAGATTCTCGCAGTGTTCCAGCTGTCAGTACTGTGGCAACACTTCCAAAATAGCCCCTTTGCTGAATGCCTGCATCTCAGTAAACCATGAATTAAAATACAAAATATTCACTTCTGTTTGATTTGTTGTCATAAAAACAGTTTATTACATTATCCATCAATGACCTTAAGAGCTTTAAAGGACGTCATTGGTTCATTCTCACTAGGTCCTTTCAGCCTGCTCTTGAATGGGGAATTTTTGAGAATAGAGCTAAGCTCAGGCAAATAGTGTTTTCTGCTGATATTACATATCCTTTTAATTATCTTATTTTTCATCCAAATTACTAAAATTGAAACTGCACACCACTCAATGGTCTGCATCGTCACTTTTGATTGTCTTGAAGTAGCACAGCAGTAAGTGCACTTGACAGTTCCTTTATGTCACTGTGTCATTTACCTACCTTATGATGAAATCAAAATGCAGCAAACCACCAGTCCTGTACATCATCTCACATGTATCAGCTTACTCACAAATCAAGCTTGAACATCTCTCTCACAGCCAGAACACCAATGTTTTCATAAATCGACTCAATATCCCTTTTGATATGCCCTCAATTTCACATCCAGTTATACAACACTACTTTCACACATACCAATCATCTCACAGATCAACAAAATCTCCTCTAATTATTTCTGGCGACCAGCACTCAAACTTTTTTTTTAATATCACGAAATACTTTCATGTCAACATCCATATGTCACCAGGACATGCATAGTAAGAAAAGAACACAATAGGACACACTGTCTCACTGTGAGGAAACTATAACTTAATAGCAGTTAGGTATATATGTACACTTTGTACAGAGAAGATTATGTCTGTTACAGCAACTTGCAAAGCTCTATAGAGTAATCACAAACCTAGCTCCCTATTATACATATTCTGAAAGTACCACCTCTTATTAGCACCTCATTCTTTCAGCCTCATTTTCCTCTCCTTTACACTTATTCTTAATCTTTACTTTTGTTCTGGGAGTCAACAATGCTTCTATGCCTTCATTGATATACTAATTCCCTGGGACTAAATTACTTATTTTCCTATGTTTGCTGCTAACTAATCATTTTCTAATCAATGGTTGGGGCTAGCGCTCAGCCAGCCAGATAGTACCAACAATGCTGTTCTGTGTAATTATGCAAATATGGCAAAGAGAAAACGAATGGGGCTGCTCCTGGAAAGGGCAGATAAGCAGAGGGAATATGCGCGACGTGTTTACCATTGTCATGTTTAACTGTGTTGCCTGTAAGATTAATGTCACCAGCGCAGTTCCCTCACCATTTTAATGCTGGTAATTTGCATAAGCAATGTTGTATTTGCTTCGAGTACCAATTTTCTCCAACACCCTCCCCCAACCCCTTCACAATCTGCACTTCCAACACCTTCATTAGCTTCCAAATACAGAGGCCTAATTACAACATGAGGTTGTGGGAGTTTAATGGGCTGATACTGAAAATATTATCGTTTAGGTTTTTGTGTTGTGTTGGTACAGTTAAAAGGTTATTTCACCTCTGAAGTATTATCTATGCAGGAAGCACAACATTCAGACACCAACTCACACAAAACTGTAACATAAGGTACTATTATTTGGAGTAGAAGAGCTCTCACATACTACAATCAAGACCAGTTTAATGAATTATCTTATTGTTACTGAAAACTCTCGAGTATTTAAATATTCCATCCTTCCCTTGTTCAATAAACAATGTGAATTAATTATTAGCAAAGGTTCACATGCCAACCAGATGGTAATTAAATGAATACAAACATGTTACATAAGGGGCGAAAGGCTGAGAAATATTTTGTAAAGATGTCTATTAGATAAAAGAATGCTCTGTTATTTGCTTTAATAATATTCATCGATGAATTTGCTTTCCTCCTTCACCATTGACAGCCATCTGCTTCATATCTGGACCACACACTCTGGGTTCCTTGCTAATGCGTCTGTCTCTTCATTTCTCACTTCTCCTTTTCAGACCCTCCTTAAAAGCTATTTGTTTGACCAAGCTTTGCCTATCCCTATTGATACGGCATTCTTTGGGCCAGTTTTCTGACGAGTGGCAATTAGACTTCTGCTCCTTTCTGATGTGAATGAAGAGCTCTGTATTACCGACAGGAAATTCCGATCAGGGTTCCTTCAGAACTTTTAATTCTAACAGGACCTTCGCAGCAAACCGTCTCCCTGTTTTCACAGCAGTCGGTTGTCAGATTCTGAGATTTAATGTCTAGTATCACAAACAGCCACTTTGACAGCTGCTGTGAAAGGATAAGTGTGTGAGAGGAAGATGACGTTAGTGTGCTGGGAGGATAGGGTGCTAAAATGCCAAGTGGATGTGGAATCGGGTGCTAGGTAAACAGGATGGCAGGTGGGTAAGGTGAAGGGTGGCAGGGTGCAAAGTAGGTAAAATGACAGAACAGAATGCCAGGGTCATAAGTTCAGAATTTAAACGCTGAATTCTTTAGGGTACGTTGACTGGATGGCAGATATTAGGTCTGGCTGGAGGCTGGATTGTTGTGGGATCCCATGGGGGTCAGACGGAGTGGCTAGTCCCAGAGGAAGAAGTGAGGGTTGTGTCAGGTTCTGGGCGAGGGTAATGGGAGGTTTAGTGTTTGATGAGAGGAATAGGAGGAGGGTCAGTTATTGAATCCAGGACAGAGAGGGCTGTTGTCAGGTACCAAAGAGTTGTCCAATGACTGAGTATAGTGAAATCCTGGTAACCCTCAAAGATTTTGCCAAGCTATCACAACCATAGTTGTACTCCTGAGGGAGTCAAACACGTTGATTATGACCATAAACTTGTCCACTGTGCCAGCTATTAGGGCACCCTTGCCAGTCGTGGCCTTGTGAATCCCAAGAAAAACCATTGGTTTCTCCTTCAGTAACCACCAGTTGGCTTTTGTGTTCTCTACCTTATTGCAGCAAAAGCACAGGCTTTTGGGAATTATACATGACCTCTGAGCATTCCTTCTTCAACTGTGGATGACTCCCTGGGTTCTCATTATTATTCAGCATTTAATTAATACCCATAATCTAGCAGTCTCCCACTATATTACTTCTTGGTTCCACATTTGTCCCACCTCATCTCTGGTTTAATCTGGAAATGAGTAACTAGAATTTGCATAATCTTCGGCTTCCTTGTTTTTGGCCTCCTATTTACTTCTGCCTGGTTGACTATAGTTCTGAAGTCCTCAACACAGTAGTTAATGCTTTTAATGCATTCTTAGTTATCTCACCCTTACCTACAAAGAGGTTTTGACATTGGGTGTGCTTTTTGTTGGTATTGAACAAAATGCAATAAGAAAAACTGCTAAGTTTAAAACAAAATCAATTCTACTTGTAGCTTCAAATTTATTCATTACATAATTTTTCCAATCAAATAGACAAATCCACAATCTGTTACAAACTGGGGAAAATGGTAGCATAGGCTTCTCTTTTTCCAATTCTCAACTGAATGCAGATAGCTCATCCAGCTGAATCTATGTGTTAGAATGTCCACTCACATACAAGATATGCCAACCAATTAGAAAAAGGTAATTACAAAAGGAAAGCAGTACGTGGTTAGGCAATTCAAGATCCAAAATTCACTGTTATATTTCACTTCTATGAGATGGAATCTTACAATGCTGCAGGTCTAATAATTCCTTCAGATTTACTCTAGAAAAGGGAGGTTGGAAATTCTGACAATGAATTCACAGTGGCCTATTACTTGCAGGAACGGGTTTGTAATTTGTTTTTGAATTTGCAATCTAGCTCCTCAAATGTAGGCAAAAAGCTATCCCCACCTCTCTATCTATTAGTAGATTCTAGGCAGGGTTTTTTCTTGCTGTTCTGAAGAAGGTTCACAGGACCTCAAACATCAACTCTGCTTCGTCTCCACAGATTCTGCCAAACCTGTTGAGTTTCTCCAGTTATTTGTGTTTTTGCTCCTTTCTTACTGTGCCAGATCTAGTTTTCTTTTGAGTTTCTGTCTCCCACACTGACTAACAAGAGGCAGCTCTCAAGGTGTCTGTCAGTATATGCTTGTTTTTAGCACGAGCTGGTTTCTGACAGGTGACCATGGTATCTGCTTTCCTATTGCCCACCCATTAGGATACACAATGAAATTTGGGTCTCTGCATTTTACATTGCCTTGTGATCGAGTCGGTCTTCCTCACATATATCCTGTGACATTCCGTTCTGTAGCCGGCATGTCTGTGGGGGCCGTTGTGCCAATGTTTCATATTTGGACAATAGCAGCTGTTAACTCCATAGAAAAGATCTGTTGCACTCCAACGTTTTCTCAATGCAATACTCCCAATAATATTGCTGACATTTTAATTTGCTGACTGAATAAGTAGGCTAAATTTTAGCATTGGGACAGCGTTTCTGTCCTTCAGTAGAGAAGTGGGAGGGCCACCTGACCTTTCAACTCCTTGCTTCTGCGCATTTTCCATGTTTTAAAAAGGAGTGCTAATTTTTCATAAATTTGAAGATTTAACTAAGCGGGTACGAGACTGAAATGGTGTACTGTATTCTTAAGTGCAACCTGGGCACAGTCCTGTGCATATAGACTGCAACTTCACTATTTTTGAATTCTATATCTATTAGAAATCAATCACAGTCATTTGTTAACATTTTAATTGCTTTGCTGACTGGTAATGCCATTTTAATGATTTGTTCACCTGTATCCCTAGATCCCTTTCCTTCTCTACAACATCAAGCTGCCAATTTTCTGCAGAGTTTGTGGTGTTTCTGTGTTTGCAGCACCTCACACTTAATGATATTGAATTTTATTTGTCACTGAACTGCTCATCCTGCGGGATTTCTAATATCATCTAGTATTAGATTGTATCCTTACTCAGGTCTGTACATTAAAAGAACTTGGTATATGCAGGTTGTTGCCATTCTAACATGTAATTAATCACTTATCGATGGACAGAATCAGACATTAAAAAAAAACTGACCGGCTTATTGACTCCACACAGTGTCATTATTAACACGAACGCAGGCAAGTTCTGCAAGAAAGGCTCCATTTTCGACAGTTCCTAACATCAATGAATTAGATTAACCATCTTTGGTCATATTCATTTCCCAGAAATGCCCAGTGAGATGCAGCTTGCTTCAGAGTGAAGAGGTGTCATTGTGCAAACTCCCAGCTGCTCAAAATCTGCTTTTACATTTCTGCCCAGCATCAGGGAGGGTTGGAAAACGATCAAAAATCCTCAAAAAGATGGAGCTCCTTGTCAGAATTTATATATTCCATGCGGCATTCAGTTCTGGCAGAAACATCAGTTTTTGCCACTGCATTTGGAAGTTTCTGCATTGTCACATGTATATTGCAGGACAGAGATTTGTTCCTTTCCTGACTTGCTGCTTTTCCACTCCCGTTTAGCTGTTCATTTTTTGTCATTTACTTTCTCTTGCCCTCGATTCCACCCGAGGCTTTCCTCTTTGTTCTTCTTTGCATATTCTTCACCCTCCCTCACCTCACATTTCACTTCTCAAAGCCCTTTTTAAAAAAAATTACAGTTTCCAAGAAAGGTCACACACCTGCCATGTTAATTCTGCTCCATTCTCCACAGATGCTGACAGACCTGCTGAGTTCTTTAAAGTATTTTCAACCTTTATTTAAATAAATTACCTGAACAGTTGAGAAAAGCTTATCATAAACTAATTAGGTTCATTTGAATTGTAAAGATGGAGAAACAAAGGCATTAGACTGAGAATGAACTATTTGGAAAGGGGACTTAGCCTAGACAAATTATTTGGAAAGAAAAAAAATTAAACAGTGCGAGATATTAAATTCCAGGTAAATAAGTTAAAGCTTAGCTGCATTTCAAGACAGTATAGAGCCAGTGCATCAAAGGCAGGGATTCAAAACCATTCGGGCGGCACGGTGGCTCAGTGGTTAGCACTGCTGCCTCACAGCACCAGGAATCTTGGTTCGGTTCCACTTTTGGGCGACTGTCTGTGTGGAGTTTGCACTTTCTCCCCGTGTCTGCGTGGGTTTCCTCCGGGTGCTCCAGTTTCCTCCGACAGTCCAAAGATGTGCAAATTAGGTGGATTAGTCATGCTAAATTGCCCACTTTTCAGGGATGTGCAGATTATAGCGAAGGGCCTGGGTGGGATGTTCTGAGCATCAGTGTGGACTTGTTAGGCTGAAGGGCCTGTTTCCATACTGTAGGGATTCTATGATTCTAAAAGACCAGAGCAAAAGTAAGGTGAAATAAAAGAACATTATGTAAACCTGGGGACATCATATGAACTAAAAAGTGTAGAAGGGAGAGAAAAAAATGAACTGGAAGATGAGGAGGGATTTTGAAAGAAAGGAAAGGTCTCTTATCAAGGGGAATGTGAAAAAGACAGCATTAAAGCCAAGTATTCAAAAGGAAATTAGGCTTAAAAAGTAAATAATACTAAAAACAAAACTAAAAGAGCCACCCGGCTCAGTTGCTGTACATCCAAGAACACTGAAGAGGATTGTGCAGTGATAGACAGAGGCCCATGTACACAGGTTTGTGCAATAATGAGACAGATGGTAGATTCAATTCAGTGTAGTGAAGTGTGTGTTAATGTATTATTTTTGTAGGCAAATATAAAAAAGGGAATATACACTCAGTGGAAAAACACAAAGTATGTGGAGGACCACAGTGTCATATGGGAGAAAAATATACTTCTGCGTGTGACTTATATACCACAGCATTTTGTATGTTATAAGTAGGGACATAGAGGTATCAGTAAATGTTAGTAATTCAATGGTTAATCCACATCCTCCAAGCTCAAAGCCATGGTAAAGTGACCTGAATGTTTCATTCCATGTTTACTAATATAAGCAGTTGCATGAATTATCCTGTCCTCCTTTTTGAACAGTTGTGAAGATAATTAATGCATGTTATTTTAAAATTGGTGTGGAATCAAAAGTATAAAATTAAAATTACTCACTCATAACTGAATTAGAACTTTTACAGAACATGAGTTCAAAAGGAGCCCAGGCTGACAGAAGAATCAAAGTGCTTTCTTTTCAACAGTTGAAATAGGTTTTGAGAGAAATGAGGTTGGGCAGTTCCCTACCAGGCACCTGAACAAATGTAGCACTAATTGACAGGTTTTCTCAGAGCGACCAGGAACGTGCTAATATGAGGAATGGAAAGTGACAGAGGTATAGTAGGGGGTGTCTTTTGAAGTTGGGGCAAGCCACATTGTTGGAACAGAGTTAGGTTAGGTTTATGTGCAACTAGTGCAGATGTGCTTGATGTTGACACCAATTGGAAAAGCGAGCTCTAGTCCCTGGCTGGGACGTCTGTCACTTTGATGAGCACAAACAACTCTCTGGTTCCGCTCAAGAAAGTTTATTTGTTAAAACTATTGAGGAAATGAAGCATGGAGGGGAAAAGTGAAGAACCAAAGATGCTACAGAGCTAATGCTGTCATGCATAGGACAGACACACAGACAAGTGGGATGAATAATAAATGTTCAAAAGTACTCAGGGGTGTCCAGTCAATCAGGTAACTGTTCAGCTTGCAGCCAAAATCCATCACAACACAGCTATCATTCCTGTTTTGCAGATAGGGCTGGACAGAACAATCCGTTTCCTGACTTTGCTGTCTGGGAAACTCCGAAATTTGCAGATTCTTGAAAAGAACTGAAACCATTTTTGACAAAATTATGCATCTGATGATGTGTAAAGGTTAGCTGTTGGGATTAAGATTTGTATCAGAAATAAAAGACTTGATGCAATGTTATTACTGTCATCAAAATGCACCATATGTAACTGTGTAGTAAATAATCATGTTGGTCTCTGCATAAGTTGTGTGCCAGGCACATTATGAGATGTTATCTACATAACACAATGGAACCCTGAGTGTTACACTCAATTACACTTAGCTATTTGGACTTGAATGAAGGTCACAGAATCATAGAATTGTTACAGCAGAGGATGACGCTATTAGCCTTCCGTGTTTGCTGTTGGATCCATAGGAGCAATATATCTAGTGTCACTCCTCTGTTTTCTCCCTGAAACCCTGCGCATCTTCCTATTCAGCAGCAATTGAATCCCATCTCAAATACCTTGATTGGACCTGACTCCACTCTTGGTCAATGCATTCTAGATCATTACCATTCACTGTGAGAGAAAGTGGTTTTTTCACATGTTACTACTGCTGCTTTTGCCCATTACCTTTAATCTCTGGCCTCTTGTTTTCAATCTTTCCATGACTGACAGCATTTTTCCCTGTCTACCCTGTCCAGATCCCTTATGATTTCAAAAACCTCACTCAAATCTCCTCTCAACTTTCTCTTCTATAAACAAAACAATGCCTAACTCTTCCAGCATTTCCACACAACTGTAGCTCCTCACCTCTGAGGACGTGCCCGCAAATCTTTTCTGCACTATCTTTGATGCCTTCGAATTTTTTTTAAAAATATGCACTGCTCAAAGCTGGATGTAATACTCCAGTTGATACTGTCTACACCAATTAATTACACCTAGGATGCACTATGCTAACAAAGTGCTCTCAACCAATCCTACCACCTTCAATTAATTGTTCATATATGCAGCCTGTTTGCTCTGCTCCTGCACTCTATTTAGAACCTTACCCTTTTAACCTTATTATCTCTCCCTGTTCTTCCTAAAAGTTACTTTTCCTTTTTCTGTATTATGTCTTGTCTGACACCTGTTTGCCCATTCTGTTGGCCTGTTATTTTGAAGTTCTGCACTATCACCTTCATCGCTTATGATTTTTCTAAGTTTTGTATCATCTGGTAATTTAAAACATTACAAAATCCATTCTCCAACATCCTCCATAATATGAGACTCTTTCTCCCCTGCCCACGTCTGCTTCATCCTCTCCAATGAGGCCAAGGCGCTTTGCTGCTCTGACAACACATATTAATTCTTAACCAGGACCTGCAATTCCAGCCTCTATCACTAATCACCACTACCCTCAAAATCTCCCTGGCCCTACATTCATTCCTGCAACATTAGATAACAAGGATACCTACATGAAGCTCCTACTTATCGAGTTGAAGGCAGAGCCGCATTCATAATTCCAAACAAACTCATCTCCAAAACTCTAAGACCTAGTTCTTGGCTCCCGCCTCTGTAACTGGATACTCAACTTCCTGACCCATAGGCCACAATCAGTAAGAATAATAACAACTCCTCCTCCACGATAATCCTCAACACCAGTGTCCCGCAAGGCTGTGTAATCAACCTGCTACTGCGCTCCTTATACACTCACAACTGAGCGGCCAAATTCCCCTCTAATGATAATATAAGAAATCTTTCAAGCTATATTTTTCAAGATATTGCCTGGAAAATGAAAAGGACAATAGGCTGCTTGTTCATTTGAGTAAGTCCGACTTGAAGGTCATCACACCTCAAGCAAGGAGCAAGGAGCAACGTGAAGAAGACAGAGTGTTTCGTCGGGAACTCAGGCAGTACAAGAATTGAACCTGTATCATTAGCATCATTCTGTCATCACAAACCAGCCATCCAGCCAACTGAGCAAACCAAGCTCCTTTTGATTCTCTGGAAAATATGTTTCTGCTGATCACCAGAAGTCTTTTGCAAGAGCAAGGAGGGAATGCTTTTGCATATGACTAACTGTTTGTTAAAATGATAAGACAATGAAAACTATTTACAGTTTCATTTGTAATATATGAGTTGGCTTTTTCAAACAAGAAGACCTCTGATTGATTTAAACCACACTTGTCGAAGCAATGGCCCAGACTGTTTATTTCAACAATGACTTAATGGTACATTTGAGTTAACATGCTATGGCAGCCATTTCTGTTCCTGGCTCAAAGTGAGTAAAAACAGAATTCAAAAAAGCCTACATCAGAATTCAATCAGAGAGTGAGTAAATCGAACAAAATGTAATGGTCAGGTAAGCAGTCAAAGTATTGCAATCTGACTGCAATAACTTGAAAGAGGAAGAGTGAATGAGCTAATACTCCATTCAGATAAGAACTTTTGTAATTGCAGAGAAATCTCTACTTCTTCACAACTTTCAGCAACCAATGCATCAACACAACTAAGAAACTTCAGGCCTGTGTGGATATAAAGAGTAAGTTGAATTTTATTTTTATAATTATCATTTTTTCTCCATTTGTACCTAATTGTTTTTAGTGTGGCAGTGTGGGTGAACTAAGTATGTGGGACATTATATATTATGTTAACCTGCAAGTGTGTAAGAATGAAAATAATCTTCATTTTTTTAAAGACACAAAAGCTTGCTGTTGGATTATGAAATTTGAATCAATCACTCCAAGGGTAAGAAAATACATATATCACGTAAAAAGTGTATTTTGATTGAAGGCAAAGAAAAGAAAGCATAGAAAATTTGACTGTGGCAAGATTCACAAGTGTTTATCACTATAAATATAGTGCCACTATGCCAAACCTTCATCAGTAGTATTCACAACTGAGGGAGAGATTCCTGTGCACTTTAATCCTTTATAGGTGAATAGTTTAATTTGTGAAGCTCAGATGTATTCAAACATTGACTGAGTCATGTAGTTCGGAAAGGTTACAGTTCCATTATTCATGATCATATCTAAACCAAAAGCTTCTGGGGCGAAGTCGTAGACAGACCATGCAGTGCAATACTAAGAAAGTGCTGCATTGTCGTGCAAGAAATTTGCAGATTACAACTGTTTATTAACAGAAAATAGGCTTCAAAGTATTAGAGATGGAAATTACAAACTGCACTTAGAATCGTGTCCTTCTTCTACGTTAGTGTCTATCCTGCGTATGCCTAGGACTGGATAATGCATTCCTTTGAGGTCTTGCATTTCTTCAGTGGATATTTCATTAAAATACACCCCAGGACAGGATGCTTAAAGGACATGGACATCCAGCCTCTGCTGCGTAAGTTCCCAGTCTCCCCTCAGCTCACTTGTGCCCAGACCTTCTTGCTCAGAGGCAGGGGCACTACCTGCTGCATTACAAGATTGATGGGTCGGGTAAGGTTGGATGAGATTTTGTGACTGCTCTTTTTAACCTTGTAAAGAGTCAATTGTGGACCAATGAAGCTGACTGAGCAATACTGTTTGTGTTGTGTACAGCACTGTAAGCTTTTCCTTGCATGTTATGACAAAATGATAACATCTCCATGAAAAATTGTGTGCAGACCTATGTGTCTTTGCAAACAAATAGGAAATGTCATAATGCCATCAGTCAGCTGCTTGTGGCACCATCATGTTGAAAATGAAACTGCTCTGCTGACTCCAACAAAATAAGTCCTGCCAATTGTTGTGTCCTTTACATTGCTATTTACCATATGAATCAGATACTGACTACCTCCTGATAGCACAATGGAAAAGACCAGTTTATAGAATTCCATGTCATCTTTTCTGCGAGAATATCCCAGTAGCGGCCCTTAAATTTCAAACATGGTATTTCTGGATATTTGCACTGAAATGTCTGGCGATGCTCTACACAGTTAATCAATCAGAAACTTGTGTCTGCTGATTTATATATACGTAAGGAAATCTACAAGCACGTTCCCAGAGGTGAATGGGATCAGACGCAGCTAATGCTGGGAGTTTGCCAGCTGGGAAACTACTTGTTGGAAAGTAGAAGATGAGTGTGACAGTCAGAGGAGGCCTGCTGGCCAATTAGGCCTTCCTTTTTGTTGATCAGTCTACCTTTGACATGAATACCTTGCAGCTCATGACCAGCTTCTCAAGGACAACCAGGGGTGGTTAGTACATGCTGGTCCAGCCAGTGAGACATCCCATGAATACACTTTTAAATATAAGGAGCAAGCCTTGAACAGAGTTGATTGAGCCTTGTTATTACAGAATGCAGGAGAAATACTGAGGTGGTTAACACAAATTTGCAACCTAATGTATCGTTGAATGTTTTTATGTCTTATGATGGATTAAGTTTGCATCTGTATACAGACTGCATTGTTTCATAAAATAACACAGCAGGAAACTCTAATGCATGTACTAAATGGAGTTATGCAGTTATCATTCACTGTAGACCGTATGGATGAGTGCAGAAATTTGGAAGACAGGTAAAGTAACTCTGGTGCTCCTGACAGAAGTTGGCTTATTTAATTAAAACCTTACTTTTAAGATGTGACTAAAATCAGACTCTGTTTAACAATTATGTTCTTTTATAGAAGAATGCTTTGTAGACTAGCACTGAGATTAGGGGTGCACATTAAAATATCAAAGCAGATTTTGCCGTCAAATACAATGCAAGTTTTTCCAACCTCAGAATCATAGCAAGCAAATGGAATTCATGATAAACGTAGATGGGTTAGCTGCACTATCCGACAAGGTGATCTTAGAGTGGAAATATTGGAAACTCAGTTGTCGCTGGATTTGTGTTCTCAAGGCGCAAGCTCATGCCTCGAAGGCATGGGTTCAAGCTTCAGCCCACCAGCTGAATGAATTTAAAATTGAATTAATACAAAGCATGTTTTTCTACAAGGCAATAGTTCTGAAAGGATTTTTGCTGGACTGCATTAAACTCCAATCAGATGGTATCACACAGCCTTGAATGTAGAATCAGGAGACTAGCATGAGATCTGATGGGATATGACATATCATCCAAGGCTCTACACAGCCTAGGGCTGAATCTTACCAGATATTGACTGTGTCATTTTTGGTGAGCTTCATGGAGGGCTTTTCTCTGCCTGCCCTGTTCAGTCTTCTCATGATATCTTCCCAAATGAATCACATTCCCGATGTGCCACTCCCCTATGGTGCCCCAATTATTATATACCCCCAGAAGAGAAAGCACTGGCTGCTGCCAGGATATCCGCGGAATTATTAACTCTGATGCTATCTTTAATACCCAGCTGTGGACCCAGTCAAGCACTGACAGTCCACAGTTGCCATTCATGGTTTGTTTTATTTGCCTGACAGAGGTCAATTTGCATCCCACTTTTCATTGAGAATCTGGACGTTCTGTTGGATTTGTATACAGGTGGTTGCTGCTCACAGAAAGTACCCTCAGGTACAGCTGACAGATGGGGATATGGAGGAGCAAGCCAGTGAATTGGAGTATCCAGGTAACTGCTCTGAATTTTATGTCGGGAATTGTTGCTCCTACATCCTATCAGGAAGCTGGAGGGAGAATGGGGAAGTGGACAGCAATGCGGCATAATGGCGCAATGATAAGGAAGCTAATATATGGAAATAGGACTTTTACTGCTCATTAGCAAGAATCCCGTCTCACCATTCAACAGCTGGTTGGAAAATGGGACTTTATTCTCTCAATTGCAGAAAGCTTCTTATAACCACTCTCTCACAATTCTTCCAAATTTATCACCAATGCCCACACTGTTCAGTGGCTGGGAGATTCCACTTTTAGTAATTACGCCTAAATGTAACTCGTACCTATTACGACGATGCAACTTCTACATTTATAGTTAAGACAAGTGCCTCTTCTTGTTAAGACTCACAAGTGCTTCTTCCTCCACCACTGTTGATGCAACAAGCCTTTGGATCCAACATTGAAGTGAGAATTGGTACAGACCTCCATGAGACCAATGGGAGGCAGTGATTGATTCCAAAGCATATATGATATGGTAATCAGTTGTGGGATCACAGCTTAAATAATAAATACCTCAAGGCAGTAATGGGAGGGGGAAAAAAATCTATTCAGCCCAGGAGAAAGAAATTTCAGAAGACATGTAAGTTTACTAATTTAAATGCCAATTGAAGAATACCCAATCATTCAACTACTCCAAGTAATTAAACAGTGAATCCATCAGCAGAACTCATGAAAGGAAAGGCAGGCCAAAAGCAACCCACCAGACTAAAATCTTAACCTCTAAGCAGGTAAGGAGGGTTGGAGAAGAATCATTTGTTGGGGATGCCCCAATTCAAGTTTCAGCTCTGAAACAACTACTCTGAGATCAGTAGATAAAGTTGAAATGTCCCAGAGGGATTTTTATGACGATGGATCAGAACCCCACAGTAATTCAACACATTTCTGAATATTAATTCCAAAAGTTGTTCTTAAAAGGAGGACTATTTTAGAAACACTGCAGATTTAAATTCAGTGACTCTGGCAAAATCTCAACCTGAATGCTGGAATTCAGAGTCAAAGGCATCAGGACTATAGAATCTAAACTAACTTGCAAAACTAAGGATGGTAAAGATGATTATTTACTTACCAATATAACACTATCAATAAGTTCCATTGTCACAAAGTTCAAGTATTCACACTTCACTAACAATTCAGAAACTAATTTGTACAACCTGTATTATACTTTTATCTATTTAGACTTATCTCATATTTCTAAATGTTGTGTGCATTGCATTTATATTTCTTAAGTGCATTAATTAATAAACTCTTGCTCCTTTTGTTAATGTAAGACAGCTTGGCTAAATTGACTTCTTTTGAAACACAAATTAACTTAGGGATGGGAGGAAGGTATTCCCTTTATATGGGATCCCTTTTCAAATTGAACTTCTTGTAACCAAAAAAGGTGATGAGTGAATAAAAAAAAGGGAGCCCATTCATCCTGTCTCAGCTGGGAGCTTAATAGCTTTGGCTACGTCATCTGGAACTGGAATGAACTGGGTATGACATCAATCAGGAGGATGTCATAACATCTCCGAATAGGTTGATTAGAAAATATCTTCAATGCTGCAGCAGGAAGTTGATTCATGAATTGGTGGACTCTTTTGGAACAGTGGTAGTGCCCCTACCTCTAAGCCTGAGGACAAGTCCCACTGTTCCAGAAGTGTATCATAACATAAATATCTAAGATAGAGGTTGAGTGACAGCACTATACCACAACCATTATCAGTTAGTGGTTGATTCCTCAGGATGTACAACATAATCGTAGTAATAATGACCAGGGATAACAATCACCAATTGTTGTGAAAACCCATCTGGGTCATGACTGTCTTTTAAGGAAATGGTCAGCCTTCACCCGGTCTGGTGTGACTCCAGACTCATAGCAATGTGGTTAGCTCTTAATTGCTGTCTGAAATGGCCAAGCAAGGCACTCCATTCCAGGACAATAGACAACAAATGCTGAGTTTTCCAGCAGTATCTGCATATTGTGAAGGAAGTGATATCTGAAATTAAACATAAGAAAGTATTGAATGAAAGATTAAAATCGCCTTTCATTTACAATCCAATAAAATGATGTGTGTGAACAATTTTGCACAACAAATTTTTACAATGCAACTTAATTAGCAAACTCCACAAATCATTCAATTGTACACACCTGTTTTACCATTATTAAGCCTTTCTCAAGCACTAAACAAACACTTGACTGGGAAGCTAATACAAATGACAACAGGATTTCAGGAATTACATTGCATGTACTATGATTAGAAAAGTAATACGCTGAGTGAAGAAATATCACTGCCTGTCATCCCACTTCAATTGACATTGGTTTTATATTTAAATCAACACTTTGCAATAAGTTGTAAGGCACAAGTGGAACAATTGGTGGGCCCAACAAATACCTCTTGCTGATGGAAATGAGAGTTGCAAATTAATTTGACATACTAAATGGCCTTGGACCTGCTGATGTTGGAGGATCACATAAGCTAATTAGTAGACATGATATTAATCAAATTTTCTATGCCTGCGTTACTTACTCTTTATGTGGGAGGAGCTGCTCCAGATGGGGGGAATTGCAACGTTATATATAAGTCATTAAAATTTCCTCTTAATCCATATGTCCTCAAGAATTTGGGCAGGAGTCCTGAAATGAATAGCCTCTTAGAAAGTTGTGAGATTGTCAAATAGCTGATATCAATTTTGTTACATCTCCAAGAAGTGACAAGAAGATACAATTTAGACAGGGCTGATTAACAATAAATAGAAAGCATAGTGCAAAATGCTGTAGATGCTGAAAATTTGAAATATATGGCAAAAATGCTGGAAATACTCAGCAGGCCGAGTGTGTCTGACACAAGGGAGAAATATATTTGACATTTTAGTTCAGTGACTTTTTTTGTCAGAACTGGTTGATGCATGCAGATGCAATAGGTTTTAAGCAACTATGGAGTCAAAATGAGGGAAACCAGAAGTAAGATCAGTGAGAGAGAAGAAACCATGTCTAATATGCTCATATCAAAGACATTCCTCCTCCTCTGCCTCACCCGCCACCATTAGCTGTCCCCTATGGCCCCACTTTTTCCTCACCTTTGTGTTCGCTTTAAGTCTGTAACTGTTTTGTTTTCACTCTGATGATAGGCCTTTTACTTGAAACGTTTCACATTGTTTCTTTCGAATGAGGCTGCCTGATTGTCTGAGATTTTCAAACATTTTCTCTGCATTAACCAACAAAATATATTTTCTTGACCCCCTCCCCCATGTCATTTACTCCAAATAAAAAGTCCTAGAGGCTTTGCAGTACCTTGTTAGTGGAAATTAGGCTACTGGGAAGAAAGCACGTTGAGTTGGGGAGAAATAAATGTGTGTGTAAAGAACAACTTCTGGAACTCCAGACCGCAAGAAAATAGGGATCCAGTGACATACAGCCCATGTGCCATGTCAATGACAACATACCTGCTTGTGCTTTGCACTTGATTTCCGCACTACCTGCAAAACTGTCAAAGGGTTCAAGACCAATGGCAAAATACAACACAAGACATGATTCTTTACTTTGAATGTTGGTTAATTCTTGGGATACAGCCTTACAGGTTGTTGCCTCCTAATCATTACTCCAGTGTCCTAGTTGACTTGCTTTACATGTGATTTCAGTCCTTCAATCAAATAATGCCCACCACCCTATAGCTTTTAGCGGCATAACATTTTTCTGAAATAGCAAAAAGGTGGAACAAGGAAATTCGAACTAAAATCTGTGCTACTGTGATGCACAGATTTTCATAAAATTCATTTGCCTCATATGGACACTAAATTTGTTCAACTGATGTCAGCATGAGTTTAAAGGCAATATTATTTAATTATGAATTAACGCTTCAACTGGTAAATATTGAGGCAATGAATTTGAGCGCAACATCAAATTCTTTAATAAGTGTTTTGAGGGTTAAGAGCTTTTTTTGTAATTGGAACAAAGTTTTGGATGTTAAAACTACAAGCATATTTCCTTCAATAATGACAGCAAATTCAATTTCCCTGACATTATACAACAGTCATGAAATGGAAAGTCTGAATGGCTGTTACACTGCCTTAGGCAGACTATAAAAGGATGGCAAAATGCTTCAGTGGTCAATAGTCTTTTCATAGTATGCACATTAAAATGAATTCAATTGCACCACATTTGAAAGCTGAAAAATGGCTTAAAAAATGTCTTCAATTTTTTAACAAAGTGTTGCAGAATTGAGAATACTCTGCCATTTTACCTTGGGGATGTTATTGAACTTATCCACAAACTTTGATTTATACTCAGACTCATGCAACTAAGATGCAGCTTTCCAGAAAATCTTTGATGATCAATTATAAATTCTTGCATTCTAAGTAGTTGTCTATTAAAAATTCAGTTAGAGTCTTTACAATACTTGAAGTGACTGAGTACAATTTAAACATAGTCCTTAGTTGGAGTGCATTTATATTTAACAATTTGTCCTGCCTGGGAAACACAGGGAGTGGCAAACTTAGGAAACTGAGGACATAGTTAGAAAAATTATTCCTTATGTAATGAAAGTGTCCTCATAGTTGACAGAAACTTCACCCTGGCTGGTAAGTTTGCCAGAAAGCCGTGAGGTCCTAAAGATTGCAGCTAGTGAGAAGAGGTTTGCCTTATTAATCAGGATGAAATGGAGCTCGCCCGTGGTTTGACAGATGGCTGGGAGCTACAAGCATTAAAAAAGTGCATGCTCTTGACTTTCTGGCTGTAGAATTTTCAGTCTAAAAGCAATGAACCAGAAATGTCAAATGCGACCAACATTGTGGGTCTTTGATTCTATCAACCATATGAGGAATGGCAAGGACAGAAGAAAAGAAAATAGGGTGAGCAGATAAGAGTGAGGGAAACAAAATCTGATGAACAAAGAAAAACAAGATTAACTAGTCAAAGTTTGCATTGACTTAGAGAGATATTTTCTATATGGAATATTAGTGCACAAAGTGTGGCCTTACTGAGAATCGCCAAACTGCCACTGCGAACAGTCCTTTATTATATAAATCACGTGTAATTTAGTTTTACATTAAGAAAAATGTCACCATGTGGGATGAACTGTAGCAAGATGGCAAATGTATTCAACATGTTTAGGTTCTCACAGCACACAATGGCTAGAAGAAGACGTCTGCCATTACTGAAAAGCAAAAAAAATCCCACAGATGTACAAGTGTATTAAAATATAACTCATTATATAATTGCTCACTAGCCTTATCATTTCCGTTGTTAGACTGCAGACAGACTTATTTTCATGCAGCTCTCCATACTGAACATTCCTTTTTGTAGGCAGTTGAATATATAAAGAATGTGCCAGCGCTATCCTGGATTATTCAAAGTCATCCTGTCTTCTGGATGCCTAGAACTATTCATCTCTCATGTATCTTCCAACCAAAGAAACAGCATTAGCCTGTCTGTTGACCCGTCTTCCCCTATATGGAATATTAATCTGGTCAGAGATACCTATACTACATCTGCTACATGAAACAACCTTTTGGATCTGTCTGCATGAACAACTGTTCAACTAATAGGAGTAAATCCTATACCAAAGATATTCTTAAGAGAAAACTATAAATAGAGTTAGGTCATATAAAAAAACGTGGCGTTTTAAGCCACAGAGATATGCAGAGATGATACACTCAATATTATATATGTGTACAGAAACATTCTCGATGTTTAAAAATTACTGCCTGCAGGTATCAGCCCAGTGGTATCAATGTGGATTTCACCAGCTTCAAAATCTCCCCTCCCCCTACTGCATCCCAAAACCAGCCCAGCTCGTCCCCTCCCCCCACTGCATCCCAAAACCAGCCCAGCTCGTCCCCGCCTCCCTACCCTGTTCTTCCTCTCACCTATCCCCTCCTCCCACCTCAAGCCGCGCCTCCATTTCCTACCTACCACCTCATCCCGCCCCCTTGACCTGTCCGTCCTCCCCGGACTGACCTATCCCCTCCCCACCTCCCCACCTATACTCTCCTCTCCACCTATCTTCTCCTCTATCCGTCTTTGGTCCGCCTCCCCCTCTCTCCCTATTTATTTCAGAATCCTCTCCCCATTTCCCTTTTCTGATGAAGGTCAGGCCCGAAACGTCAGCCTTTGTGCTCCTAAGATGCTGCTTGGCCTGCTGTGTTCATCCAGCTCCACACTTTGTTATCTCGGATTCTCCAGCATCTGCAGTTCCCATTATCTCTGCCTGCGTGTATCCTGTTGCTTGCCTACAGTTTACATTCTCTTTTACAGTAACGACATCAAGAGAACAGACAGCAGATACCAAATGCATGTTATAAAAAACAAAGCAAATACTACATCTTCTTAAAACTAAAAAGATCGCATTTTAAAACAAACTATTCTAATCAACAAACGCATACATCAAATAATGTCTTTGGTTTTGTTTGTTTATTCTAAGCAATGGCTATAATGTTTGAAATATAGCGATCTCTAATGTTGTACTAAGATCTATGAATTTGAAATTGTGATTCTGCATAATCAACTTGATGGAGCAGATTATCAGCAGCATGGACTTGCTGGAAATGCATCCTCATAATCATCCCCAAAGTATGTCTTGTCCTCACTACCAAGCGTCTCACTTTCCACATTGTTTTGTTAACCACATCATAAGCGCAACCATTTGATCAGCTTTGAGTCTGAAAGAGATGATGCAAGTTTGCAGTCACATTTTGATCATTTGCTGCATACCCAAGCTCCAACTTGTAATTTTATGCCCCAGAGACATGCAAGATGATGCCATGTTGCTTGACCAGAAGTTTCATTCTGTACTTTAGAATATCTTCTGTCATGTTTCCAGCTGCTTGCTCACGGTTGCGTTTCTCTTTTTCAGTATTCTCGCACAGAGAACAAATACTAGACGCATGCAATCAAATGCTGACCAACTGAATACTACAGATGACAGAACAATTGTATAATAATTATTTAGAGCATCACAAAGAGATAGAGGTTACACCACTATCCATATATGCCTGTCATTTGATTCCCCAGAGAGTAATCGGAAGTGGGAATGCTCTGCAAATTAGGGAAAGATGGGCTGGAAGAGGGGGCAATTATTAAATGTTTTGGTGGGAAGCTGTTGGATGGCAATGGTTGCTTTTGAGGCACATGAGGAAGGATGTTCCAGATTGGCTTTAGGCGGAGTAGCATGTAAGTTTACAAGATTGATACCGGGATTTCATGGGTTCAGTTATGAGGAGAATTTTTTCTCTACAATTTGGAAGATTAACATGTGATTTGAGTGCAATTTAAGACATTGACAGGAAAAGGCAGTGGAGGTAAAAATAAACTACTTCAATTGTTTGGAGATTCTAGATCTAGGGGGCAAAGTCTAAAAATTAGAGTCAGCCAGTTCAGGAGAGGAGTCAGGAAGCATTTTTACACACAAAGGTTGATAGAGGTTTGGCATTCTCTCCCCTAAACAGCAGTTGATGCCACATCAGTTGTTAATTTTAAATCTGAAATAGATAAATTTTTGTTCAGCAATGGTTTTAAGGGCTATGGACCAAAACAGGTACATGGATTTAGGCTACACATCAGCCACAAACTCATTGACTGGTAGAACAGGTTTGAGTGGCTGAATGGCCTACTCTGCTACATTTCGATGACACACAAAGGTCAGAATTAAAAACCAGCCTCTGTGGAGAAGCTGCAATGGTTGTGAAGTCATTAGCAACTTGGAATCGATGAACATTACTGATATCCCTCAAATTTAAATTTAACTCTAGAAGGCAGAGTAAAACAGGACCTTGATCAGATGGGCCAATGGGCCAAGAAGTGGCAGATGGAATTCACTTTAGATAAATGTGAGGAGCTGCATTTTGGCAAGGAAAATCAGGTCAGGACTTATACACTTAGATGATAAGGGCCTGGGGAGCATTGCTGAACAAAGAGGCCCTGGGGTGCAAGTTCTTGTTCCTTGAAAGTGGAGTCAGAGTTAGATAGGATAGTGAAGGCAGCATTTGGTATACTTGCTCTTATTGGTCACTACATTGAATATAGGAGTTGGGAGGCATGTTGGACTGAAGAGTCTGTTCTCGTACTGTACATCTCTGTGATTCTATGACAAAATAAATAACAGTAGATCTTGGTTTCATGTATTCTTTGAGAATGGCAATATATTGTGTTGCAAAGTTGTGTAGAGTACTTGTGAATTGGAAGGCAGAATTTTTTTTTGCAAAAATGATGGTGGGGGTAGGGTAGAGTGCACAGTCTCTTTAAGAGATGATGTACTTTTCTAAGCTGGGAGACTTAAACAAAAATGTGTCTGTAGGTAGCTGAATAGGTACAGCCAGTTCTGAAATTGAAACAGGTATCAGTTGGCTATGTGATTGGAAACCATAGGCTTTTTTATTGATGTTTTTACAACTGACTTGAAGATCAGCCAAATAACTTAAAACAAGCGCTTAGAGATTGAAAACCAACTGAACTTAAATCTGACAGTTTTCACAACCTCAGACCTATTGACAGATCGTCAGCGGTGTATAAGAAGTGGGTTTTTGAAAATCGGGATGACAGCAAACTGCCACCTGTTCAGAGAACAGCTCTCAACAGATATCAGCTCTAAAGAAAGAAAATAAAACTCACTGGGTCTCACAGAAATCTCTAAGATCTCAGACTAAGCACTATCCAAATAAAAGTACTACAACACTCTTAGTGAACATTCCTGACACATGAGTTCGACAGAGGAAGGCTTTCCTGACTGGAGGATCAGTGGAGTGGGCGCGAAGCATTCCAGAAGATGTATCTGGCTGTTATTTCAAGTGATTAAGTTTTAGTTCTTTGTATCATTATTTTGGCTTTATATAAGTAGGATTTGTATTGGAACAGCAGACAATTAAAATTTTGTTTTATTCTGGAAAAGTGACTAGCTAAGGAGGAATTGTTTGGTTTGTTAGTAGTTCTGTCAATTTGGTCACTGTTCAGGATAAATAAAGAAATTGTTACTTGTTGCTTATAAAGTGAATATCAGGGATTTTCTTTCATTTAAGCACTCCTTTCTAACAGATTAGGCAAGGTGAGGTGAGGTGAGCTTCTTTGGGTGTTTCTGGTTTAATTATTAGACAGGGACCTTGACTTCTGCTTAAGAGATTGGGGGCTTGTGTTTCAATTTTAGTTATCAGAGAGGTATCGATTTCCCCTTCCAAATAATTGTCAACTTTTCAGTAATGCCTTCATCCATTTTTCCACTGTCAAATGGATATCATTCACAGGAATAATTTCTTGTCTTTTTGAACTGCAATGATTTCTTTTGGCACTGGAGAAGCATTATTTTTGCATGCCAGACACTCAGGTGTGATATCTTTAAATGACAAACAGAAAGATACAACCAGCAAAAGAAGAGATGTTAGAATGTCAGGGTCAGAGAAGGAATTGTCAAACAGAGAGACAATGAGAAGGTTTTAGAAGAGCTAAGATTGACATGCTCGGGGGAAAATAGAAGCAAGAACATCGTGGTGAAAGACATGCACAATGAAGGAGATTAAAAGCTATTGGGATAAGAAAATGCATCGGAAAGAATATCTTAAAAAGGTACTACAAGGGAGGTATATCTTTAAAGGTATGCTCTTATGTTACACTGCTGCTGTTCAATTTAGTTCTCAATAACCTTGAAAAAGACACCTAATTTTCTACACTTGTTTTGCAACAGATGTGTGAGCACGTATTTGTGCGTGGATTTTTTCAAATGTAACCATTGTTTCAACATTGGTGGAAACGGCAACTTACACCGACTCGCTCCCTTGCCTGAGAGATTGGGGATTGTACATCCATGGCCTACTTTAGAGACTTCATCACAAAATGTATGCTGGATGCAAAAGATCCCAGGTCAGCTTTACAAAAGACAGCAGAGTTGCTCTTTCCAGCAACCAGGCCAATATTTATCTCTCAGCAACAATAACACATCAACTCATCAGGTCATTATTTTCACTGCTTACAAGCCAAAGGCCCCATTGTTTTCAAGGTCTCAGATACCCTCAGGTCTCACAGGCACAGATTTTCCCACACTGCTCCATCATTTGCTCTTAAATTTGGGCTTCTTACTGTTGCCCCTTCATCCAATCTCACAGGTTCCTGTTCTTTTTCCGGCTTCACCATCTTTGTCTTCTCCAAAGTGCATGCTTCTTCTCCCCTCTTTTGGATAAGATCTTGTTCCCTCCTTTCCCCAACTGAAGTCTTCAAATGTCTTCTCCCATTTAGACACTATGGTGTTTTCTGGATTATATCCAGCACTCAAGGCCATAGTTCCAGATCTACTGTGACAACTAGATCTGGTTAGCCAGCTTGCAATTGTCAGCCAAGCCCAGCTCAAATCTCTCTCTCTCAGGCCATTAATCATTCCCAGTCTAATACTGCAATACTCCCTTTCTGCCCAGGTTTTGACCTTTACCCTCAATTTTCCTCCCGACACAAGTATCTGAGGCAGTCTCTCAACTTGAGGCTCCTTTGTATTCTTCCATTAATCTCAAGATAGACTTCCGACATATTAGCTTGCCTTCTATTTGCACATCTTACACTTTTATAAAAGGAAACAAACATGAAACGAGCAAAGCAACAAACTAAGATCAATAAGAGGCAGACCAAGTAAATGAGAAAAAGATAGAAGGGAACAGTGTCAAAAAGATTCGGAAACAGTCTAAGAGAAAAAGAAAGGATTGAGAGTAGTTCCAGCAATAGAGTCAAGACTTGAGCATGGCAGTGCAATGCTTGCCAATTTCCACCCTGTGTGGAGATCTCATATTGACTATTTGCGTGGAGCTCCTGGCCTATAATTGGTCTAACATTGTTATATTTAGCAAAATGTAGTGGCAGAAAATGAATAGGACTGCAACGGAAGATTGAAGAGCTCCAGCATAGTGCAGTTGTCTAGATATTTGAGGAGAAAGGTAATTATTGTAACCTGTGCAACATGTTCTAAATGCATAAAGTTTAAACTTTTGTTAAAACTTATCAAAAAGAATGAGATCGAAAAATATAAAATAAACACATAATTTAATGTGAAGGCTAAAGGGACAGGGGAACAGGGAGACTGGCTGCAAGGGCAAGGGAGGGACTGTCAGTAGATACATACCATTGCCTTCCTTATGTTCAGTCTCTTAAGCAAGTTCTGAGTGGCTTTGACTGAGTATTAATTCTGGTGATAGCCGGGCAAGACCTTGAAATAGTGATGAATTGACCACATCAGAGCCTCAATGAGCAACAAGTTAGACAGACTGATCATGGGCCTTCCCAAGCTGGTGGAAGTGGGAAGGTGGTGGGGTTCACGTAAGCCACATTCCTGCCTGATTAAACATCCTTCCTGCCTCTAAGCTCACCAGCAGCAAGAACTGAACATCAGGCGAGATTTAATGTGGTAAAGTGCCAAAATTAATGATGTATATAATTACTGAGAACATTTTGCCTCATTAAAAAGAAGAAAAAAAAACTCTGAAATCCTCACATCTCTTCAGAAGTCCCTTGGGTCAAATCTAGGTTGAAAAAGGGAATGTCCAGTGCAGCCTTGGCCTTAACTCATGAAAATGTTCAAATGAGTCCGTAACCACCGCAACAAGGCCTGAGGATCCTATTCAACATTGCTAGCTGGCACTAAAGTAGTAGGAGATCTGGCTATGTGGATGTTGTGCCAACAACTTCAACAATTCCCAAATTTAAAATAAACATAAAGAATGAGAAACCAGGCACAAAGTATGGAAGTAGACCAATATCAAAAAAATACAAGGGAGAACTGCTATTACTTCAGCATCTGAAGTATCAATGTGCACTGCCTCCCCTTTCCTTGTATTTTGCGTGAATGAAACACAAGGCATACTTCACTTCCTACATGGATAACCCATGAGAAATGTTCTCCAGAGATAATGGGAACTGCAGATGCTGGAGATTCCAAGATAATAAAATGTGAGGCTGGATGAACACAGCAGGCCAAGCAGCATCTCAGGAGCACAAAAGCTGACGTTTCGGGCCTAGACCCTTCATCAGAGAGGGGGATGGGGGGAGGGAACTGGAATAAATAGGGAGAGAGGGGGAGGCGGACCGAAGATGGAGAGTAAAGAAGATAGGTGGAGAGGGTGTAGGTGGGGAGGTAGGGAGGGGATAGGTCAGTCCAGGGAAGACGGACAGGTCAAGGAGGTGGGATGAGGTTAGTAGGTAGCTGGGGGTGCGGCTTGGGGTGGGAGGAAGGGATGGGTGAGAGGAAGAACCGGTTAGGGAGGCAGAGACAGGTTGGACTGGTTTTGGGATGCAGTGGGTGGGGGGGAAGAGCTGGGCTGGTTGTGTGGTGCAGTGGGGGGAGGGGATGAACTGGGCTGGTTTAGGGATGCAGTGGGGGAAGGGGAGATTTTGAAACTGGTGAAGTCCACATTGATACCATATGGCTGCAGGGTTCCCAGGCGGAATATGAGTTGCTGTTCCTGCAACCTTCGGGTGGCATCATTGTGGCAGTGCAGGAGGCCCATGATGGACATGTCATCAAGAGAATGGGAGGGGGAGTGGAAATGGTTTGCGACTGGGAGGTGCAGTTGTTTGTTGCGAACTGAGCGGAGGTGTTCTGCAAAGCGGTCCCCAAGCCTCCGCTTGGTTTCCCCAATGTAGAGAAAGCCGCACCGGGTACAGTGGATGCAGTATACCACATTGGCAGATGTGCAGGTGAACCTCTGCTTAATGTGGAATGTCATCTTGGGGCCTGGGATGGGGGTGAGGGAGGAGGTGTGGGGACAAGTGTAGCATTTCCTGCGGTTGCAGGGGAAGGTGCCGGGTGTGGTGGGGTTGGAGGGCAGTGTGGAGCGAACAAGGGAGTCACGGAGAGAGTGGTCTCTCCGGAAAGCAGACAGGGGTGGGGATGGAAAAATGTCTTGGGTGGTGGGGTCGGATTGTAAATGGCGGAAGTGTCGGAGGATAATGCGTTGTATCCAGAGGTTGGTAGGGTGGTGTGTGAGAACGAGGGGGATCCTCTTGGGGCGGTTGTGGCGGGGGCGGGGTGTGAGGGATGTGTCGCGGGAAATGCGGGAGACGCGGTCAAGGGCGTTCTCAATCACCGTGGGGGGGAAGTTGCGGTCCTTAAAGAACTTGGACATCTGGGATGTGCGGGAGTGGAATGTCTTATCGTGGGAGCAGATGCGGCGGAGGCGGAGGAATTGGGAATAGGGGATGGAATTTTTGCAGGAGGGTGGGTGGGAGGAGGTGTATTCTAGGTAGCTGTGGGAGTCGGTGGGCTTGAAATGGACATCAGTTACAAGCTGGTTGCCTGAGATGGAGACTGAGAGGTCCAGGAAGGTGAGGGATGTGCTGGAGATGGCCCAGGTGAACTGAAGGTTGGGGTGGAAGGTGTTGGTGAAGTGGATGAACTGTTCGAGCTCCTCTGGGGAGCAAGAGGCGGCGCCGATACAGTCATCAATGTACCGGAGGAAGAGGTGGGGTTTGGGGCCTGTGTAGGTGCGGAAGATGGACTGTTCCACGTAACCTACAAAGAGGCAGGCATAGCTGGGGCCCATGCGGGTGCCCATGGCCACCCCCTTAGTCTGTAGGAAGTGGGAGGAGTCAAAAGAGAAGTTGTTGAGTGTGAGGACGAGTTCCGCTAGGCGGATGAGAGTGTCGGTGGAGGGGGCCTGGTCGGGCCTGCGGGACAGGAAGAAGCGGAGGGCCTTGAGGCCATCTCCATGCGGAATGCAGGTGTACAGGGACTGGACGTCCATGGTGAATATGAGGTGTTGGGGGCCAGGGAACAAAGCAGAATGTTCTCCAGTCTGCTTTGTTGGTCAGACTTTGCCCACTGTTTTACAGTAGGTTCATTAACATGGACAAAAAAGAAGAGTTGAGAAATGTGTTTCAAAAAATGTTTGAGATACCTCACTACGCCCCAGGCTCTCAATTGCCATGTAAAACATACTCAGCATGAACAGCCTCTTACCACAAGCTGAGTCTCTGCTTGCAAATGCGTATTGATATTTTTCGACTTTCTGTGTAGCTGCTTGGGATTCATTGTTAGTGCATTATATTGCTGTTGTGAGAGAAAATGAAGCTTATTGGAGCTTTACTAAGAGCTTTTGAAAGCTGTAGCACATCTGTCACCTGTGTTTGCTTTGCCAAAGAATACTCATTGCATCCTTGCTATGAGGAGATATCAGCATCTCTTTCGGCACATCATTCCATTTGCAGGCTATGGAGGAGGCTAGCTAAACAAGCACGTTCACATCCCGGGATATCAATGTGGATTTGTTCTTCTGCCACCAGTCATGTTTACAGGTCCAGAGATTTGCACCTGGATATGGAAGGAGTAAGGCTCAATCAAGAGCCTTTGATTACACAATGAGGCAGTCACAGAGTCATAGAGTCATAAAATTGTACAGCATGACAACAGATCCTTCAGTCCAATTCATCCATGCTGACTAAATATCCCAAATTAATCTACTCCCATTTGACAGCATTTGGCCCATATCCCTCTAAACCCTTCCTATTCATATACCTATCCAAATGTCTTTTAAATGTACCAGCCTCCAACACTTCCTCTGGCTACTCTCTCCATACACACCACCCTCTGCGTGAAAAAGTTGCCTCTCGGGTCCCTTTTAAACCTTTACCCTCTCACCTTAAACCTATGGCCTCCTGTTTTGGACTCCCCCGGTCTGGGAAAAAGACCTTTGCTGTTCATCCTATCCATGCCCATCATGATCTTATAAACCCCTAAGGTCACCCCTCAGCCTCCAACGCTCTGGTCAATATAGCCCCAGCCTATTCAGCCTCTCCCTACAGCTCAAACCCTCCAACATTAATAACATCCTCGTAAAACTTGTCTGAACTCTTCCAAATTTCATAACATCTTTGCTATAGCATAGAGACCATGAAGTGCATGCATCAGATCCCTCACCAACTTCTACAGATGTACCAGTGAAAGCATAATCTCTGGGTGCATAACGGCCTGGTATGCCAACTGTTCTGCCCAGAACCATACAAAACCACAGAGGGTGGTGTGTACAGCCTAGACCATCATGGAAGCTGACCTCCCACCCATGGGCTCTATTTACATGGCTCACTGCCATTGAAAAGTGGCCAACATCATCAAAGGCCCATTGCACCCTGGTAATGACCTCCTACAATCTCTTCCATCAGGCCCTGAACACACGCACACACAGGTTCAGCAGCAGCATCTTTCCAGCCGTTATCAGATTGTTGAACAGTCTCTAGCCTCAAATCATGTAACCTGTATGCCTCTAACTCTTTTTGATCTGTACATCCTTTGCTTGCTGTTATCTGCTCATACCGCTCAAGAAGAAAGCTTTTCATTGTATTTTGGTACACATGACAAAAAAAAATCGCAGCAATAATACAGTTTCCAGTGGAAGGTATTTTCAACTCATTACATGACAAAACCAAAACATGACAAATGTTTCTGCCAAAAACTTCATCAAATAAAACATAATTTCCACTCATTTCAGCCTCACTATGACTACTGAAACAATATTACTGCTTGTTAACACAATAAAACAGATAGGGCACAGTACAGCACCAAATCTGTGTAGGCCTTAAGGATTATGATCTCAAGTCTGATCAGGTTTAAAAAGATATCTGACATCTCGTGACTAACTGAGAAGATCACACATCAAGATTGCATGTTCTTTTTATTCTACTTGAACAAAAAACAACCTTGTCTTAACAATATTCAGTAGGCAGTGGAGATCAAAATGACAGAAAATATTTTCCATTCAGGTTCTAAAATGAATGAAAATCTCCTGACAAGGTTGTAGATAAGGTCTGTCTCCAGGGCAACATGAAATACATGAACATTGTATCTTGGTTGATGAACTGTTCAAGCTCTCCCAAAACCATTCCATCTTGGAACTAAACAGACAGTTTAACATTGAACTACTTATATGGTTTGACATTCCTAACATCTGTCTGTGGTTCTTGAAGACCAAGGTATCAATATTTGTGGAGCTGTGGATATTCTGAGGACCTTTCAAATGTCAAATCACTGGTCATTCTAACAAATTACCTTCTCACCAGAGATGGGGTGGGTTGGAAGAGATATAACTCATTGTTGAATTAAAACCAAGACCATTTTTACTGATAATAAAGTGTGAAGCTGGATGAACACAGCAGGCCAAGCAGCATCTCAGGAGCACAAAAGCTGACGTTTCGGGCCTAGACCCTTCATCAGAGAGGGGGATGGGGCGAGGGTTCTGGAATAAACAGGGAGAGAGGGGGAGGTGGACCAAAGATGGAGAGAAAAGAAGATAGGTGGAGAGGAGAGTATAGATGGGGAGGTAGGGAGGGGATAGGTCAGTCCAGGGAAGACGGACAGGTCAAGGAGGT
This sequence comes from Stegostoma tigrinum, assembly GCF_030684315.1. NCBI lineage: Eukaryota > Metazoa > Chordata > Chondrichthyes > Orectolobiformes > Stegostomatidae > Stegostoma > Stegostoma tigrinum. The sequence goes on from NC_081375.1 coordinate 29,916,621, forward strand.
GGGATGAGGTTAGTAGGTAGGAGATGGAGGTGCGGCTTGGGGTGGGAGGAAGGGATGGGTGAGAGGAAGAACAGGTTAGGGAGGCAGAGGCAGGCTGGGCTGGTTTTGGGATGCCATGGGTGGAGGGGAAGAGCTGGGTTGGTTGTGTGGTGCAGTGCAGGAGATAAAATTCTTTACAGAGGTCAGGCATATTCTTGTCAGGTGGGTAAGGTTTGTAGAACTGTCAAGCAATTTAAATACTTAGCCCTTTAAACTTTGAAAAATAATTGCCTGCCTGTGTCTGTGAAGGGTGGAAAAATCTGTTCTAGAATTTCAATAACACTTTGCTGAAACATTGAATATTACCACTATAGCATTATTTATGTTGTTTACTTTACATAACCCCCAACTCTCACACTGAAGGGAAATAAACGGGTTGCTGCAAGTTCACAAATTTGATCTGTCTCAAACAGACTATTAAATGAGTAGCTCCCTTTCATATGGGATTATGAATGCAAAGCTTCATTTTATAAGGGAATAAATACTCGAGCATTTTATTTGGATTCATTGGGTATCATGAATGGGAGCTTTTCTTCAAAAAGAAATTGTCAACTTTACCACAGAGGTTAGAACTTTATTTGGTCTCAGACTGGGACCTGAAGTCCACCTACAATGGAAAGAAGTGAATTGTCAAGGAAGGTGGAAAGGCAAAGATTGATGAGTAGAGGCTCATGAGTTGGCAAAAGTTAACAACAAGTTGGAATGGGGCAAATAAAAGACAATGGGGATGAGTCAGGGTCTTGAGTTGGCAAGGAGTGTCCAAGACCCGATTGGGGAATGTTGGGGGAATGGTCAAGTATATATGAGCCTGTGGAGAGGGTAAAGAGTAAGGGGGCCTCTGTTTAACATGACCACACAGTCAAAGTTTCAAAGAATGAAGCAAATCTTTTGAACAGCCTGCCTTGGTACTGGGTGGCTCTTGTGGCTGCCTTCAATTTGTGACTGGGGCAATGGGTTTGACGCTGTCACAGGCTCACCTCCTCAGAGCAGAAATTGCTGCATTCACAGAAACATAGAAGATAGGAGCAGGAGGAGGCCATTCATCATGATCATGGCTAATCGTCGAACTCAACAGCCTCATCCTGCTTTCTTCTATAAACTTTGATCCTATTCATCCGCAAGTGCTATATCTAGCTGTCTCTCGAATAAATTCAATGTTTGGTCATCAACTACTTCCTGTGGTAATGAATTCCACAGGCTCACAACTCTTTTTTGGGTGAAGAAATATCTCCTCATCTCTGTCCGATAGCCTACCCCGAATTCTCAGACTGTGACCCCTGGTTCTGGGCACACCCTCCATTAGGAACATCTTCCCTGCATCTATCCTGTCCAGCCATGTTCAAATTTTCTAAGTATCTATGAGATCCCCCTCATTCAATGGAACCCAGTAAAAACAATCCCAACCTAGTCAATCTCTCCTCATACATCAATCCCACCATCAATGGAATCAGCCTGGTAAACCTTCACTGCATTCCCTCAAGAGCAAGAGCATCCTTTCTCAGAAAGGAGACCAAAACTGCACACAATTTTCAAGGCCCTATATAACTGCAACAACACGTCCCTGGTCCTGTACCCAAAAACCTCCCGCAATGAAGGCCAACATAGCATTTTCCTTCTTTACTGCCTGCTGCATCTGCATGCTTACTTTCAGTGACTGGTGTACAAGACGACCCAGGTCCCAATGTACATTCTTGTCTCCAAACTTACAGCCATTCAGGTCATAATCTGCCGCCTTGTTTTTGCTTCCAAAGTGAATAACATCACATTTATCCAAATTATACTGCATCTGCCATTGATTTGCCCACTCACCCAAGCTGTCCAGATCATGCTGAAGGATCTCTGCATCCTCATCACAGTTGACTCTCCCACCCAACTTGGTATCATCTGCAAACTTGAAGATGTTACTTTTTGTCCCCTCATCAAAATCATTCATATATATTGTGAATATCTGGGATCCCATCACCGATCCCTGTGACACCCCACTAGTTACTGACTGCCAGTTTGAAAAGGACCCATTAATTCCTATTCTTTGTTTCCTCTCTGCCAATCAGTTTTCTATCCACTTCAATGCACTTCCCCCAATTCCATGCGCTTTAATATCGCGCAATAATTTCTTATGTGGGACTTTGTCAAACACTTTCTAAAAGTCCAAATATACCACATTGACTGGCTTGTTTGTTTGATAGTACAAGAATATGTGAACACCAACTGGCTACAAAAAGACACAACCAATACTCACTTATTTCAATCGACATGGATAAGGAGAACCACCATTTCGACTGGAACAACACCAAGATCATGAGACAGGCTAGGCAGAGACAGGCATGTGAATTCCTAGAAGCATGGCACTTCATGAAGCATACTATTAATAAACACATCAAACTCGAACCCATATACATTCCACTATGAAGGAAAACCGAACATATGGCAATCCATCGCAACAGACCCCCGAGTTTAAAAACCAGACGGGAGAACACACCGACTCTTCATCAGAGGCTGCACTGAGGATGTCACCAAGCACGGTAATGAAATGTTTGTGAAACAAGAGACCAGCTCGGCGAGCCAACCAACCTCAACGTTTCTTTTTCTCCTATTATGCATTCACCTATTTCTGCCTATAGCGGACCTACATTTGTATTCACCAATCTCTTTCTCTTCACGTCGCATAGAAACTCTTAGTTTCAGTCCTTATGTTCCCTGCAAGCTTACTTTTGCGCTGTATTTTTCCCGTTCCTAATCATTCCCTTGGTCCTCCTTTGCTGAATTCCAAACTGCTCCCAATCCTCAGACATATTATTTTTCTTGGCCAATCTGGATGCTTCTTCCTTGGATCACTCATTTTTCATCGAATCATAAAATGCCTATCGTGTGGAAATAGGTCAGTCAATCCAATGAGTCTACACTGACTCTCTGAGCAGCATTCTACACCTGACCCAGCCCCTGCCCTAACTCCATAACCCACATTAACCACGGTCAATCAACCAAGCCTGCACATTTTGGGCTGTGGGAAGATACCCTAGCACCAGGACGAAGCCCACACAGACAGGAGGAGAATGTGCAAACTCCACACAGGCACTCATCCAAGGCTGGATTGAACCTGGGTCCCTGACACTGTGAGGCAGCAGTGCTAACCACTGTGCCACCCCGCAGCCAATTTTTGCTCTGGAGGCAGGAGCACAGAGCCTGGAATTTTCTGACTTGAGCACTTGCTGCAGGAATGAAAATCCAACCTGAACAGTCTGCTCAAAATCAACAGAAAACCTCTTCTGATTACGTACAGGTATGAACATGTAGTATCATATTCCCAGTGAAACAAATTAGGTCTCACTATCCCCATAGCAATGAAGCCACTCAGCCTTGTTTTCAAACATGTTTGCAGGTCACATAAGCTCCCTCACTTCTCTATTTCACTCTAAACTAATCAACAGTCCCCAGACACAACAAAATTATAAACTACCTATTTGTAACAGCATGTAACGGTGTTATTTTTTAAAATTCTTTGTCATATCGCAAGACACAACCTGCTTTCCTGCTCGTTTTCATCTGCAAGACAGTTTTATAGCATTTTGATGTAGAGCAAAAGCAATTCGACCCATCACTGAAATAGCTATCCACTTAGTTCCACTTAAGAGAAAGCAGCAGCACTTTAATGAGCTACGACTCCCTAAATCTCATTTAAACCTTCCTGTTCTCCCTCCTAGTGACTGTATCTTGTGTTATTGTGTGCGATCATCTGCTGTCAAATGCAGCCAGCTAAGTAGGAGACCTGCCATCTTTGTGCCAGCACTGCATGATCAGTTTCATCATCTTTGTTATTCTTACCCAGGATGCAGGACATGAACTAGTAATTAGTTATAAAATTACTCGTTTGGAACAAAAGCAAAATAATCAACACTTGTCGAGGGTTCAGGACTCAAAATTCATAGGCTCTAATTCCATGCAAAGTTTTCTTTTAAAACGTAAATTTAAATGACTTTCTGCGGCATAACTGTATGCAGATTTCTAATTACTTCAGATCTTTCACTGGACAGTTCTAACGATCTCTACAGAAAATCTTAGTGATGCATAAAGTTAATGTTGTTTCATTGTCTTTGGATATTCATTTGTTTCAACATCATAGCACAGGATTATTTTGCAATTTCTTCAACAGTCTGCTATTGGGCTGTTTCCGTTTTGAGTGTGTACCTTTTACAGAAGACTCGATAACTGTGAGGTGATACTCAAATAATGGCATTGAACTGAGCAGCATTTGCATCCTACTATGGTATTTTATTTAACCTGAAGTTAGTGCTATTCAGGTAAATGGACAGATGCAAAATATGAAACACACAACCTCCATCAAACAATTTTGGTGGAAGGTGGTAAATGTGTGAGATAGAAATTGCCAATGATAATGTATAGGTGCTGCTAACCAAAGTGTCATTCCATTATTCTAATATGAATATTAACCAGATTACGTGAAATATATTAACATCTTCACTGAAACAGGAAAGAAAGGAATTTTCTGTGCATACAATCACATTGATAACAGTAATTGTCATTGTACAGAGATTTTCATATTTCTGAATGAACTATTTAGCTTCCTTCAGAAATGACTCATTGAACATGTTAAATACAAAAATTCTCACGTAAACTTTAAAACATACAGTTCTCTGTATAAAAAATATACTAGAGTACCATTAGGATTGCTTAACTGTCTCAACACAGAACCTGTCCTTTCCAAAATTCACATCCACTGTTTCATGATCCAAGCTCGACAGATGAGAGAGGAAAAAAGAAGTTATGGAGCCAATCAATTCTCTGTGGTGAACTCCATTTCATGGGTTAGTGAGAGATGGGCAGCTTGTATGAGGCAGAGGGGCTCAGCGGGAGAGGGTTATTAAACGTTTGGAGTCTATTTAGAATCAGTGTTTGCCGTTACAGTTGGAAAGTAGTGAGGCTTTTCAGCTAAAAAAAAAGGTGCTTGACACAAGTGCCCTCAATCTAAGCTGGGCTGTGAAAGCGAGCCTCAAAGATGAAGGCAGGATGAGATGGAGTTAAGTGCCCCAGGCTCTTACCTAGCTACTGATGGGTAAATCTGCTGTGAGCACCGCCTCAGTGGTTTTAACTCAAATCACAGTGGTGGAATGAGCTCATTGCATTGCAGTTACTGGGAGAAAGGATAAGTGTTTACTTTTGCCTCCAATATACACTCTATATATCAAGTAACAGAGAAGGACAGTGACCTTAAAAATTCCTGCTGTAACACAAGCTTGCATACAGTTTGAATGCAAACCAGAAATGATTATCTGGGTGGAGGGTAATTGAGGCCGCTTGTGAAATCTGCTCAACTGTCCATGTGGGAATGCAGCACTAAAGCCTTTTAACCTTAATAAGCTAAGTGATGACTGGAAACTGCTGCGTGGGGGCACTTTTCCATCACTGTTTAATGGGAACATTACGGGAGACAGATGCTAAAACTGGTGGAGAAGCAGTCAGCTGCAACCCTTAGTTGTGTTTCCTTTCTGCATTACCCCCCTGTCTTCCACCCGAGAAAGGATTGGATTTAGTGTGTTTTTTTTCACTTTTAAAACCTGCTGTTGCATGATATGGCCTCATTAATGAACTTTCAGAGAAAGATGTAATAGTTTTCCACAGGGGTAGGGAAATTAAAATGGCATATTAGGAATTAGCACAGCCACTGAGCCACAGTGAATTCAAAATACTGGAACAGCTTATCTCTTTGACAAGAGCGTGTGTTCACATATATTTGTTGCATGCTGTTCTGCTGTCTGCTGTTGACATTGATGTTAGTGCAATGGCCACAACAAAAGTGGCTGGAACATTCCGGAATGAGACTGCTCAGTCAATTGAAAATCTGTCATGGGACAGTGAGAGCCACATTGCATCCTAAAATGAACAGACATTCTCTGTATTTTTCCTTTAAATCCTGAGATGTAGTGATTCAATGAGTTGACTAAATGTTCTACCGCTGCTTCCTGTCTTCTCCACATTGTTCAGACCATCACGGTTCACTGTCATTGCTGAATCGTCGATTAAAAAACACATGACCCCAAAATCAGGTCTTGTGGTCATTTCCTTGTATTCTTTCACTTCTATCCTCAACTTTACTTTTATTACATTTTTCCTTCTAAAGGAGGAATGCTGCCTCAATATGAACCTGGTCTTCACCAAGATCAAGGGTGCCCTGTGTTACCGTTCAAAGGACTGGAGCTGTTGTATAATAATAACCTCAATTAATGTTTTATTTTTAAGGATTGGATAAGCTCAAATCATTATTTTAAAGGCAAAGAGTAATCAACATGAACAATGGTCAAGTAAATCTATTCTGAGCATTACACTTCACACTGGAAATAGAGGATAATCTCAAAGGTGTCTTTCAAACAGACAAAGTAGTTGGACTTAATATTCATAAATCATACCATTTGTGTTAGGGTCCTTTTATAAACTTTTCAAAAATCTCATCATTCAAACTGAACTTTGCATGCCAGATCTATAATGCTTTACACTTCAGTCCAAGAGCCCTCATGCTGCTATTTTGCATCTTAGCGATAGAGTTCAAGTGGTTTCGGACTTCTTGCATTGGAACTAGATTTCTCTGTAAATTATGGTTACAAGCCTCAATCTATATAAAAAATGCTCCATTAAACATTTCTTAATGTTTAATGATAAAGGATTAAATGTACTCTACAAGCATAAATCTTAATATCTGTATGAACCAACTGAAATTATATATGGGATAAATAAAACTAAAGTGCAAGCTAGTACCATTGTGGCTTAATGCTCATGAAGTACAGAGCGAATAATTTTTGCTTTGATTCATTTTATTTTGGCATTGAGATACGCATTTAGTATCCTATCCCCTCAGGTCAGTGGAATTTGCAGAGAGGCATTTTTCTGCTTTGTGAAAAGTTTAAATGGGCTGTTATTATTAATGCAAATTACCATATGGATATATAAACAGACTGCTCAAAGAATACAATACACTTAGGACATAATCATGCTCTAACTGTAGCATTAGCATAAGTGGTTTAACACTGCAACAAGACCAAAGTATAATGAAATTAGAATTTGGTCCAAAGCAGAGACACTTTAAAGAGAATAGCCTGTCTTTGCTTCATCCCAGAGACTGTTCAGGAATTAACACTTGGTTTACTCTTTGGTCATCCAGCTTCACACTTTGTTCACTTGGTTTCCTCTACACTGGTTTAATATAAATATACCCACAACTTACACCAGATTTTGTATTGTGCACAGACCATAAAAGTCAAAACACCACAAGAGTGTATCAGAGGCTTATGTAGCTGTGTGCTCCAGGGAAATAGTAAGGCCCATTTCAATTAAATGAAATCTAGAATTTCTGATAGTTTATTTTATGTTGGATAAATCGATTCTAAAACAGAAACATAAATAGAAATTGCTAGGGAAACTCAGCAGGTCTAGCAGTACCTAAGAAAGCAGAGCTACTGTTTTGGGTCCAGTAACCCATCTTCAAAATTGGATCTGTTGAGTTTTTCCAGTAATTTCTGTTTGTCTGTCTTACTTCCATCACCCGCAGTTCTTTGTTTTGCTTTCCATTCTAAATCAGTACCATTTCAAAGACTTCATAGCACATCCATGTCCCTTAGCAGAAAGATCAAAAGTTAGGACATTCAGAAATGGCCTTAATTACATTGAAAGGAGATTCTGAGCAGGAGTAAATGAAGTTGTTTCATTGGTAGTCAGCTGGATTTTCCATGTGATGAAGTAATACATTGTCTCTTTGCTTATCTGAGGGTAAAGTAACAACCATTGAATAAACCTTGTGATCAGAGATAATGGGAACTGCAGATGCTGGAGAATCCGAGATAACAAAGTATGAAGCTGGATGAACACAGCAGGCCAAGCAGCAAACCGTCAGCTGTGTGCTCCTAAGTTGCTGCTTGGCCTGCTGTGTTCATCCAGCTTCACACTTTGTTATATTGAATAAACCTTGTTGAGCACAAGGTGTTCTTTTGGCTCAATGCGCTTTTTTGAGGAAAGCCTGTTTTTTTTACCAAATAGGAATAAGTCAATGACTTTGACTTATTTATTCTGCTTATTCTTGTTTATTATACACACATGAACATTTCAAGAACATGAACAGAGAAAGGTCAGTTGTTCCGACAAGAGTGTCCAATTCCGGCATGTTGTAACAAAAGGACATGAAATATGGGGACCCAAACCATGGACAGAGTCTGATAAATGAAGCTCAAGCTCCATTAGGAAAATCAGTTAGAGACATTTCATAAAGACTTGTCTGAACATCCCCTTCAATCATTCAATTATGTTACATCTTTAGTCTCCCTCTTCTTTGAGATACCAAAAAGAATTACCATGGTGTGAAAAATGTTCTCATTGACATTCGAGGGTCATCTAAATTAATATGTGAGCAGGGCTGATTGACTCCACCACTTTGGATAGTCCATAAATGGAAAAGAATAAGTGTCTTTGTTGCTGCAGGGCAACAGATAATTGGTGTGATAATATTTTCTCTTAAATTAAACCACAGTGACTTGAGACATGACTTTTGGCAGTTGATGTTAAGAGTGGGATAAACTTCACTTGTATCAGAGATAATGGGAACTGCAGATGCTGGAGAATTCCAAGATTATAAAATGTGAGGCTGGATGAACACAGCAGGCCAAGCAGCATCTCAGGAGCACAAAAGCTTTTGTGCTCCTGAGATGCTGCTTGGCCTGCTGTGTTCATCCAGCCTCACATTTTATTATCTCTAAACTTCACTTGTTATATCCAACGCAAAGTGCACCATAATATTCATAAATTATTGGTCTTTACCAAAATTGTAAGAGACTTCCATCACATCTGCATTTAATCCATTGTATTCTAAAGCTAATAGCTAATTACAATTTGATCTAAACAAAAAAATTGAAAAATCGTACTCTGAGATCATGCTGTACCCAACACACTAATTTTCTACAATAATTTGACACAGCCAGTATTGATTTTTCCAGTTTCAGATGTCATTAATATATTTGTACAAAAAGAAGCATGTTCAATGCAAATTAAAGAAAAAGTTTTGCATACAATAAGAACTTTTGATGATCACTGAACATCTTAAAGGGCTTTACAACCAAAAAAGTAAATATGAGAATAGTCTTGTTGTATTGTTGGAAACATGACAGCCAATTTGTCCTCTGAAAACTCCCACAGACAGTAAAGTGGTCATGTCTAGTCAATATGTTTTTATTTTTGGATGTGAGTTGAGGGATTAACATTGGTTAGGACACTTGGAATAACTGCTATCCTTCCAATTAGTGCTACTGGTTCATTCAAATCTCCCAAAAGCAAATGGGACCTTGATTTAACATTTTATCTGATAAACAATCCTGTTCGCGTGCCAGATTTTCTTTGGAATTTTCATAGCCCTTAGAATCGAGTCCCCTGCAGTTTTCAAACATTATTGAGTTAACCTACAAAATATCAAGTAACGTATACTTGTGAAAGATAATGATTTAAGGTGACCAGAAATTAAAGATGCCCGTGTGTGACATTTCATGCTTCGAGACCATGGAAGATATTATAACCTCCTTTAAATAGAACTTGGTTTCGTTGCATACCCACTTGAAAAATGTTGGACCCACCAGGCTTTGTTATTGTAAGTAAGCCCACCCTTAATATTCAAACTAATAAACACCAATTTATTTTAAAAGGTAATGAAAAGCAGGAGTGGATGAATTTCATCCTTAAAACATAAAGCAAAACAAAACTCAACACAGTCAAGTTACCATTCACAGATACTGACACAGCACTGCACCATGTTATGGAATTTCAGGAGCTGTGTAACAACCAGGTAATCCTCAATGAACCTTGCTGGACAATCAAGGAGACTATTGACTCCAGGCAGCTTTTAATCAGAAAACTCTGACTGTAGCTAATTATATTGCTGCAAGTCCACATAATCAAATTGTCTATTTCTGCAGGTACAGATAAAGTGTTCTGTCTGCATAAAAGGTTTACAGATGAATGTTGTTGATGAATATTATTCTTTCCCATGATTTTATTCAAAGATAACTGATTGCTTTCTTCATAACAGAACTTTTTTTTAAGCAGAAAAATACACTTAATATTCTGTTATAATTTTAGCCTGTCAGCACGGCTTTAACTGAAATATAGCATGCTGTGTTTTACTTCATTAAGTCTGACGTTCTTTAAATTGCACAATTTATAAACATACCACAGAAACCAAACTTAGCCATTACCTGAAACACTTTGGAAACAGTACGTTTTATAATGCATACACAATAGACTGCAAAATAGGTAATGAACAAATTGAGGTAAAACATGCCATGATTCATACTGCAGTACAAGGCCTGCTTTTGTTCAATATTGTTCAAAACAGCTTTGATTAAGGAAAATATGATCAAAATCAGTTTGCTTCCATAAGATTAGTTCCTCAACCAGAAGTTACTTTAGATCTACTGAAAGGTTAATTATGTCCAGATTAGCAGTATATTAGCTCCTGCAGATTCTCAATATTCATTTCCTATTGGTATGCAGGCTTTAATAAGTAAAACAAGCAATATTCTGGATCATTTGGAATATAATATTATTTTTGACCCTGACAGAGTAACATTCACTCAATTCTGGTCCCTACCATCCTTGTTTGTGACCCTATCTCTTCTTTTATCTCTCTTTCTTTCAAATTATGCGGCATTATAATGCATTGCAATGTTAAGTGGAGAGTAAGAAAAAGTTGCTCAGGTCTGCTGATCCACATGTATTGCCTTTCAGAGCAAAGGGAACAGTGACAAAGAATTTAGAATACAGCACTTTGCTTGTCCTTTTTATTCCTAAAATTTTAGACCTTAAATCATCAAAGACATCCCTAATTCAAATAACCTTCATCTGTGACAAAATCTGCAGCCCACACCCTCCCTCACCGAGGTAGATATGATTTCCACCACTGTCCACTCAATAGATGTCAGCTATTCTGCACACCCCCAAAAAACTGCAGTCTGGTTTGATCTGTAAGAATATGACACTTCATCTGTACTTGGACTGAATGGTTCTGTCTCACAACAAGTATGAAAAGACCAGGATATTCATTGAGTATAAATGGAATTGAATATCCGTGTTCTGTTTAGTTTGCAAAAAAGTTAACTGCATGTGGGAGCACATCACGGAGTTGTCCATTTCAAATTCTGTCTTGATGTATGATTATGGAACATCTGTCGTTTCAGATTTGAAATGTGCGAGTGCAGCAAACAGTAAGAAGATTGTCCATTATCATAACTCACTGGCCTCTCCTGAGACATTCACTCTCAGCTGTTCTCATTCTCCATTGACAGCATTAGGTAATACACTTGAAATGATACCACACAGCACAATAACCTGCAATTTATCTCCAGTATACTACAAGACAAGTTTCACTCTTTTCTTTTAATACTTGCAAGCTGTCTCTTTTCCTTAATATATATTGGCCAGAGCTGCACAAAGGAACGTTACAATGATAGTGATGTTGTCCCTTGATATTCCTAGCCATCTCTGACCATATCTAACTTTGTTATCAACAAGTTTCTGCACAAAGATTTTGGGGTTTTGTTACTGTATGTGTCAATCCACCTTCATATTTAGAATCAAAAAACATCTTCAAGTAGACCCTTCACAATAATTATAATGGTTAATGGGTATCTGCTTTCCTTTTGTATTAGCAATCAACTATTGCGTTGAATGCATCTTATGAAATTAGCCAACAGGATTTCTACAAATAAATAGATGTCATGAAATATTTAGAATATCATTTAAGATATCAGACTTAGATATCAAACTAGCAGTAAGCAAGCATTGGTCCTAATCTTTTGTGAAGAAGTTTAAAAATTAACTTGATGAATTATTCTAGAACAATGTCTAAAACTAGAATGTGTTAGACAGCAGATGACTGATGGTGTCCTGGAGTGTTAATGGACCCCTTTTGGTCTCACTGAATCAGGTCAACAGGCAAGTGCTAGATTACCGCACACCAGCCCTCCAACAAATCTCCTTGGCTGATGAATCAGTGCTCCTTTGTGTTGAAGTCCTTCGGGAAGGCGTACTGAAGGTGGCAAGGAAGCCGAATGGATTCTGAGTGGTCAATTTCAACGTCCATCATCAAAGGTTGTTTAGCTCTACTTCTGATTCAACTGATCGAGTGTTAAGGGCCATTACTGCCAGACTGGATTAGCAGTAGGTGGTGAGGGAACCATCACAAGGGCAAAACTTACTGGCCTCATCATTACCAATCTGCAAGTAGAAGGCTGAAATATTTGTAACAGTGTTTAGCCAGGAGTGCTGACTGGTCAGTCCATCTCTGTCTCCTCCAGAGTTACACAGCATTGTAGAAACGTGTGTTCAAAAATTTGATTCACTTCACATGAAATAAAGAAATGATTGGAGGCACTGGTTGTTGCAAAGGCTTTGGCCCTGACAAATCTTTGGCAATAGTACTGAAGAACCATGCTCCAGAACATGCTGCATCCTAGCCAAATTGATCTAGCGCAGCTACAAAACTGTCATCAAATCAACAATGAGCAAAAATGCCCAAGTGTGTCCTGTACATGGAAAGTGGGAAAAATCCAACCCTGCCAATATCTGCCCAATCAGCCTCCTCTTGACCAGAGGTAAAGTGATGGAAGCTGCCATCAGCAGTCCTATCAAGCATCACTTACTTCGCAACAGCCTCTCAGCGCCAGACCTCATTATAGCCTTGTTTCTAACATGAACAAAAGAACTGAATTCCAGAGATAAAGTGAGAGTGATTACCCTTGACATCAAGGCCACATTGTATCGAATGTGGCAAAGAAACTCTTGCAAACCTGGAGTTAAAGGGAATCAGGGATAAACTCTCCAAGGGTTGGACTTGTACATGGCACATAGGAAGATGTTTGTGGTTGTTAGAAATCAGTCATCTTAGTTCCAGGACATCTCTGCAGGAGGTCCTCAGCGTAGTGTCCTAGGCCTAACTATCTTCAGCTGTTTCTTCAATTTATCTTCCCTCTGCCAAAAGGCCAGAAGTGGGGATCTTTGCCAATGATTGCACAATGTTCAACACCATTTGCAACTCCTCGGATACTGAAGCAGCCTATCTCCAAGTGCAGCTAGGCTTGACCGCCAAGTGAACAGTAAGTTTTGTACCACAGAAGTATCAGGCAATTATCATCTCCAATAAGAGAAATCCAACCATCAACTCTTAATGTTCAAAGGCATTATCATCACTGAGTACCCACTGTCAAAGTCCTAAGTATTCCCAGTTATCAGAGACTGAACTAGACTAGCCATGTTAATATATTGGCAACAAGAGCTATCAGCCAAATGACCAGTAACTCACCTCCTGGCTCCCAAATGCTTGTCTACAAGACAAAAGTGGAAAGTGTGATGGAATACTCCCAACTTGCCTGGATGACCACGGCGTCAATAACACCTAAGAAACCTTGCATCATTCAGATCACAGCAGCCCAATTGATTGGCACCAAATCCCAAACTTTCACTTCCTCCACCACTGACACTCACAGCAACGCTGTGTAGCATCTACAAGATTCACTGCAGAAATTCACAAATGATCCTTACAGAACACCGACTAAATCCATCAACACTACTATTTAGTAGGATGAGGGCGACAGATACATGGGAATACCGCCACCTGAAAGTTCCCCTCCAAGCCACTCACCAGCCTGACTTGGAAGTATATCAACGATCCTTCAGTATAACAAGATCAAAATCCCAGAATGCCCTCCCCAACAGAGTTGCAGGTATTCCTGCACTATTCACCTGCAATGGTTTCAGTAAGCAGCTCACCATCACCTTCTCCAGGGCAACTACAGATCGGAAACAAATGGTGGCTTAGCCAGAGATGCCCACATCCTATGAATGAATAAACAATAAATATGGGGTTTCTGACAGGAGAGGAAAGAACACTTTAAGCCATTAGCTTAGCAAAAGCTAGTTTAAGCAGTTTTTTTAATTACATGAAAAGCTTTTGAATTCCCTTTGAAGAAGACCTTAGTGTAATCAAAGGCAAGTTTAGGTTATTAGCTCCATCATTTACCTCACTGTAAGAGTTATTGTTTGTAAATACTTCAAACCACGGAGTGTTTGGTTTGAAATCTTCATTGATTATTCAAAGTTGAGAAGGTCTAAGATCTCAGGACTAGGACTGGAGCTGAACAGAAGCACTTAAGCCAGTTGCTGATTTGATAGGGAAGGAAAATATCCCTGTATTTTGATGAAATGTAAAGTGACAGTGTTGTGGGATGGATTTGATTTTTGCCAGGTATTTGAAATCTTATAAAATGTGTTATATCTAGGTGGATTGTTTTCTTTCATTTTATTTTGATTTCTTTTCCACAACAAACTTCTGTTCCATTGTTAAAACCAAATCAACAGCCTGGCATGTTCATATTTCTCTGAAAGAGCAAAATATGATCCATTAAAGCAGGTTTCATCTTGGGATCTGGCTTGTGCAGCAATAATATCTGTAGAGGTATGTAGAAGGGTTTAAGCCTACTGTTTCTCAGGATTTGGGCATTGCTGATGAGACCATGACTTGTTGCCCACTCCTATGAGGGTAATTTTTAAAATTCAACTTCAATTATATCATTCAGTTTATGTTGATTTGATCAGCTCTCAGGCACACCTTCAAATTAGCTGGTTAGATTTTATCTCCATGGGGGGAGGGGGCAGGAACAGAACAGAATTTGGGACTGTTACAGGACACCAGATCAGAAAGGAAACAATCGCCAACCTGGGATTTCCATATGAATGCACATCGCCATGGGGAAAAGTTCTCCATGCAAGTAGGAGTGGTATTTGGGTTTTGGAAACTAAAGGACCACTCAGAGGCCTCTCTGACAGCAACAGCATGCTGTGCCAGACTCTCAGTAGCGGAGAGGTTGCTTCAACACAGAACTACCCTCTTTCCAACCAGTTAAAACATTTAAGTTAAAAATAAATATAGCACCCAGGCCACCACAGTCAACTGCTAGAAAAATTAAAAGAATGAAACGCACCTTAACAATTTTAAGAAATTATAATTGCAGTGAGCTCATGAGCATAAACGAGGCATTCAGTGACACTTTGACAGTAAACACTGAAAAAAGATGTTCCAATGTGGGGTTAAAATAGTATCAGAGATAATGGGAACTGCAGATGCTGGAGAATTCCAAGATAATAAAGTGTGAGGCTGGATGGACACAGCAGGCCAAGCAGCATCTCAGGAGCACAAAAGCTGACGTTTCGGGCCTAGACCCTTCGTCAGAGAGGGGGATGGGGAGAGGGAACTGGAATAAATAGGGAGAGAGGGGGAGGCGGACCAAAGATGGAGAGTAAAGAAGATAGGTGGAGAGAGTGTAGGTGGGGAGGTAGGGAGGGGATAGGTCAGTCCAGGGAAGACGGACAGGTCAAGGAGGTGGGATGAGGTTAGTAGGTAGCTGGGGGTGCGGCTTGGGGTGGGAGGAAGGGATGGGTGAGAGGAAGAACCGGTTAAGGAGGCAGAGACAGGTTGGACTGGTTTTGGGATGCAGTGGGTGGGGGGTGGGGGGGAAGAGCTGGGCTGGTTGTGTGGTGCAGTGGGGGGAGGGGACGAACTGGGCTGGTTTAGGGATGCAGTAGGGGAAGGGGAGATTTTGAAACTGGTGAAGTCCACATTGATACCATATGGCTGCAGGGTTCCCAGGCGGAATATGAGTTGCTGTTCCTGCAACCTTCGGGTGGCATCATTGTGGCAGTGCAGGAGGCCCATGATGGACATGTCATCTAGAGAATGGGAGGGGGAGTGGAAATGGTTTGCGACTGGGAGGTGCAGTTGTTTGTTGCGAACTGAGCGGAGGTGTTCTGCAAAGCGGTCCCCAAGCCTCCACTTGGTTTCCCCAATGTAGAGGAAACCACACCGGGTACAGTGGATGCAGTATACCACATTGGCAGATGTGCAGGTGAACCTCTGCTTAATGTGGAATGTCATCTTGGGGCCTGGGATGGGGGTGAGGGAGGAGGTGTGGGGGCAAGTGTAGCATTTCCTGTGGTTGCAGGGGAAGGTGCCGGGTGTGGTGGGGTTGGAGGGCAGTGTGGAGCGAACAAAGGAGTCATGGAGAGAGTGGTCTCTCCGGAAAGCAGACAGGGGAGAAGATGGAAAAATGTCTTGGGTGGTGGGGTCGGATTGTAAATGGCGGAAGTGTTGGAGGAATGTGCGTTGTATCCGGAGGTTGGTAGGGTGGTGTGTGAGAACGAGGGGGATCCTCTTGGGGCGGTTGTGGCGGGGGCGGGGTGTGAGGGATGTGTTGCGGGAAATACAGGTGACGCGGTCAAGGGCGTTCTCGATCACTGTGGGGGGAAAGTTGCGGTCCTTAAAGAACTTGGACATCTGAGATGTGCGGGAGTGGAATGTCTTATCGTGGGAGCAGATGCGGCGGAGGCGGAGGAATTGGAGATGACATGTCCATCATGGGCCTCCTGCACTGCCACAATGATGCCACCCGAAGGTTGCAGGAACAGCAACTCATAGTCCGCCTGGGAACCCTGCACCCTAATGGTATCAATGTGGACTTCACCAGTTTCAAAATCTCCCCTTCCCCTACTGCATCCCTAAACCAGCCCAGTTCGTCCCCTCCCCCCACTGCACCACACAACCAGCCCAGCTCTTCTCCCCCACCCACTGCATCCCAAAACCAGTCCAACCTGTCTCTGCCTCCCTAACCTGTTCTTCCTCTCACCCATCCCTTCCTCCCACCCCAAGCCGCACCCCCAGCTACCTACTAACCTCATCCCACCTCCTTGACCTGTCCGTCTTCCCTGGACTGACCTATCCCCTCCCTACCTCCCCACCTATACTCTCCTCTCCACCTATCTTGTTTTCTCTCCATCTTCGGTCCGCCTCCCCCTCTCTCCCTATTTATTCCAGTTCCCTCTCCCCATCCCCCTCTCTGACGAAGGGTCTAGGCCCGAAACGTCAGCTTTTGTGCTCCTGAGATGCTGCTTAGCCTGCTGTGTTCATCCAGCCTCACACTTTGTTATCTTCCAATCCGGGTAGTTGAATTTCACAGAGGGCCTGTGTAAGTCAGAGGTAACTTGATTCAAATTAATTTTTGACATGCAGTTATTGGCCCTCCTGCACAAAGCTTGGAGCAGTCACATCAATATCACATTGGGGAAAAGCCATTTTGACTAAGATCATCTCACCATAGTTTACCAAGGATTTAGAATATGTATAAAACCCCTCAGACTGTACAAAATGCTTTACCTGAAATATAAATGTACATTTGTAAATAGAGCCTGTAAAGGTGGGTGTAGTGATGTACCCCATTAGCAGTATTCGAAGAAATGCATCTGAATTGCAATTTATGTAAAGTCAAATTTGATCTATCGTGCCATGCTGTTTTACACATTTGAGAAACAAAATATTTTTTGGGAAAAGTGCAGTTACATCAATTCCCAGATAAGAGAAACCAAATTTTTAAAATTAATTACAGTTTAATTTCACAACCACAGATAGTTTTCTCTCCAAGGGTAGGGCATTTAATCTGTGCTCATACTGAAACAATCTTTCACATAACTGGCGTTTAAATACAGGGCTATGAGAAGGGACTTTCAGATGGCACAGTCAAGATGGTGATGAATGCTTTTTAATGGAATTAGTGCAGCCTCCCAGGACGAGTGATCACAGTGTGATTAGATTTGAGGCTGCCTGACAATCAGACGGAGTTAGCACCAGGAGAGAGCAAGCCTTTGGCTTAGTGTAACATTCTCATCTCTGTATCAAAAGACGTAGGCTTTGAGCGCTGCCCAAGGCCATCCCAGTCAGTTGAGTGAATCCTATACTAACAGAAAGTAGGATAGATGTGTCTGGTAGTTTCAGCTCATTTCCCCCTCTTGGCACAGGTTGGCAAAGGCCCTGATAACCATCAAACCTGAGATGAATAACTACACCACCATCATGGAAAGAGGCCTTATATTACAAATCTGTTAATCAGCCTGTGACTCTTTTCAATGCTTCACATTATTTTTTAAGACACAAATACAATGACATTAAAGAAAAGGAACTAGGACATAAATATGAAATTATAATTTAAGGCTTTAAAAGGGTCATTGGAATAATGAAGAGACAAAATAGAAGTCCTGCCTAGACCCGCCCGAAACGTCAGCTTTTGTGCTCCTGAGATGCTGCTTGGCCTGCTGTGTTCATCCAGCCTCACATTTTATTATCTTGGATTCTCCAGCATCTGCAGTTCCTATTATCTCTAAAACTTGAGTCCTCCTTGTTTTAAATGTCTATGTGGCATCACTCCCCGTTGTCTTTATTGAAGGAAGTTGCAAGTGCCTCCAATCAACAATTTTTTTTTGCCTTCATTAAATGCACTTTGCTAGCCATTGTCTGCATTCTTCCAGTGTAACCCGTCAAACTGCCTTAATAAATCCCAAGAATGGATGTATCAGAGATGGTGGTTGTTTCGGTGAGGTGTGTGAGGTTTTGTGCTGTGAGAAGCTGACTTTGTGGATGCCACTCGCATTGTGGTGGCACTCAGCCAAATGGTGAATCAGCAGCATTTTCAGATTGATTTATAGTAGCAAACTGTGCCTGCCACGATAAGCATGTATACTTCTTCCAAGAATCTCTAAAACAATACAAGTGAGTAAAGAACTGATAGAGTTCTGCTGCAGTTATTTCTCCTTCTTTGAAAGGAACAGTTGATCTGCCATTTCAAATAGCTGCTGCAAATGATTAATCATTTGAAAACCATTGTAAAGTTCATCAGACGGGCCTGCTCGGGTCAGAGACTCCACATTAAAATGTAATGAGGGCAATTTTGAGCAATCGCCTGAAAGTTGTCCTCTAGTTTGTCATTGAACTGAACAAGTTTGCCTTATGTCTTTTACATGCAGACATATACAATTCTAAAATGCACAAGGAGATGATAGGTTTACCTACACAACTCGCTTTCTTGCATTTAAAACTGCACAATTAATCGGATTAGTTGGGGGCTTGTTGAGCATCATTTCAGTGGGTTTCAAGTAGGTTCAGCTGCATTGAGAAACTATGTGAGAGACTGCAAAGTCAAGAAAGTCTCACTGTCACTGTGCACAAACAATCTGTGCAGTGTAATCCTAAAATGTACTTAAGGCTTCCTGAGTTTAATGAAGACGACTACTACATCTCACAGCTGGAGTTACACAATCTAATGTATTGGAATGACTGGCAGTGTTACCGGCATTCAATGAGCATGCTGGGACTTGCTATTTGCTAACACATCCCTGCCCAATCATGGAAACCCCTGAGCAGTTATGACGGCAAACTGATTGATGGAATGTGAGGATGAATTCATACATTTATTTACCTCTCTGCAGTGGGGAAGAAAAGAAACACTTTAATTCACAAGAAACCATCCACAACTGTTGACATCATTTCCTCCGAACACACCTCTGAAAGTTTTGTTTGAAAATGATTTTCGGCGTGCTAAGTACCTCTCTTGCACTCCCAAAACCTTTCCACATTTCCACACACAAATATTAAACTCATGTTCAGAAGCGTCATGGAATACACTACGTTAAGGAAATATTTTCCTAGGCGAGCTGTGAGAAAAGTTGTTATCTTGCTTTCTAATTCTTTAGGTACAAACGACATCCTAGACAGCTCCAAAATTCAGCGATAACAAGGTGTACAGCTGGATGAACACGGCAGGCCAAGCAGCATCAAAGGAGCAGGAAAGTTGACGTTTCCAGCCTAGGCCCTTCTTCAGAAATGGGGGAGGGGGGGAGGGGATCATGAAATAAATAGGGAGAGAGGGGGAGGTGGATAGAAGATGGACAAAGCAGAGGATAGGTGGAGAGGAGACAAACAGATCAAAGAGGCAAGGATGGAGCCAGTAAAGGTGAGTGTAGGTGGGGAGGTAGGGAGGGGATAGGTCAGTTCAGGGAGGAGATAGGTTAGTCCAGGGAGGACGGGCAGGTCAAGGGGGTGGGATGAGGCTAGTAGGTAGAGATGGGGGGTGGGGCTTGAGGTGGGACAAGGGTGTAGGTGGGAGGAAGGACAGGTTAGGGAGGCGGAGACAAGCTGGGCTGGTTTTGGGATGCAGTACAGGGAAGGGGAGATTTTGAAGCTTGTGAAATCCACATTGATACCATTGGGCTGCAGGGTTCCCAAGCGGAATATGAGGTGCTGTTCTTGCAACCTTTGGGTGGCATTGTTGTGACACTGCAGGGGGCCCAGGATGGACATGTTGTCTGAGAAGCGGGAGGGGGAGTTGAAATTGTGTGCGACTGGGAGGTGCAGTTGTTTGTTGTGAACCAAGGGTAGGTGTTCCGCAAAGCGGTCCCCTCCGCTTGGTTGGCCCGACGTAGACGAGACCACATCTGGAACAGTGGATACAGTATACCACATTAGCAGATGTGCAGGTGAACATCTGCTTGATGTGGAAAGTCTTCTTGGGGCTGGGATGGGGGTGAGAGGGGAGGAGTAGGGGCAGGAGTAGCACTTCCTGCAGTTGTAGGGAAAGTGCCAGGTGTGGTGGGGCTGGAGGGGAGTGTGGAGTGAACATGGGAGTCCTGGAGAGAGTGGTCCCTCCAGAAAGCAGACGAGGGTGGGGATGGAAAAATGTCTTGGGTGGTGGGGTTGGATTGCAGATTGTGGAAGTGTCGGAGGATGATGCATTGGATCCGGAGGTTGGTGGGGTGGTATGTGAGGATGAAGGGGATTCTGTTCTGGTTGTTATTGTTGTGGGGGTGGGGTTTGAGGGAGAGGGTGTGAGGGATGAGTTGTGGGAAATGCAAGAGACTCGGTCGACGGTTTTCTCGACCACTGTGTGGGGTGGAGTTGCGGTCCTTGAAAATCGAGGACATCTGAGATATTTGAGAGTGGAATGCCTCATCCTGCAGGCAGATGCAGTGAAGGCAAAGGAATTGGTAATACAGGGTGGTATTTTTGCAGGAAGGTGGGTGGGAGGAGATGTATTCTAGGCAGCTGTGGGAGTCGGTAGGCTTGAAATGGATGTCAGTTTCCAGGTGGTTACCAGAGATGGAAACAGAGAGGTCCAGGAAGGAGAGAGAGGTATCAGACATGGTCCAGGTGAGCTTAAGGTTGGGGTGGAAGGTGTTAATGAAGTGGGTGAACTGTTTGAGCTCCTTGTGGGAGCACGAGGTGGCACCAATACAGTCATCGATGTAACAGAGGAACAGATGGGGTTTAGGGCCAGTGTAGGTATGGAAGAGGGATTGTTCCAAATAACCGACAAAGAAGCAGGCAAAGTTTTGGCCCATGTGTGTACCCACGGCCACCCCCTTTGTCTGTAGGAAGTGGGAGGAATTGAAAGATAAGTTGTTGAGGGTGAAGACGAATTCGGCTAAGCGGATGAAGGTGTCAGTAGAGGGGGACTGGTTGGGCCTGCGGGTCAGGAAGAAACAGAGGGCTTTTAGGCCATCTGTATGGGGAATGCAGGTGTATAGGGACTGGATGTCCATGGTAAAAGTGAGGTGTTGGGGACCGAGGAATCAGAAGTTTTAGAGGAGATGGAGGGTGTGGATAGTGTCACGGACGTAAGTGGGGAATAGCTGGACCAAGAGGGGGAAAATGGAGTCAAGATACGTAGAGAGAAGTTCGGTGGGGCAGGAGCAGGCGGAGACCATGTGCTGACCAGGGCAGTCAGGTTTGTGGATTTTGGGAAGGAAATAGAAGCTGACAGTGCGGGGTTGGGGAACAATGAGGTTGGAGGCTGTGGGTGGGAGATCACCTGAGGTGATGTGCTTGTGGATGGTTTGGTGTTCAGGGGTGGGATCATGATCAAGGGGATGGCAGGAGGAGGTGACAGAGAGCTGGCGTGCAGCCTCGGCCATGTAGAGGTCAGTGCGCCATACTACAACTGCACCTCCCTTATCTACGGGTTTTATGGTGAGTTTGGGATTGGAGCGGAGGGAGCAGACAGCTGCACGTTCTGGGGGATAGAGGTTGGAGTGGGTAAGATGGGTGGAGAGGTTTTCTTGGGTTATGATTTGTTTTCGTTTTTGAATAATGTTTAGATGTTTTTCTCAGTTATTTATGAGCTGGTCCGCATTGGGAAGGTTTCCCCTTACCTGAAGAGTGGCTATGGTCCAGTCTTGAAAAACTCTTTCATTTACATTATAATACACTATTCACTTCGAGGTAAGTACTTTGTTTTTATACTGAGTTTTCCTTGTCTCTTTTTAATCTCTAGCACATCACTGCTGAACATCACTTTTACTTTAATAGAGGGGTCAATAACCTAGGGGCATACATTTAAGGAAAGAGATAAGAGGATGAGAGGACAAATGAGATTTTTTTTCTCTAAAAAAGGATAACGGGAGTCTCAAACTCACTGTGCGAAAGGGTTGTTGAGTCAGAAACCCTTGTAACATTTAACCAATATTGAGATAGTCACTCGCATCATCCCAATAGCAGGGCTCTAGACTAAAAGCTGGAAAATTAGGTTAGTATAGTCAGACCTTTGTTGATCAGCGTAGGCTTGGTGGGCTGAACAGCTTCTTTTTCTGCTGTAAATATCAGTGAGTCTACATCATGTTTTTTATGCCCCCAGAAACATGTCAGATGTACTTGGAAAGTTAGAGGGATGTAATGTTGTGATATATTCTAGACAGCTGAAAGAAACTTAAGTGAACATTTCTAGCCAGTGGATTTGCCAGGAAACAATTATAGGTAATGGTTAGATTAAAAGCAAGCACACAAAATGCTTATTATAATAACAATCAATCTATCACAGAGAATTATAGGATCATTTAGCCTCGTATCAATAGCAAGGAAAATAATGGAATCTATTCTCAGAATGAAGTAAGTCAGAGGAGAATTAAGCGAACAACAATTTACTAGGAATCAGCAAGTCTGGATTTAGAATAAGGAAAACTTCTCAATTTCCCAGAGGAAGATACGATTAGTTAAATAGCTGATGGTACTGGTTTTTTAGACTTTCAACAATACAAATTTTCTTAATTAAACTTGATGCCAATGATATCCATGGTAGAACTAAGGTCTTGAGAACTGGCAGAAGCAACAGTGAACTGGGAAGGTATTGACTGAAGCCTTACATGAAGCAACGATTCCTATGTTTCAGGTTGCAGGGGCGGGGGTACTAGAAACATCAATTATTTTTTTTTATTCATACGATGTGGGTGCCGCTGGCTGGGTCAACATTTATTGCCTATCCCTAATTGCCCTTGAGAAGATGATGGTGAGAAGGTGGCCTTCCTGAACCACTGCAGTCCATGTATTGTTGATCAGCCCACAAAGTTGTTCGGGACGGTTGTTGCAGCTTCTTGGCTGAGTGCCCTGAGGGAAGGGAGGCAGTTTTCAAAGTCGGGATGGTTTGTGGCTTGGAGGAGAACTTGCAAGTCATGGTATGCCCTTGTCCTTCTGGATGGTAGAGATTGCAGGTTGAGAATGTACTTTCTCAAAAAACTATAGTGGGCCGTTACAGTACTTGTAAATTATTCACATTACTGTCTATGTGCATTGGTGGTGGAAGGACTAAGTGTTGAAGGTGCGAGATAGAGTGCCAATCAAGTGGGTTGCCACAGTAGAGCAATCAAATAGGCAGTTAAAGATGTGCAGGCAATTTAAATTGAATTTAAATTAAAGAAATGTAAATGAGACAGCACTGTTTAAAAAATGTATCATAAGTATTCAATAAATGAAATTGAATCATCACAGTAAGGCTTAGAAATTGGTTTGGGCATGACAATGGATTTAATCCTTAAAATATCTAGGAAATGCAGCAAATCAATTGTAAAAGAACAATTACAGCATATTTAGCCATAAGAGCTGATTACAAACTTGCTGAAGTTATCCTAAATAATACAAAGCACCTTACAAAGCAAATCTCTTCCTGCTGCTGAACAGCATGCAAAAGATTATTCTTAGTTAGGCAGAGGTAATTTTAATATCCAACAAGCTTTGAGTTAAGGTGGAAAGTTGAAAATTTGAAACAGGAATGCAGCACATCTCACCATCTCCTTTTCAGTTTTCGCTGAGGTGACAGTAACGGTCGAATCTTCTGCTTTCACTGGGGCCAAGCTTAAGAGGACAGAAATGCTTTTACTGAAGTGAGGTACTGAACCTGAAGGCCCATGGTCAATCTCCTCGCTCTGCCACCATTTGAAGGCCTCATCCTGCAGTTTCCATCATGAACTGAGCTGCTGCAGTTTGTCGCCATGCAGAATGCTCGACAGGTAGGCTGTGGGGGATGTTTGTCACCACGGGGTGAGGGGGTGGAGAATGTGCTCAAAGACAATCCAATGCCCACTACCTACCCTGAGATCCTACCCTGTAATACTCTTCACCCTCTTCCACATATTTTACCTGGGGTCTGATTTTGATCCATTGGGACTCTGAATTCTATCCATCCAGCAGCAGCCGCAGATTCCCGTCTCCAAACAGAGACCAAGATCTTTGACGGCACAGCAAGATTGCACTCAAGGCTATGGGCAACCCATCCACTCTGATGAGCTGTTTCATGGAAACATTTTATTTGTCTTAAAAGTTTATCAACTTTCAGTTCCTATCTTAATCCTGTGGCCTGTTTCAATGCTACAGGAACCACCCTTAACACTCAGAAAGAGGTGAATTTTGGTCTGCTTGGAAGATGCTGCACAATTCTATTTTACAGGGCTTTTACTTTTCAACACAGAAACTAGGAGCAGGAGTAGGCTATTCTGCCCATTGAGCCTGCTCTGCAATCCAATACGAACATGGATGATTGTCCATCTCGATGGCATATTTCCCGTTTCTCTCCATACCCCTTGGTGTCTTTATTGTTTAAGAGCAATCGATCTCTTTTTTGACCTGATTTCCTTAGCCTGCTCTGGTTGTGAATTTGAGGGTTGACCATTCCCTGAGAGAAGAAATACTTTCTCATCTCAATCCTAAATATCCTACTCCATACCGGCACTATTAAGTACATGCTTTTTTACAGCACTACTTAGGAACCTGAATGAACAGGAGCATTTTGTCTCACTCAGATAAACTGACATCCCAGACTTCCATGATTTCCATCCAGCAGTATTCCCAACATCATTGACTTCCCCCCTCTGCCTATGAACTCCAATAACCCGATACCAATCCTAATCTGAATCAACAATAACCTTGGGATACTGTACACATTTCTGGTCACCCAGCTATGGGAAGCATATTATGAAATTGGAAAGGATGCAGTAAAGATTTACAAGAATGTTACTGGGGCTTGGGGGTTTGTGTTTTAAAAATAGGCAGGATAGGGTGGGACTTTCTTTCCCCTGGACTGTAGAAGGTTGAGGGGTAAACTTATAGAGGTTTATAAAATCATAAGGGGCACAGATAAGGTTGTTAGCAAGGGTCTTTTTTCTCAGGTTGGAGAGTTCAAAACTAGAGGGCCTAATTTTAAGGTGAGAGGAGAAAGATTTAAAAGGGACCTGAGGAGTAACCTTTTCAACAGTGGTTGGTTTGTGTCTGGAATGAACTGCCAACTGATAGATGCAACTACAGTTACAACATTTAAAATATATTTGGACAGGTACATACTTGGGAAAAGTTTTGAGAGATATCGGCCAAATGCATGCAAATGGGACTAGTACAGTTTGAGAAACCTTGTCAACATGAATGAGTTGGACCGAAGGCTCTGCTTCCATGCCGCATGACTCTATAACTCACAATCTACAGTTTTATCTTTCCCCTTCGATGGCTGAAATGTTCAAACCTCTCCCTAAGCCTCTCACTCTCTAAGTACACCTCTTCTAATCACGCTCAGTAGCTACACTTACTCGCAATATCTGGTGAATGGCCTTTTCTGATATGTGGGAACCACACGGAGAAGAAATGAGTAGGATACATATGAACTTCTTGCGTCATGTATTTATTGACATTGTAGTTACCAAGTGTTTTGATACAAGATCTCAGAGAGTGGAATCTGAGAGAAACAGCTGCACTTATTCCAGATGCAGAAAGCGGCAGGAGCCGTGCACCCTAGGCTAATGACAGCATCCTGAGGACGTGACGGTAAGCATTGCCAATGAAAATCTACTCCAGTGGTTCCTGTGTAACTGGTGCAATGGGTCAGGTTGTACCGAATGGAGGACAATGGGTTGCCTAGCGAACAAGGACAGAATTTTCAGTATCATTTAACTTATTTAGTGGTAGGGAGTTTTTTAAGTAAAATTTTCCTTGTGAAATGGAGTCCACAATTAGGTGAAATGTATGAGCAAACAATGTGAACCAACCTTCCCTTTTTCATTTTGTGTTTGTTGGTCCTACACAGCAGACACATAAAATTAAAACTTATTTCTGTCATCAAGACAGAAAATTATATGGAACTGAAAAACAAGAAGTAATAAGTTACGGTATGTTCGTAGCTTTGGACTGTGTTAGAAATACGTCAATATAAAATTTCTGATAGGAGTTCAAATAGGCTGAAATATTGAAGAAATTTGCTAGCTCAATTTTTTCATTTGGAAAGTTTCTCATTGTTTTACACAGGTTACACAATTGCCTCATTCTATCTGCAAGAGAAAAGCTGCTGAAACAGCAGAGTCTGAGCCTCTGGCGCCCGCTGGAACTTTCCCTGATAAATCGATTCAGTGTGTGGAGAGTAAACAGGGAGCTACACTTGACAAGGAAGATAAAGGGCAGTTACAACATGCAATTTGTATGATTGAAGCAATCAGACCACAGGAAAAAAAGATTGCAAAGCATGTCAGTGCAGTCAGTGTCTCGAATGGGGCACAGCAATAGGAGCAAATGAAATTCACCAGATCACTGCCACCTGCTTAATTAGGCCTGTCTATCAAACCTAACAGGCAAATATTGTAAAAGCACAATCTGATTGTGACCTGTGCTCATGCCTAGATGCACATCCTCTTGTATTAGCCTTTATAAATCCTTCCCAATATCTGTGAACTTGCTAGATTTATCTGGAATTATCACATTTCCTTGCAACCCACAGAAGTCTCACATTGAAAATTGCTAGTTCCAGGATTTGTGATAACGTAAGTCGTATGCCAGTTGCCAGTGAAACTACGATGGTACTATGATGCTTGATTAGTACCTGAGATTTCATATTCAGTGAAACTAAAGAGCTTCTATACCAAACCTCAGATGTGGCAGAATGTCTCATTACTAAAAGCATTTTCTTTTTAGCAAAGAAGGACAGGCTTTCAGCTTAACATCAGGTATTTCACAATGAAGTGCAATCTTTTTATTTATAAATGACAGGGAAGGAAAGATAGGGCGTGGTTATGGGAGGATGTGAGATTAACATTTAAGAGTGCACTGACAACAGCTCGGGGTGAAAGATGTCTCACATAATGCGTTTAATGGCTGCAAGCCACTCAGTAGACTACATAGAAAGTCAATTTCTCCAAACATTCCCACTTTCATTAAAAAAAAGCAGAACAGTGCAAATCTCTTCTAGCATCTTTAGGGTCAGTAGCACAAGCTTCAGACTTGCTTCAGCTACAATAAGTGGGCATTGCTGAACATCTCCCCTTTCAAACTCCAACTCTTCATTCTTCCCACAGCATTGGCCACTCAGCTTTGTTTGACCTCTTGGGATCATACAGTCCCAACATTATCTTGAACTGTATCATTTTTGGGACACCATCTTGAGCCATTTTGCACAGATTTGCAAAACTCATATTTCATGAAGTGCAATGTCTCCAGCAGCCTGGTTTAAATGATTGTTTAACCTCTGTTCTCGCCAGACCTCATGTGCTGAGTGATTCAATTTCTTACAACTGGAGATCTGCTTTCCCTACACTGTACACACTTTGTTCATTTTGTGTGGCGCCCTCCAAAATATTTACATTTTGCTTCCAGTCCTGATCATTCTACTTGTTCTACTGCAAATATTTTGTCATTTCTTATAATATGGCCTGGAATTTCTCTTTCAGTGTAATGGGCAGTCTCATCTGTTCAATCAATAATATGACCTGGGCAATGATTAACTTTCGGCATAGTCTGACAGCTTTCCTGAGAATATGTCTCTTCTCTCTTAGTAGACGAGCCCTTACAGAGGTGTGGTTTATGCCTAAGGCATAATTTCCGATGAGATCATCTTTAAATCGTGCAAACACTTCGAATTTAGCTCGATGAGTCAGTACCATTGTATCCTGATCAATAATGTTTCTCTATTCCTGAGCTTGGATGTTGATCATACATTGTTCAGGAATGTTATGAATATGGATACAAAGTATACCTTTGAAGTCTCTCTTTGCTGGATTCTCTATTCCTCAGTGAGCTCTATGGTGCAATGCAGCTTGCAGCACTCTCTCCCTAGAAGTTGATAAGAAACTTGTGATTTTTATTTGCGCAGACTTTTTATTAAGTTTTGTAATTCTTACATAGATAGTTTTGTTGAAACTGGAACAAATTTCAATTCTGTCTCAAATGTCACTTTCATAGCTAGACTCAGTGAGAAATTCGGTGATCCTGAAGCAGCCAGCATTTCACAGTTGCACACTTTAGTTTTAGTTCTTCCTTGCTGTCCTTCTGCAGTTTAGATTAGATTAGATTCCCTACAGTGTGGAAACAGGCCCTTTGGCCCAACAAGTCCACACCGCCTCTCGGAGCATCCCACCCAGACCCATCCCCCTAAAACCCAGACACCCCTGAACACTACAGGCAATTTAGCATGGCCAATCCACCTAGCCTGCACATCTTTGGACTGTGGGAGGAAAGCGGAGCACCTGGAGGAAACCCACGCAGACATGGGGAGAATGTCCAAACTCCGCACAGACAGTTGCCCGAGGCTGGAATCGAACCCAGGTCCCTTGGCGCTGTGAGGCTGCAGAGCTAGCCACTGAGCCGCCCCAGTTGACAGGTATCTTACAGCTCTGAAAGTTCACGCAATCTCAGCTGGACTCTTCTGACACCATGCTTCTAGCAATGTACTTGATAGAGCCAGAAATCAAATTACAAACTGTTACAGTGGAGGTTGAGGTCACATGATGACAACAAGCCACATCTGCCACCACTATACCATGTTCAAATGATATTCTCCAAACAGAAGAGGCTGAGCAACTGTGAAAACTGGGTAAAGAATGAAAGTACTGGCCTTGTATACACTATCCTCTCATACTTCGGATATCTCAAAGTACTCCATGACAAAGTAATATTATTCAGGAAATATTACTACTTAGAAGCTGCTTGTATTGGCACCCTCTAATACCCTTTCATGGCCATTAATTTATGCACAATATATACTGTAAGCATATTCAGTAATTCTTAACAGCCTTGTTCCCTCTACAACAAATTATCTGCTGGCATACATGCATTAAATTGCATCTACTATTAAGCTTGTTAACATGAATATAACCATTATTTTTTATTCTACAAAAGATTGAAAGTGGAGTTTGGGTTAGCAGTAAGGACATGATTCTAATTGTCGACAGAACTACAACTTAGCCGTTTCTGCCAGTTTAGAATTGTTGCCATATCACAGCTGCTTTTCTCAGCAGTACCATTTAAAGTTGAGAGATGTAGCGGAAATAAAAGCGACTTGCATTTAAATGGCATTGCTCATGGCTTCGAGATGTGACATGTGAAAGCACTTCACAGCCAATGAATTATTTAAATCTAGTCGCTGTTGTAAAATAAGAAACATGGCAGCTAATTTGTGCTCAGCGGGATCCTACCAACAAAATAATAATGATCAGATCTTCTGTTTTACTGAATTTGATACGAGGATTAAATATTGGCCATATGCTGGGGACTCCCTGTCCTCCATCAAAATAGGGCCATGGAATCTTTTCAGACCGCCTGAGATCACATCATTGTGCCCAAAAGACATCAGTGTCAATAGTGCAACATTCCCTCAATGTTAGCTTAACACAGGGACTGTCAACCTAGATTCTGTGTTCAGTGCCAGGATTTTCACAGGAGCAGAGAGACTCCATGGAGCTTTGAAGTGGAAAGTGGGACCCTGAAATCCCACCCCATTTTTGTCAGATTCAATACTTGCTGACAGGGGAAAGGGAGTGGGCTGCGACTTTCACACAATGGGAAACTGACATTCAGCAATGCCATTTTAACCCAATACTGAATTCAAACAGATTCTCGTTTCCCTCAAGTTACTCCTTCAGTATAGGATTCATAATCTTTTTACAGTTTCCACAAACGTACTCAAAAGATGGGTATAACATGTGGAGGTGTGTCGAGAGCGCGAGCTGGAGGTGAATGGGAATTTAAGAGGCATCAGTGCAAGACAACCACAAAGAATTGATTCATGATTATTTTCTCCTTGCTATCACAGAGTAGAGATCCATAAGCTTATAAATTTATGCCTGATTTCCCCCTCCCAAACTTCCAGTCATTTTTAGTTATCTCTAATGCTATTGGAGGGATTCTTGAACCTCATCCTAATTGTTGACTGTTTTAAAGATTTAGTTTTAAAAGATCTACAAATTCTTCTTTGATCCAAGTGTGTAACAGTCACCCTCAGCACTAATAATGTAAGAAATCGCAATTGCCATTATATCACCAGCCCTGGAAATTATTCACACAATGCTAGAAGGAGACCACAAAGCTGTATAGACCTTTAGCCAGTGTACTGTACTGTTCTAGCTAATTAGGTTCTGTGCTTGAAATCATGTTGCATCCTGTCTAGCTGGTGGCTACATGACATCCTCCTAGACAGTTGGTCTTGTTCGTTTGAGATACTGTGCTGCATTATAAATGCTTTTTCAAGCACTGATGATTCCAACTGTATTAGATGCAGGCAGTTCGATCACAAACAATAGAGTAATCTATTATGTCATTGCAACACAACTGTAATGGAAACATTATCAACAGGTCCACATGGGCCTGCAGGAAGCATAGCTTATAAATCAGTTAAATTTAGTAGCTTGTAACATTATCAGTGTGCTTCAATTAATCTATTCATTAATGTAAACATTTGGAAAGATTTTAATCTTAAAGGTTAGATACTGCACTTCATTGCAATCAGTGGTTTTATTTTTTGGCAGGTATCTGTAGTTGTATATTTAACCACAGCTAAATTGCAAACAAACAAAACATCCTACTGAAGTAGCTTTTCATCAAAAACTCATCAATGGCAGTTAGGTATGACTGTTGCTTCTGTCACATACACACAATTCCAATGTGGTGGTGCAATCTAAGGCCTACAGAACATTATCTACTTAGTGTTTCAATATGAAATTCAAATAACTTCAACTTTTGCTCCAATTCCCTCATCTTACACAATGTGCAAAACCGCATATTATGGCAGATAATGGGACTGACTTTGCGATTATTTATTTCTGTGTCTAAAAAAAAGTTACATGTGAAAGCAAGCAGTCTCCTGATAATTTGAAGTCATTTCTGCACTTGAAAGAAAATTAAAGCATTCAGGTCTGCAATTCAAATTAAACCACAAACATAACACAACAAAGTGGGAATTCAAAGCTAAGAATACCTGAATGAGCAGATAATCTGAATTAAGTAAATTTGAGTGGTAGATTGCACACTTCTCCCACAGTTATGAATATTTTTTCTCAAAACACATCGCAAACATAGATAAGGTGAGATTCAGATCTCAATTAGGAATGGTGTTTGACAGTAATTATTTTCAGAGTCTAGGATCAGAAATATTTTAATCGACAGTGGGTAACAGCACCACTTTGGTCATTCAGTGAACATTAATAGTGGGGCTAGATGATGACTGGCCATCCACGTTCTTTCTCTTTAAATCCAAAAACAATTTTCGCTATATTGTTAATAATAAAGCATTTTCTTGAACATTATGCTTACACGTGTGCATAATGGAAAAATTGCAACTGCTCTTTCTGTGATCTAAAAAGCAACATCATAGAGAGTGAAACATCCCACAAAGAAAAGGTTAACTCTAAGTCCTCCTCTGTGAAATTGGTATCTCAAAGTAAAAAAAGTGTGTATTTCCCTCGTGGGTTAATCACGTAATCAGACTTTGTGATCTAAGCTGATATTACATCAATTACAGCTTATTAAAGTATGAATACCAAAGTTATTTTGTTGAAGAAAAAATTCAGGTATGTATGAAAAATGTATTTTATTTTACTCTCAGAACATACAAACTACTATATTGTTGTAAAACAATGACCCTACTTTCAAACACATCTGTTTTGGATAGCTTTTATCATCGAATGCAAACTGTCAAGCAAGGGTTGAAGTGAGAAACAGAGCGAGACCTTTTCGCCTCAATGTCCCTGAATTTTCTTCCTTATTATTTTCACTTAACTGTCTTATGCCTATTGTGCTTCCGTAACTGAGGGTTCAGGGAAATTAAATTCATTTATTCTGTTGACTCTGCAGAAGAAGTTGCCAGACATTAAAGTCACTGAAGCACAAGTTATAAAGAAAGACAATTTGTGAAAACTGTGACACAGGGTGCACCGTATTCCTTTTTCCAATGTGCTGCACCACAGAGCAATGCGACATGGATAGTGGGTTAGTGATTGACTGACAATATTTTGATTGACATCCTGGACTAACCAGAATTAGCTTACTATAGAATCTTTGCAGGTACTGACTTTTTGGCTGAGCCCACTGTTTGCTATCAACTGAACAACTTTCTATGTTTGAACACATTAAATTTTAGTCTTTCTTGGGCACACACCAAGTGGCTGCAAATTTATTAATTACTTTATTTTAATAAGATTTACAAGGTCAAGAACATAAAAGAAGAAATGTGTTGCCCTGAGACTTGTTTCCCCGCAGCACTGAGCTTGTCCAGGTTTTTTCTGGAAGCATTTATTCAAGCTCAGCTACGTGAATCCTCTCCCAATATTGCGAGTTCAGCTTGTTCCAAAAGTACAAAATTCATGATGTACTTAAAATTTTGAGAAGTCAACAAGATCAGACTATAAATGGTTCCATTGTACAAGCAAATTGCTGACACAGCATCTTTAACATAGTCCACTTTGTTTGTGAGTTGGTCCATATGAAAGTCAGGTTTAATGTAATGTGTATGTCTATATTAATTTGCTGTTAGAACTGCATCCCAGTTTTTCTTTAGACTGCAATCTTTAATGGACAGTGCTGCTCTAAGTGGAATTGTTTCAGGTTCTTGCCCAAGGACAGACAGGGTGTAAACTTGAGCAGAATTGTTTCTGCACTTTTGCAATAAATTAATTTTCTGCTCCTATTCTCTTACGTAGGATAAAATGAAAGGATTGAGATAACAGAGGATGATAGGGTGCAACGATAAAAGATGAATATTTGAATGGCAGGAGATGAAAATAACATGACAAAATAAGCCAGAGAGGTGAATGTTACACAAACTACAAAAATGTCAAGTTTGAGCTACATCCCAAACATATCTAAAAGGATGTGAGTTATGAACACAGCTCCAGATTACAACCTAAAAGAGGCGAGGAAATCCAACACTCAGGGACTCATGAGCAACATTACTTCAGATTGCTAAAATGCAGCTGAGTAGCCTGGCAAGCTAAGAACCTGTCTCTTTAAAAAATAAATAAATATTTCATCTTTTATGTTACTGAGACTTACACATCTGTAAAGATACGATCCAAACAGTCCCCACTGGCAATGAGGCAGAAGCTACATTAGAGCTGGCTCATGCCCAGACTTATTAAAATCAACCCTGAAAAATTAGCACAGAGACTCAGAGGTTTCTTGAAAACACCTGCCAATTTCTAGGGTTAGTGGTGTCAGCAATTTATGAAAACAAACAACATGCGGGACAGAATAAAATCCCAAACCATTCAGCCTTACAAATGCATCGCAAAGTTTTAATTGGAAAAATAACCAGGAACAGAGCCTCTAATCCTATTTTGTAAGCGGTTTAAAATTATATTGGTATGAAAAATTTTTCAAATCCATTTCTGAGATTAGCTCATTAGGAAAGCTATTTGTGATGCTAAAGCAATCTGAAAGTTGTGAGTAATTATGAGATTTTTCATCCGTCTGTGTTGATACAAATGAAAATGAGTTGTAAAACCCTTAATATGAATCACATTAGAAAAGGTTGGTTCATTGGATAACACACCAGGGTCTGTGCAGCTAAAATGATTTGAATGCAGGTTCAGAAACAAAGGCAAGACCTGTGGTACATTAAATGTGCAGTGTGGCAACAGAAATTATTTCTTGAGGTAGACGTTAAATTTGCTTTTCTAACTGCAAAGTAGAAATATGTACCTCCAAAAACACCAAGCCACTCACACCGAATTTGTTTTAAATAAAATTACGCCAAGCCATAATTTATAAGCAAGAATCAAATGTCACATCTTCAGAAGAACAAATTCAGTTTGAAGCAAAAGGAAAATGTCTTTCAAAGGTTTATCAGAGAAGAATTGTCAGAATTTTGAAGTTGTAGCAACTATAAGACCATAAGACATAGGAGTGGAAGTAAGGCCATTCGGCCCATCAAGTCCACTCTGCCATTTAAATCATGGCTGATGGGTATTTCAACTCCACTTCCCTGCACTCTCCCTGTAGCCCTTGATTCCTTGTGAGATCAAGAATTTGTCGATCTCTGCCTTGAAGGCATCTAACATCCTGGCCTTTTTTTTAATTCTTATCTATGGCAATCCCAAAATATTAGCAAGGAAGGAATCCTGATCTTGCCATCAGCATGAAATGCCCATATATACCCCTTGTGGGACGCCAAGTGAGACTTTGGAGGAGGCGGACAATTTAAAAGTCTATAGCCCTATCCCATTAAACCCAGCAAGCAAGTGCCCATGGCTGCAGGGTGAATAGGAGCCTGTCCAGCACAGAAAGATTGGTAACCCCAATGTTGGAAGTAGACACTGCTGAAGAATATAGAGAGGCGTAAAGATGTCTCACTTCCTTGTACCCAGCAACCAATTGGGATTTTAGAATGCTGGAAAGTTTAAGAGCATTTAGAAAGAATGAGGAAAGTCTCCCCTCCATCCCAGCTACCACGGGCACTGCTGTGATTGCCGACATTTATTTGCGTGGCACCTTTCCTCCTAAAGAGAGCCTTCCAAGTCCAGTGGTTGCCTGGCTGTTGCTGGGAAACCGGCACTGGTTCACAGACTGAATCCTGGCTTGACACTTACCTTCTTCACCATCTGGAAAATCTGCTGTCATTGGAAGAGTGCCCTCTAACACACCACCAGCCTCCGATGGGTGGGTAGCATCAGCCTGCCCAATGAAGCCTCCCACAAAATTGACCTGAAACCGGAATGGGCTGGCAGACCGGCATGTCAACCAATGGTGCAAAATCATTGGCATACTCCCTCTGCCACACTTTGAACATTTAGTCCATGTTTTCAGTCTGTGTACATAAATAGGGTCTGTACGCACTTCAATAGTTCATCAGTGCAACTTTGTGAATCTTTGCTCTAAACAATTTAGTTGCTGCATGAATAGTTCCAAGATGTTGTTCCAACACAAGAGATGTGTGTGCAGAGAGGTGTCACAGAAGGGATGCAATACCAATCCATTCTTGATGATATTATGAAGAAGTGTTACCAGAAAAAGAAACACTTATTTCAAATACCTATTGCAGCACAGCTTAATCTGTTCAATGTTGTTTGGCACTGAAAAATTCATTTAATTTTAAATTACACAAACTAAATGAATCACAAATAAGCTGCTCACTGAGTACCTAGATCGTTAAAAAAAACACATTGTTTTCTTACTAAGAGGGATTAAAAATGTTTCAGCTCAGGCTGTTAAGAAAGTGACTGGTGACCATAACAGATAACAATACCCAGCCAAGAATGCGCTCGTTTTTGCTTTTCCATAGAAATTTCCTGTTGGTGTTATATTAGGCAGGAAACAAAGCCTTAATTTCATAGCCTTCAAGCTGTTTAACTTGCCAAAAATTAGACTCTTGACCACGAGTTACTTTGATATAATAATTTATACAATGTCATACATTGTATAAATTGCCATGTTCACCCAAGAGATTCTGGTAACCCCGAGTGATAAGGGCAGGTTATAAGGTCATAGAACAGTTGCTGAAGGATTCCACATGAATTAACAGATCCAAGCATTAATGGAATAGCCAAGGAGCAGGCTTCAAAGCTGAAAGGTGCAATTTCCCTTCAATAAATTAGCTTGACGGAAAGCCAAACCACACATTTTCAAACAAAAAGACTCCATAATAGAAGATTGCATTTGACAGCCAGATTTTTGAAGCACATAAAATAATGTGAACATTAAGAGTAGGGAGCTAGAATATTATTACTTTAACCAAGAGCAGACTAGCTTGGTTATTTATCTCAGTGTTGACTGTTATTGGGACTGGAAGTGGCTGCAACATTTGTCTACAGAACAATTGTCACTGCACTCAAAGTAATCCAGTGCCTGAAGTGCTATGAGATTGTCCAAATACAAGCATAATTATTTATTTTTGCTTGAATTGACTCCGTGTTGACATTCTATGAACCACAAAGAGAAATCAGTCTCCAAGGAGGTGGCATTGGACATTATTGATGTCCAAGTCAATAACATTGTGTCACATATCTGCCTAAATTCACAACATCTCAGCAGGGCAACTGATGTTTGTGCCTCCTGCAGTAGGTTTAGCACGAGCTGCGCTCTATAAAGGTCACAAAAAGAGTCCTGCCTGCCATACAAATCTAATTTTGCTCGGTATCCATTACATTCTCAGCGTGGCTATGATTGGTTTTATTCTTTTATCTTCAGTCATGAAGCCAAGTGAACACGTTTGCGATTTCTGCGACACTTGTCAAACAAATTGACTTTCTTGGAGCTAAAGGCTTCGGCTGATCTAGTTCAGACCTCAGAGAAATGGAAGCTAAACATTTAAGAGGTTTTAGGATCTGAATCTCGGCAAGCCTAGAGACACCTTAGACTGCAGACAGATAAATACTGTATAGACATTGGATGCGTGCTCAATACGGAGACAAGTCCCAGCTCCCTTCAGCCTAAGCTCGCAACACTGCCCTTGATCCCCATGTGTATCATTACACTAGTATATCCAAGTGGACATACAGCATAAGAAAGTGTGAAACTTTGGCCAATACAGGGAGGTAGTAGTGCTCTTAGTAATCCCACTGGACTAATAATCCAGCAGGCCAAGTAGTATCAGAGGAGCAGGAAGGCTGACGTTTTGGGCCTAGACCCTTCTACAGAAATTTTTGAATACTTCTGAAGAAGGGTCTAGGCCCAAAACACTGCTCCTCTGATGCTGCTTGGCCTGCTGTGTTCATCCAGCTCTACACCTTGTTATCTCAGATTCTCCAGCATCTGCAGTTGCTACTATCTCTGTACTGATAATCCGGACGCTTTTGCAACTACTCAGTGTACAGGAGTAAAATCCCATCGTTCCATGTTCACTGTGTACAATATTACTTGGACCCTGTGCTTACTCGGACTGGTTGTTGGATGGCCACTTGCAGTAAGTGTCTCATGGTGGAGGTCACATGACAGATATTCATCTCCTCACCCCCCAGAAGGAGATGAACTTGGCACTGGCTGCCAAAACCCGACGCTGCCCGTGGGGGATGTAGAAATCTCTAGGTCCCAGAGGCCAAGCAAGAAGCACTGCTTATCGTGGAGGTGCTCTCCAATGATCTCCATCGTGTACCGCAAGTTAAAATGCCAAAATATTTACCCTTTGGATGTGACAATGTCTGGCAGGTACCAGTGAGAAGACCATGGTGTTTGCTGTCCGCAGTCATGTCCCTCAAGACTTTGCACTGAGTAAGAGTACAAGGTTAACTCAGAGGCGCCACCGATAAAGCTGGCTCCTGCAGCTCTCATCAGCTCAGATACTGGCATGGTGGAGGTAGTTTTTTTTTAGATCACAGTCAGGGACTTTGCTCATGAGTACTTCCCTGGCATGTCTCTGCGGCTGGCCAAACAGGAAACAGTCCAGGTCATGCTGGCACTCAGAGAACTGTTAGAGACCAGGTACTCGCTTAGGCCCAGGCAGAAGAGGACTACATAGAGTTGGCAATAAAGTGCCGTCATTGACAAGCACAGGTAGACGCAGGAGCAGCGGGCAGGTGTGTCAGGGGAGACTGGACAACCCGAAACAAAGGCTGCAGGGCTGTAGCAATATGACTGCCTCAGACATGTGAGCACATCCGGCTGCCTCCATGGACAGGCTGCCATGAAGGCCCAGCTCCAGCACACTCTGAGACTGCTGGCTATGAGCACAGACCTGCACTCCATCATTCTAATCATTGGCACTTAGTGTCAATAGCAAGGCAATGGGGGGCTGGTGGGGGGGGGGGGGGGGGGGGGGGGAGGGGTGGTAGTGGGAGGTGGTGTTGGTGAAAGTGGGATTGGGGGAGCCTTAGCTCTCTCTGGCAGTCTCTCCTCACAAGGAGACAGGATGTATCCAAAAGACACCCAGCCAGAAGAGAAACCAGGTACAGGTTCCTCAGAAATCTACAGTAAGGTTGCTCCAAATGTGTGTGAGCCTTTCGCCTCCACCTTTACCTGCTGCTCTCAGCCCTGTGGGAGGTCAATCTGAGCAAAGTGCACTTGCCTCCAGGACTCTCCCTGCCTGGACCTTGTAGATAGAGAGACTCCAGGGCCACCTAACCAAACCTTCAAGGCTAAGCAGGGTACCACCCCCACACCGCTCCCCCCCCCCCCACCCCCCACACCCCGGAAGCTACAGATTCTGGGACAACACTGAGACATAGCCGAAGGAAAGAATGAAGTAAACCTTCTGAGGGCAAATAGGTGGCAGGGGTGTCATGTTAATGTAGATAGGTTTTCACATTTGAAAATATATGTTTCACTTTTCACCTACATCTGTATGTACGAGTTTCTGTCTAGCCACAACTACAATATTGAATGGACAGTACCTACACATTTTAAGTGCTACATGGTGTTCCACAGTCCACGACATGAAGCTATCAGCTCCTGCACCATGTGCAGGCTATTTGGGTAAACCTCAAGTGATTGTTTCTTGGACAAGTTTCCCTTTATCCAGGTAGGCAAATGTAACAACTGCTTCACAGGTTTTAGTCGGATTCATTTGTTGTCTGCATGACCAGCTCAGGAGCTGGACTGTACAAAGTGTGCAGTGCTTGCAGATGTGTTTCAGCTGCATGGTCAGTGAGTCTGTGCAATCTGCACTGAACATAACAGTACCTATTTCTCACTCTGGGTGTGGCTGCAGCTATATTCCTCTCTGTTATGCATCTGTTATTTACTGCACAATGAAAAGCAACAGCACTCACTCCTCAGTGATAATGGGAACTGCAGATGCTGGAGAATCCAGATAACATCTGATAAAGGATCTCGGCCCAAAATGTCAGCTTTTGTGCTCCTGAGATGCTGCTTGACCTGCTGTGTTAATCCAGCTCCACACTTGGTTATCTAGAACTCACTCCTCAACCTGGTAGTCTCAGGCTCAGCCTCTATCTCTCTGTGAACCCACAAATATTAACATCTCCATCCTGGTAGTCATCCCCAACAATTTTATCGCCTCTGCACTTCCCTAAATTCCCTACCCAACCTGTCTATCTGAGTCCTCACCTGCTGACTTTGCTAAACCCCTCCTGCAGCCCCAGGCATAGCAAGCAAATATGCCAGGGTTGGCAGTGCATGCTGTTTCCTCAAGGAAGCTAGGGCATTGCTTATCAACATCAATCACCCCTCCCACATAACACCTTCACCCCATGGTCTATTGCCTGCCCTATCCCCACCCCTTTTACATTGAGAAAGCCCCCTGCAATATTGGCAGCCCCCTGCATCTCAGCATTCTGCCAACAATTCCCTGCCCCTGTTACATCATTTCCCCCAGCCTTCTTCCTGAGCTGTGGTTCCTGATAACCACTTACCTTTGATTTTTAGGGGACAGACCCATTGGACTGACCATGGCCTGCACCTTGAGTGACTTAATCAGACAATGAGTGACCAGGTCCGTGACTGATATCTGTGCAGCTGACCAACTGTTTTCCTGCACCTCGCCAGTCTAGTTGTACTAGATTCACAGGCTGACCATGACCCAGCCCCTGGACAGCAAAGGTTTGGAGCCCCTGACCATTGCCATCCCAACTGGCCGACTGACTGTGCCCAATTGCCTAAGTGGATATCAGAGGCAGCCCTTGACCAACTGTGTAAAGACACCCCAAATGAAGGTTTTCTCCCTTGACTTGACCAAAGGCTCCTTCCACCCCTTCTATTTCAAGATAAGGCTGTATGCTTAAAGCACATGCAGTGTGTTTGCTACATAGGTGTGGGTGAGGGATTGATGCAGTACAGTGCTGTACGCCAACATGTCCACTTCCTGACTGATGATTTCTGCAAGCGTGACAAGCTGACTGGCTTTGTGTTTGCACTAACCAGGAAGGCAATGCAGCAATTGTACAGCTGAAGGGCCAAATTACTAAAAAGCTAACAAAGGCATGAATGCTGTGAGCAACCAAGGAGGTGTGAAGTGAATGACCACTCTGGGGTAGCAAGTGAGCAGCCTTTAGATGCAGTTTTGTCCTGTCTTTTCCTACTATTCATTAGTAGGTCAGTAATACTTTCCACTAGTCCGATTCCGGGGGAAAGCGTGTCCGGGTCCTTCCTTGCGCTCAAGAGCTCCTCAGCTTGTGTAAGCTGATCATCTATGTCCCGATGTTTAGGGATCGAAGCCGGTGTTTTTCGGCTGGCTCTTTGGCATTGGGCTTGATCATCGGAATTCTCCTGGTCACTCTCTGCCTCAGAATCGTGTGAGTCTATCGTTGGCAGCAGATGGTCTGGACCTCCGTTGGGGTGTTTGCCAGGAGCCTGCGCTTGTCTGAGATTTGCTTTGGTGTTTTGGTTTTCAGGATGCTTGCGATGGATTTGTTTATAAATTTGCATCCTGCAAATCTCGCCTCTAATTCCCTCAGGAGTGCCACCTCCTCCTATGACCATACGCGGTCACTTCTCCCAGGTTTGCCCTTGACTTTGGGTGCCAGTTTGAGGCGTTTCTCATTCCGTAGAACCAGGTGCCTGTGCCTCTCATGTTGACCAAGGCCTGATTGTGTTGAGAACCGTTGATCACACACGCTGCATGCAAAGTCCCCGGTTGGGGGTTGTTTCGTTCCTTTGCATTTGGGATAATGGCAGGCTGTTGAATGGTATTCTCCTGCCTTATCGCAGCGTGAACATTTTGTTCGGATGTTCTTTATTCCGTGCACTTTAGTCATATGGATCTTGAACACGCTCACCGTGGGGAAGAGGGTGTCGCAGTCCTTGCAGAACAGCCCATCGACGGGATAGTGGATGATTACCTCCGAGGCGGACGTTCTGTCACATACTGCCTCGATAACAACTCCTTCCATGAAGGCAGTTGCATCAGCTGTTTCATCGCCAGTCTCATTTATCATTTTTTCGTCTGTGCCCAGCTTCGTGTCTCGATAACTTTTGTTGTAGAAGGTTTGGGTGGTTGTGCTCCTGAGATGCTGCTTGGCCTGCTGTGTTCATCCAGCTTCACACTTTATTATCCTTGCCTTTAGATGCAGCTTGGTGCAGTCCCGGAGCTGGGCACGTGTCCCTGTGCGCAATGAGTCCTGACAGCAGTATTGCAATTAGAGTTGCCAATTCACCCAAACTGCAGCATGGTCGTGGAAAAGTATAATGTAAGCAGATCGGACATGTGCCATGAAGGTGCATGGAGACTTTGTTCAGACTTGAGAAGTTTCTGCCCACTAAGTCTCTTCTAGTTCCTTTAAGGTTACTAGAGAGCTTTCAACCACCTTCTGGTGAGACGAGTGTCTTTTGTGTTCTGTCTAATATCTGGAATTCTAAGTCTCGAATCTGACTGTAGCACTGGCTCTCAGATTAATTTGTCCTCTTGGAATGAGCATTTTTCCGCCACAGAGCGTCAACTTTGCCTTCAAGGGTTTCATTTTTGGATCACGATCTGGTAACTTTGTACAAGTCTGAAAAGATCAATGTTGCAGGAAGCACCATCTGGCAATTCATCTTCGTTTGACGCTCTCGTTGTGCTGTCTTCATTGCAATATTTACAAACTAGTATTTTCCCTTTAGACTTGACAGTTCTAAGGTGTAGATTGAATCATCCAATTCTTTATTTGCCATCTCTCTGGCACTCATGCTTGATTTGTCAGAACTGTTGCCTGACAACTCTGTAACAGTAACCGTGTCTACAGTCTTTAAAGGTTTGTTCGTCTTCATCTTAGCTAAACACTTGCATGTAAAACAGTTTAGCTTCTTAGAGTTAAAACACTGCTTTAACACTGTTGGACATGTCTTCTTTTATAGGATGGACTCACAATATTTACAATGTGTCCTACAGTCTTGATCTTTCTACTGGCTGTTTGTGGATGTTTGTCTTTTTTCTGAATTGTTGCACTTGGAAGATCTACAACGTTGTAGACAGGTCTGGTCTGCTTATCACAATAATGCATAGGACTGGGCTTCTTTTCTATATTGTGGACAAACTTGTCTGTTCTTTCAACTATGTGCTGAAGCTGTTAATTTACAACCACAGCACATCTACACATATTGATCATTTCCCTGAGAGTAAGTTTCTCCTTTGTCAGTGGATACGGTTCCACTGCTGCCTATTGCTTAAGTTCGATAATTTTCTGAATCTGAAAATTCTAATTAGCATTGCAGCTATGTCCTTCAGGGCACAGTGGATATGGTGAACTAAGACAGACTTCGAAAATTACCCCCTTGACTGTGAAAGATTCTGTATTGTAGAAACTCACAGTTTGATTGATCTTGATGGCTCCAGGTAGCACAAAGGCGATCAGAGGGTATTATTCAAAATGTAGATACCACCAATGACAT
The DNA here is from genome assembly GCF_030684315.1 of Stegostoma tigrinum. Classification (NCBI taxonomy): domain Eukaryota; kingdom Metazoa; phylum Chordata; class Chondrichthyes; order Orectolobiformes; family Stegostomatidae; genus Stegostoma; species Stegostoma tigrinum. Next base: position 29,959,342 of record NC_081375.1, read on the forward strand.
AGGTCAATTAGCATATTCTTGCTGAGGTAAAAGAAATACAAATACTGCTGTTCACTCAACTGCAAATGCTTCAACTAATTAGATAGTGCTTCATCACTTACGTTATGTTTCCTCTGTCAGTCTTTGTTAATTTAAAACTAATACTGCCAATTACCTACTATTAACACACATGAAACCAAAATGCCAGGCACCGATGCAATTATTGAAGCCAATCAGTACAAGTGGCATTAAAATCTTCATTTTTGACCTACCAGATGGTAGAATTGAAAACAGTCAGATCTACCCATAATTAATTAACATGTCTGTTACTCATTTGTGTGCTAATACACTATAGGGATATTTAATTTCCTGCAAGCACTTCAGAAACGGTAGATTTCATGTTTATGTTGACCCCAGACTTTTGGCCAAAGTATCATTCATTTTTCATGTATCTTGTGCAAAATTGCTCTATGAATTTTAGTTTAAAAAAGACCAAACTCTTTATCCTTATCAGCCACCTACTGCTAAAGTCAAACTTGCCCTGCTGCTACTCAACTTGATAGGTCTATAGACTGGCACATTGAAGGCTCCTCATATGTGCACACATTAACAGATGATGTCAAAGCTACCACTTCACCAATGTGTGCTGTGTTCCTGTTGAGTCTAGGCTCCAACATGGCAACATGATATCAGGAAAGACCAGTGGATGCACAGCACAGTTCAAACTTAAAACCATTGAAGTTGCAGCTAGTACAAATTATAAATTACAAAAATTGTGCAGTGGCTATGGAATTCCAGGTATTAGAGAATAATGTTAGAGTATGGGGAAGCTTCCTGTACCGCTTACGCAAATGACTAAGAATAAATGTGCAAATGGAGGAAAGCCCAGAATGTGGTTGCATTTGGAAGACTAAGATGCAACATAAGTGAACGGAAATTACTCGGATCTATTCAAATCTTGGCTCTGAAAAAGGCAAGAAAATTAGACATTGCAGATTTCAAATCCAGCATTGGATGGTGTATTAGATTTATGAGGGGAAATGATTTTATATGGTGACAGAAGACTTGGAGCTAAATCTTACTTTTTTTGGCTAAGTTCCATATGAGTTTCTTTACAAAGGTTTCCATTGCAAGCTTGCCTTGATGGAACCTTGGTGTGTGACTACAGTAGATAGTACACACTGCGACTAGGCTTGTTAGTTGTGAAGGAAGTAAATGTCCAGTTCAACTTCTGCTCAATGCTAATCTCCAAAATGTCTCTTGGGTAACCTCTGGACTACAACTTATGTAATGGGGTCAGGAGATGGAGACCTTGGCAGTAAAAAGGTTATTGCTAAGCAAGTGCTGCTAACAACCCCTCCCATCATTGTGCTGATGATTTAGAGGATACTGACAGAACTGGAATTAGCTGGGTTCAATTTGTCCTGCATTTTGTGGACAGGAGATATCTCCACATTGTTACGTAGATACCAGGGATATAATTGTACTAGAACAGCTTGGCTAAGGGTGTCACTAACTCTCGAGTACTAGTTTTCAACACTATTGTTGCAGTGTTGTCAGGGCCCATTGCTGTTGCAATGTCCAATGTTTTCAATTGTTTCTTGATATCACACGGAGGGAATCATTTGGCTGAAGGCTGGCACCTGTGATTCTGAAGGCCTCAGGGAACGGCTCTAATGAACTTCTAGCTAAATATGGATACAAGTACTTCAGTTTTGCTTTTTGCTTGGCTCTTCCATTATTGGGGATGGGGATATTTGTGGATCCTCCACATCCTGCCAGTTATCTATTTTTCCATCACCATTCATGGTTGAATAAGACAGAACTGAAGAGTTTAGATCTGATCCAATGATTGCTGAATCACTTAGTGCTGTCTATAGTCATGCTGCTACTGTTGTGTGGCATGCTGGTAATTTTGTGTTATAATTTCCACCAGACTGACACCTCATTTTTAAGTATGCCAAATGTTCTACTGCATATGCCCTCTCGAACTCTTCAATGAATTAGGGTTGATCAGCCAGATTGATCGACCGACTTGATGGTAATGCTCAATATACCAGGCTGTGGATTTACTCGTTGTGGCTGAATACAATTCTACTGCTGTTGATAGTACACAGTACCTCAGGGATGCCTAAAGTTGAGTTGTTAGATCTGTTCAAAGTCACTTTTTCTGAGCTCCCAACTTAGAGTACATTCTAAGCACTTGCCACCTTCAGTACTTCCTCCGAGTGGTGTTCAATGTGACGAGCATTGATTTCTCAGCCAAAGGAAGGCGGTAGGTGGTAATCAGCATGACGTTCTTTGCCCATGTTAGACCTGGTACCATGAGACCTCTTTGGGTCCTGGCTGAGTACTCCTCATACAGCTCTTTCCTGATTGTATCCTACAATGCTGGTCATGTGGTGACAATGATGCCTGCAACATTTTAAAGTATGATTCCCTGTATATGACTATACCAGGATGTTGCTGACTAGGTTGTAGATAGCTCTCCCAGTCTTGGCATAATTCCCCAGATGTTGGTGAGAGGAACTTTTCAGGCTGAACAGATTATGTCCTAAGTGACATTAATGAACCACTAATTAGTAAAGCACTAGTTAGGCCCCATTTAGAATACTGTGTCCAATTTTGGGCCCCACACCTCAGGAAGGACAGACTGGCACTGGAGCGTGTCCAGCAGAGATTCACATGGATGATCCCTGGAATGGTAGGTTTAATGTACGATGAACAGCTAAGGATCCTGGGATGGTATTCATTAGAGTTTAGAATGTTGAGGGGAGATCTAATGGAAACTTACAAGATAATGTATGGCTTAGAAAGGTTGGACGCTATGAAGTTGTTTCCGTTACGTGGGGAGACTAGGACCCGTGGGCACAGCCTAAGAATTAGAGGGGGTAAATTTAAAACAGAAATGAGGAGACATTTCTTCAGCCAGAGAGTGGTGGGCCTGTGGAATTCATTGCTACGGAGCGCAGTGGAGGCTGGGACGTTCAAGGCAGAGATCGATAAATTCTTGATATCACAAGGAATCAAGGGCTACAGGGAGAGTGCAGGGAAGTGGAGTTGAAATGTCCATCAGCAATGATTAAATGGCAGAGCGGACTTGATGGGCCGAATGGCCTTACCTCCACTTCTATGTCTTGTGGTCTTATGGTCTTATATTTCAAATGATAATCAACAGTGGTGATATGGTCACTTTTCAGGTTGCTTATGTTCAAATTTCACTACCTACTTTCATTCCCAGAATATTAGTATGGGATTACTAATTCAGGGATACTACTATTCTGCCACCATTTCCTCTAGTTGGGTGAGTGCTCTGTTCTCTCTCTCTCTCTCTCTCTCTATTCCCCTGTCTACACTGATTACATCATGGATATAGATGTTTTACCCAGTTCCCAGCATGGTGAATGAATGTCTTCTACATTTACTTTGAATAAGAAGTTCCAGCAATCAGATTTCTTTAAAAAAGAATAAAGTGATTGATTTACTACAAAACAATACTCATTTGACAAAGATGTAAATTGAATTAACACACAGCTTGAAGTATAAATGTATAAATATTTAACATTCTAAATATCACCCCCACACAATAATTAAAATAAGTAAATCAATGGTTTTCTACACGGTGGTTACTTTTGAGGAAGGTAACACTTTGGCCAAATAATAGTCAGTTCTTCAATTTAAGAAAAGATAGGGCTCAGTGTATTCAAGAAGGCTTCAGTTAGCTTCCTGATATATGTAGACAGAAGTCACTAAACACAGGCTGTTGTCACTGGGATCCTCATTGACACAGTTCACCCAGGAAATGTGAACAAGAACTTTTTCAAAGGGCTTTTGAAGAGTATAGCTGTATCAGTGTTTCAATTATCACCCAAAACCTCAAAAGCATTTCCTCAGAAAAGCAGAGGATGAGACAGATAGCTTCCCTCCTTCACCAGGCTGTACCCTCACGGACCACCAAACAATATCCAAAGCAAATACTAACTCCTGACTGCTATAAAGCCAAGCTTGTGATTTCCAGTAAATTAGTCCATGCAATTAGCTGAAGCCAGTGACTTCTAAGAAGTATGTCTTAAAAACCAAAAGTTCCAATGTTCTTTTGGTAACTCCTTTGTAAACAATAAACGTTTCCAGTATCTCCTCAGTCATTTCAAATGAACCACCATCTATAGTCCTTCAACTACAAATTCTAGTCAGAGGGGAATACTTTTGTTTTGCTTATATGTGTGTGCCTGTATCTATAGTTGCATGGAAAGTGATAGTCTATGGTAATTATGCCATAAGGTTATCACCTGAGGTCAAGGTGTTAAACACTATCTACATGCTGAGTTCATATCACTATCCTCAAATATGATTGTTTGACCTCATAAGCGAGAGGCTACATGGTGCATCCTTGGTTTCATAGCAAGAGCTTCTTTGTGTGACATAATTTGTTTGACATTGATAATGGGCATCTTAACACCAGTATAGGCAAGAGTACCCACCTCAGATATGAAGGCAATATTGACTGAGCACTGTATCAAAAATCTCTAGGGTCAACGGGATGAATGTAAACTTTCTCCAGCGGCTAGTGCACATTTGACACACAGAAATGGAAGTTAACACGGTATGAAGCTGGATGAACACAGCAGACCAAGTAGCATCAGAGGTGCAGGAAAACTTGACGTTTTGGGTCGAGACCCTTCACAGAAATGGAAAATGGGTGTAGCTGTCAGTGATAAAATCACTGAGCCCTTGGGTAGTACATGGCTCTCCAGGGCATTGACCCTGGTCCATCCATCTTCAGCTGCTTCAGTATGGATTTTTCTCTATCCTATGAACAGGAATAGGGCTGGCCTGTTGCCAACTTTCTCCTACTCAGGCAGATCCATTCAGAACTCCTCAGATAACAGCACAACCCATGTGGCCTATAACATGCATCTACACATAAATTTAGTTGACAATTAGCAGGTGATATTGACTACTTCTACCTCTGACCATTTCCCTCAGCTCCTATAATATCATATGCTATTTTTCTGTAAACTCTGCTATTTGCATCAATTGATAATACTTCTGTTTATCTCTGAGTGCAAGGTGTTGACACATACACTCTTAGAAGCTGCTCTCTTTTCTATAGGTTAGGTTTCTTCTTTGAACTGAATTGCTAGAGTAAAGAAGAGGCCATTTGGTCCATTGAGTCTGCACCTACCCTGCGAAGAGAATTCACCCAGACCCATCACCCCCACCCCAACCCAGTAACCCCGCATGGGGTTTTGATCATGGCTAACCCATCTAACCTGCATATTACTGGAGACTCTGGGGCAATTTTTACCATGGCCTATTCACCTAGCCTGCACATCTTAGCACTGAGGGAGGAAACTGGTGCACCCAGTGGAAAATCTCACAGACACAGGGAGAACATGCAAACTGTGCACAGACAGTCATCCTAGGTTGGGATCGAACCAGGGTCCCTGACTCTCTGGCAGCAGTGTGGGCCACTGTGTTACTGTGCCACCCTTGGTCTCAAGCATTCCTAGCTCATCTTTATCCTGAAGTACTGTAACACTCTTTGGATACTGAATACAGCTCTCAAGTATAGCATCCAAGCTCTTCTCATCTAGACGCTTCCATCTTCTGCTGTGATCTGTTTATGTCTGATGTTAGGGTAACATCATTAGTTGCATCATAATTTGCTGATTCCATTGTATTACAAAGAACATCACCACTATTGCAGAAACCCTACCCTACAAATCCTGGGGTCACCAATGACAGGCTGTTTAACCAGACCAGCTACATCAAAATCATTTCTGAAGAGGGGTCAAGGCCCAAAACGTCAGCTTTCCTGCTCCTCTGATGCTGCTTGGCTTGCTGTGTTCATCCAGCTTCACACCTTGTTATCTCACCTACATCCAATAATCACTGTTAAAGCAAGACAGAGGCTGGGTATTTTGCAAGAAGTGGTTTAGCTCCTGATTCCTCAAAGACTAAGGTCAGGAGTCTGACTGACTGTCACCTGAAGTCATCTGGCTGCAGTTGCAATGACCAGTGAAACCCTCCAGAATAAAGCCCACCACCACTTTCACATGGCAACAATACATGTAGCTTTGCCAGCATTCTGAGAATAGAAGTAGAGAGAGACCACAATAAAGGAGGAGAGAAAGCTAAACAGAAGTAAAGGAGAAGAATAGCAGAAGTGGAACAGTGAAAGAGTGAACACCACCAAACAGATTGGGTGTTAGATAAATTGAACTGCAATTACATAAGACAGCTCAAACATATAGTTATAATGGTTCACGACCATAAAATCAAAAATTGAGTCAGAATAGAATGGTTAAAATATGGGGAGTGATTCAACACTGCCCAGTATTTTCTGATAAATAGCGTCTACTGTGGTAAACCACAAGGGCGGACGTGAGCTTTGGGCTCTAACCACATCAATGTTTGGACCATGAATCAGACGCTGCGTGGTTTGCTACATGACTTAAATGAGGATTGCACAGGCAGGCAGCCAAAGAACTGTAAAGGAATCAGAAGAGAACTATACCTGTTATGACATTACAGGGCAGTTCCCGTAGTGTTAAAAAATGAACCTCAATGGTCTGAACTGGAGAACTGAAGAGTGAGAACACTGCAACAATTAAGAACTCCAAGATTATCATAAACTCTGCCTGAATTCCTTTGTGTTGTTGTTGATTTTTCTGGCAATTTCTGTTGAACAGCAGCTGTGGATGACGATTATGCATTCCTCATTCTCACCTCTCCTTTTTTATTTTAAATGGTCATATTATCTCTTTTTTGCCTTATGCAATCGCTACTTTTCTCAATTAATCTTCCCTCTGTACCTTAAAACAGATCTTTCCTTTTGTACTCTTCCCCCTTTCCTCTGCCTTTGTACTTGCTAATGTTTTGTTTGGTTCTGTCGAAACTTTGGACAGGATGTCTGACGAGTAGAAATGACTCGGAAACCATCTGAAAATGGCAAGCCAGAACCAAATCTGGAATTCCCACTGTCATTCCTGTTTCTGGCAGATTTTGCAGGATTCCTCAAGCAGCACATGGGGTGGGGAGCAGTTTAATTTCCCTCTGTGGCACTACTGCAGCAAATAGGGGATGCATGTTCCCTTCAAAAGGGATTTTAACCACAGGGGAATCCCTAATGGGGAACAAAATTACATCATTGCTGAAAACAAAAAAATGCTGGAAATCACAGCTGGTCAGGCAACGTCCATGGCAAGAGAGCAAGGGGCGGCATGGTAGCTCAGTGGTTAGCAATGCAGCCTCACAGCGCCAGGGACCCGGGCTCGATTCCAGCCTCAGGCGACTGTCTGTGCGGAGTTTGCACATTCTCCCCGTGTCTGCGTGGGTTTCTTCCGGGTGCTCCGGTTTCCTCCCACAGTCCAAAGATGTGCAGGCTAGGTGGATCGGCCGTGCTGAATTGCCCGTAGTGTTCAGGGGTGTGTGGGTTATAGGGGGATGGGTCTGGGTGGGATGCTTCAAGCAGGAGTGTGGACTTGTTGGGCCGAAGGGCCTGTTTCCACACTATAGGAAATTCTTTTATTGACCCTCTTTGAAATATAAAAACAAACTTTTTTCAGTTTCAGTAGTTCATTTTGCCATTGGATAAAAGTGCTGTCATGCACAAAACGAAGGAAAATATTACTTTCGCTCTTCAGAGTAATAATCTGAGTGATTTACAAGTCCAGAGTCCTTTTAAAATGAAAATAAAAACCTTCAGCTGCTTTCACTTAGGAAACAAATGTCTTACCTGCTTCAGTTGACAGGATGACTGGAGCAGCTTAGAAAGGCGACACCATTTGGGTTTTCATTTTTAATAAGCATTATTATTTATATTTTTCCAGTATGTGTAATTATAGCAAAGCCCATTAAGGCTGAGTTTCAAATGTACAAAAACCATTTATTGCTGCAGGGTGATGTATTCACATTTTGAATGACACTTTTAAGGAATTTTAAAAGATTATTTATCTTTAATGTGATTTGCAAAATGGATGGCTGAAGTTGTTGGTTGGTTCACTGAGCTGACTGGTTTTCGTGCAAACGTTTTGTTCCCCTTGTAGGTGTCATCTTCAGTGCTGTCTAGCTTCCACTGAAACGCTGTCATTCGGTTCCATTCTGATTCTATATGGTCCAGTCTGTTATGGTGAGTAGTTCTGTGTCTGGTTTATGCTCTGTAGTGGTACGTACATGTTCAACATGTTTGTTTATGGTACCAGTGGTTGAAGACCAGGCATCCAGGAATTCTCGTGCTTGTCTTCATTTTGCTTGTCCTAATACTGTTATGCTGTCCCAGTTAAACTACTGTCTTTCCTTGTTGGAGTGAATAGAAATAAGGGGCAGTTGGCCGTGCCATTTTGTTGCAAGTTGGTGTTTGTGTATCCTGGTGGTGCGTTTCCTGCCCATCTGTCCTTTGTATTCCTTCTCGCAGTCACTGCATGGTATTTTATATATCACATTCTTCCTGCTCATTGTGCATATGGGCCTTTTGTCTTTGAGAGCAGTTGACAAAGTGTGGCTGTTGGTTCGTGTGCTACAATTATTCCAAGAGGTTGTGGGAGTCTTGTAGTCAGTTCCGATATGTCTCAAATGTCGGGTAGGCTGGCCAGTGTGTTGGGCCATACAGTGGAGAGAACCAGACTTCACTTTTCTGATTGATCAAGTTACATCATAATATTTTTTCTACTATTCTGTTCTTATTTTAATATTTCTAGCATCCATAATATTTTGCTTTTGTATGTCACGCTGCAGTTTAATATAGTTAATTTCGGATCCATGAGGGCTGCAGGTACAGTCTCTCCATCATGCTGTATAAGCTTTAATATGTTCATTTCTGGGTCTACCTTTTAGTTCTCAAATGCAGGAGTTTAATGAAAATATGTTCCATTAATTTGGGTAGTAAATCTGTTAAAGTTTTCCACTCATGTATTTCCATAAACGTTTCCTGGATTATGGTTAATTTGATCAATATCATTGAACGGGAAATAGTTTCATTGTTTTCTTGAATTGGCCTCCTTCATGTGATCACATATGTTCAGCATGTGTACGCAACAACTCATTTTAAATTTTTAATACTACCTCTAACTTTACCTCCAATGGATTTTATATTTGTTTTGTTCAATGTATGGTCTCTGTTTTTAAATATGTTTATTACATTTTTAAAATTACTTCTTTTGCAAGGGCATGAGCAGATAAATAGTGCATTGCCGTCTGACTGCAATGTGTTTGATGTTAAGATTATGTTTATCAATGATTACTGATTCAAATTTTCAATAAAAAGTAAAATTATTTTTCTGCAACACATTTTTGGTTTAATAGTCTGTGGTCAAGATAGCAGCTGCACCTGTTTCTTGAAGCCAAATCTTAAAGTGTGTGCACTTTCTGCCATATTTAATATAGTCAAACAAAAGGGCTGCTTCAGTCATGCTTGAAGCATGCCTTAGGCCATTTCAATATTAAAAGTTCTATGTGATTTCGCAAAAATGGGTGCTTCCAAATATCCAGATCTAAATTGTTTTTAAGTGCTTTGTTAATTTTAATTTCAAAAATCTAAATAGAAATTAATAGTCTTTATCCCGTATCGTGCCAAATCGCTAACTAATTTTTCTCCATTGCCTTCTCCAAGAGGAGAGACAAAGGCAAGAATTTGAAGTGTACCCCTCTCACTTTATTACAGCCAGTCAGACAAACCCTGGCGAAGGCTCCACAATTTACCTTTGAATCTCGTCTCCATCATCAATCCTCGTGCTTCTGCCCCAGCAGCGGCCATCACTCTCAGTGGCCCTGCAGGATCTTGAGAGTTGCTAACTATCTGGCTGGCATCCATCAGAGTGGGATACTGTCCCATGTGAGCTTAGGTGCATTGTCCTTAACCATTTAGCAGCTTGATAGCTGGAAAGTCACATCACAGCTTTCCAGAGATAGTAGGAACTGCAGATGCTGGAGAATCTGTGATAACAAGGTGTAGAGCTGGATGGACACAGCAGGCCAAGCAGCATCAGAGGAGCAAGAAGAAAAGAAGAAGGGTCTAGACCCGAAACATCAATCTTGTTATCACAGCTTTCCAACCCTGGAGAGAACGGAGGCGAGGGTGATAGCGTCCATGCAAAAATTTAGCCACAGCCATGGTCTCTCTCTCCTAATCAGAGCCACTGCGACCTGCCCACCTCAAAGTCTGGAAATTGCTATTGAGCAGTACATTATTGTCCTATGGTATGGAAAAGACATTTGGTGATGTGAACTTTAAGGAAAATGTACAAAGTTTGCCTTCCATGACAATGAGAATGAACCCAGTGCACAAATGCTCACATAATTCAGACAAATCTGCTTACTCTTGTAAAGTGAAAGACACACGAGCCTACCTGTTGGTGTGCGTGCATGTCTTATTAGGTAATTATGAACTATATGGCAGCATGGATCACAGATCTTTCTTTTATGCTTGGAGGAGCCCAGAGGTAAGTTCTAATTACTTCACTTTTTCAGAAAATGAACTGCAAAGCCTGAAGTTCATACAGTGTAAACACTATGATGGCCCAAATGAAACAAGACAGGACAATTTGCATATTCCTGGCAAAACATTTAAAATATGGTTCTCAGTTACAATGTCCTCCATTTTATATTAAACTTTTAACTATCTCAATCACACTAACACAAAATAGTTTACTGAACACAAACTAGTTTAGTACAGGAACACATGCCATGCCTCCTGCGTAAATCAGTAAATTGCTTCACTTATGTTGAACTACTTAATATTACATTTGCATATTCAATAACTAAATTAACACATTTTGCAAAATTTATACTGGTTAAGTGGCTCATTAGTTGCTTGAGATGTGCTAAAGAGCTGTTATTACAGATGTGTCTTGATGGATTGGACTTCGATTCTTTAATGCTATCGAAGGGATCATTCATTTCAAATATGAGTGTTGTAGACTAGAAAGAAAGAAAAGACACTTTGTGAAACGATGCAAGATTAACCTAGCCTGAACATGACCAGTGCACTTTAATGTATTGCTTTACTTTCGGAGGTGTTTTTTTCCTGGATGACAAAAATTCCACTAAACTATTGAAAGAGGAGCAAAGCAAAATTTCCTCTGCTTTCCTAACCAACACTCTTCACTAAGATTTTGTTCTTTGAATAAGTGGGCTATCATGTTTACTTGGAGTGGAGACTCTATCTCAATGTACTTCTTTGGTTCTAAAGGACTTTACAATGTGTCAAAGATTCATTAGATTGTTATGCAAAAGAAATGTTCACCTCAAAAGTTACCTCCATGATTGCTATGGGTCCTCTGTAGTCACGTACCAAATACCAATTATGGGTAGTCCTCACAAGTCATGGAGTCAGTATAGAAACTGGCCCTTTGGCCCAACAAGTCCACACTGGCCTTCAGAGCATCCCACCCAGACCTATACCTCTATAACCCACTAATCTACACATCCCTGAACAGTACAGGCAATTTAGCACGGCCAATCTACCTACCTTGCACAAGTTTGGCCTGTGGGAGGAAACCGGAGCACCCAGAGAAAACCCGCACAGACACGGGGAGAATGAGCAAACTCCACACAGACAGTGACCCAAGGGTGGAATTGAATCCCTGGTGGTGTGAGGCAGCAGTGCTAATCACCGAGCAGACGTGCCACCCCATACTATTTGGGGCCTCCACAGTGTTTAAACTGTCTGAACTTCAGTCAAGCTGAGATGAAAAATATTAAACCTCTAACAAACTAATGTAACTCTCAATCAAACACATCTGATCCTGAAAATAAAATTATAAAATTTATTCAAAAATGTGAACCCCCTTCAAGTAGTCAATCTGTTGTAAAAACAAGCAGTCATCTATTTTAATATTTGAGCGAAGATCCATAGCTTGGGTTGTGGCTGGTTGGTTCGCTCAGTGATTTTCGTGCGAATGTTTTGTCCATGTTCTAGGTGGCATTTTCAATGCTGTTTAGCCTCTGTTGAAGAGCTGTTGTTTGGTTCTGTTCTGAATTTATATGGTCTGGTCTGTTACGGTGGGTAGTTCTGTCTCCACTTTTGATCTGTAGTGGTATTTAGATGGGGTCTAGTTCAACATAATAGGAACTGCAAATGCTGGAGAGTCTGAGATAACAGGGTATAGAGCTGGATGAACACAACAGGCGAAGCAGCATCAGAGGAGCAGGAAAGCTGACGTTTTGGGCCTAGACCCTTCTTCAGAAATGGGGGAGGGGAAGGGGGTTCTGAAATAAATAGGGTGAGAGGGGGAGGCGGATAGAAGATGGAGAGGAGGAGGAGATAGGTGGAGAGGAGACAGACAGGTCAGAGGAGAGGGATGGAGCCAGTAAAGGTGAGTGATGTTGAAAGTCTTCTTAGGGCCTCCCCCTCCCATTCCTCAGATGACATGTCAATCCAGGGCCTCCTGCAGTGCCACAACAGTGTCATCCGAAGGTTGCAAGAACAGCGACTCATTCTGCTTGGGAACCCTGCAGCCCAATGGTATCAATGTGGACTGCACAAGCTTCAAAATCTCCCCTTCCCCCACTGCATCCCAAAACCAGCCCAGCTCATCCCCGCCTCCCTAACCTGTCCTTCCTCCCACCTATCCCCTCTCCCATCTCCTACCTACTAACCTCATCCCCTTGACCTGTCTGTCCTCCCTGGCCTGACCTATTTCCTCCATAACTTGCCACCTACACTTACCTTTACCAGCTCCATCCCCAACTCTTTGACCTGTCTGTCTCCTCTCCACCTATCTTCTCCTCTCTCCATCATCTATCTGCCTCCCCCTCTCTCCCTATTTATTTCAGAATCTCCTTCCCCTTCCCCAACTCTAAAGGACGGTCTAGGCCTGAAAGGTCAGCCTTCCTGCTCCTCTGATGCTGCTTCACCTGCTGTGTTCATCCAGCTCTACACCTTGTTATCTCTATTTCAACATGTTTGTTTGTGGCACCAGTGGTTGCGAACCCAGAGCTGTACAAAGTGTCTGCAAGCAATGGCTATCCCAACAGCTACATCCACCGAAACATGTCAAATACTTGCATTTGCAACAGCCTCCAGCATTACCTACAACAACTCATTCACCAGCAGGGGAAGACACTCCAGTCGGAGGTTCTCTGCTCACCAGTTCCATTTCTTTTTCCCTTTTTCTTTTTTTTCTTCTCCTCCCTGCAGTACTTTTTTTCTGCCCGCCCCCACCTAAACTTTTAACTACCCCTACCTGGAGAAAGGAGACAAGGGAGATAGAGACCGGGTGGGACCTGAGTGCATAGGCTGTGTCCCACAGCGGCAGCAGAGCGAGCGCGTGGGCTGGGGGAGTCCCGGAGCGATGGCACATGGGGAATCCCAAGTCCCAGAGTGGCATGAGGTGCCTGATCTGTTGAGATTTGCCAGCCTTTTTTGCAGAAAGCTGGAAAATCTCAGCAGGTCAGGAGGCATCTATAGAAAGAATCAGAGTTAACTTTCCTGGTTGATAAACTTCCATCACATGTTTTTCCAGTTTATTTTATTCCTGTACAAAAGAGGCAGACATCTTTTTTCCCCCACGAAAAGGGCACAATTTTGAAATTCATGCAAAGTTGTGAAATCCCATGTAATAAGAAACTGAACTTGGTTTACTTGCCAGTTGTTAACTCGTGATCCAAATTGTAAGTATTATTATAACATGGGCAAAAATCTTGGAACTGCATTTAATAAAGCCAGTATTTGACTTATTCAGCTTGTTAATATGATTCTAGTCATACCTTTGCTTACCTTCTGATTGATTTCCAATCTTGAAATGTGAATTAATTGGGTTGAGGATCCTTATTTCATTGAACCATTTCTACAAGTAATATAACCATGAAAGCAGTATAAAACGGTGTCACAATAAGGCATTGGGGCTCAGTTTCATCCTTGCATGTGAAAATGAATAACAGCAACTGCTGGCTTTTGGAATTCAAGTAATGTAGCAGATTCAATCTAGCCACCTACCTCACCCACCATGATCATCTGCACTGTCTGAGCTTTTACTTGATGTGGTAACACTTCAAAATTTTCCCGCTCATTAAACTCAATAATGCCAGGTCTGACCAGGCACAAAATACTTCTTGGTTCAACTGTGTGTCTGAGGAAAGCTGCATGAATTCAACATTAATGAAAATTGGCTCTCTCATTTTTCACTAATGTCTATTGATCCGTATTTAGAAGGTTAGGAATTCGCAGAGTGCTAAGCAAGGACAAAGAGTATACCAGCAATCCTTTTTTTTGCTAAAATTAACAAAGGCAAATGCAGCTTCACTTCGAAGCTCAAGGGAGAAATAAAAGGTAGAAACAATAATTGTAATACCATATTGACAACCAGGCAATTGCAAATTGAATAATACATTTGGTCAACCAAATGTATTGCCCTTTTCTTTTACATAAAGCAACTGATTCATGTAAATTTAAATGTTCTCAGATTAAAATACACATACCAAAGGAACCTAATCCCATTCAGAGGCATTCAAATCAAACTTGGTTCTGAAATTTCTTTGAAAAATATGAGATAAACATGTTCAAATTTCTCAGTGACTACTTACAATGAAGATAGCCTTGTCCAGGCAGAACAGAACTCATTGTGTGTTTCCTCCATGTTTTTAATATTTACTTAACATGATATATTTGACTGCAGTGATAGAATCCTTTGAAAATGGCAAAATGGTTCATATATTCATTTCCGTACCTTTCTTCCGAACAGTCCAAAGAGAAAATCACAGCAGATCGGTTTAGAATTTGCACCATGAAGCCTCAGAATAAGATTCTTTTGGGCAATTTGCCTCTAGCTACAGGAGGCATGGAGGTGCAGGACTTCTGCTTTCCATGCAACATTTCCACAAAATCTGTCTTATTTGACATAAAATGCATGGCATAAAAACAGGCCACTCAGCCCAAATTGCTCTGTGCACCATGTGTGTTTCCTACTCATTGCTTCATTCCAACCCTATCTGCATATTTACCAATTTGTTGGTTCCTGATGTACTTTACCCAGCTTTACCTGAAATGCATCTCTGCTATTCACCTCAACTATTCTGCATACCAGCAAACTTCAGATTCTAATTTCTGGGAACATGTTTTCTTTTTCTGAATTTCTTCCAGAATTTAAAAGTGACTTTGTATAATCTATGACCTTCAATTTGACTTCCCCCCCACAACTGAAAACAATCTGTCCTATTTTTACTCCTTGCAATCAACTCCATGATTTTGAATACCTCTATTCAATCACCCCCTTTCCTCTTTCTTCTCTTTGCTATGTTACCTCGGTCTTCAAGTTCCAGTAGAACTAAGCTCGCCACCATTATCTGTGAAGTATATGTGAGCAAATCTTTATTTCAAATTGTGCAAACAATGATGAGTGAGAGGATACATACATATTGAATGAGAAGTATATGTTGAGCCAATAATATATTGTTATTCATTCTGAAAGAGCTTACCATTTTGACGACTGTAAACTTGGTAAAAAAAATCCACCAAAAGACACTGCAAATGCTGTGTGCCCAGGATTACTGTGAATCTTCTGCCAAAAATTTACTGTATCATTTGAGAGATGATCAGCACCTGAGAAGTAGTAGGAGGAGGTGATTCAGTCCCTTTCACCTCACTTAGCCACTCGTGTGATCATGGCTGATATTCTACTTCAACAACATTTTCCTGCTTAATCCCCAAATCTCTGATATTTTTAAGGTTAAAGTCCAGCAGGTTTATTTGAAAACATGAGATTTCGGAGTGCTGCCCCTTCATCAGCTGAAGTGACGAAGGAGCAATGACTTCACCTAGTGAAGGAGCAGCGCTTCGAAAGCTTGTGATTTCAAATAAAACTTTGGACCATAATCTGGCGTCATGTGACTTCTCAACTCGTCCACCCCAGTCCAACACTGGCACCTCCACATCATATTTTTAGTATGTAGAAATCTAGAAATGTGGATCCCTGTGGAATTTTAACACATTATCAGTGTTGGCTGCAGTCTGTGGATAGATGTTGCCTCAGGATTGTATTATGAGAGACATATCTCATTCCTGAAGGAAACAAAGTTTGAAAACCTCAGGGAATAATATTCATAACTGCATCATGGTCCTGGATATTTACACTAGTTTGTTTATTGAAAGCAACTGGTAATGATTTCCTAGCAGTTCCCTTGTGCTGCACGCAATTAGTTATCTTGAATGTTCTCTTTGTTCTCCCTGGCAACAACAGCATAATCGGACTGTTTTGAGCTGTTCCTTCTTCCTATTTATAGCTTTCAGTCACATCTGAAAAGACTTTTCCCTGTGGAATTGCATGGTTGTGCAGCATGCAAAAGGCGGTAATTTAACAACAATTTGAATTCCATGGATCTCATTATACCTGTTAATCTGTGCTGAGTCTTGTGTTCCTGCTCTTGCAATCCAGGGCTGCAGTGCTATCACTAGTCTCTCGTGAATTGTCTGGATAGCGCAATGCAAGGATGTCATTTTGCAGCTGCCTCATTAACAGGCATTGATATCAAAGAAAAATGTGTTTGGCGTCACACATAGCCACACATTAATTTATTCCAACTCCTTCCAGTTAGGAAATTGAGGGGTTCGAACAAAAGTTGCAAATAGCCACAATGATCTGAGGGAATTCTACATCTTCAACCGAATTCTACATCAAAAATTTTGAAGAGTTGTTCAGATCACTATGTAGAATCCAACATAAATAATTGAGTCAAATACCTGAGCAGAGTAACCTATAATCATCTTAGTATTGGGACATATAGTTGAAAGTCAAGCAGGCTGTCTGGAAGGATGCATAAAAATTTAAGACTGTCGACATTTTCAAATCCATTGTTTGATACTGCGCCAAACACATGACAGTAGACACTGTACCAGCTTAGAACAGCCTGTTGAGCAGGTATCTATTCATTTGTGCTGAAGAACAGCAGCTACTGGAACATATTATAATTTTGAAGGGAAAACAATACGGAAATTGCTGGAAAAACTCGGCAGGACTGGCAATATCAGACAAATCAGAGTTAATGTTTTGGGTCCAGTGGCCTTTCCTCAGAACCAAGTTTTTTTTCAGTTTTCATTATTTTGATTATGTCCAGAACTTTGTACCTTTGTTTCCAACTGTCGTGCTCTTCTCAACAATATACAAAACTCTTCAGGGCCAACAAAAGATCATAGCACTGCGCTCTGACAGCGAATTGTGTAAGTTAGGAAACTAATGGCAAATAAAAAGTTTGCCTCTGTCCTTGAGTTGTATTCATTTTGCATTTGTCTTGTCGTTGCAGATGGTACTGCCCTCAGAAGTGACTGTCTCTGTACACAGACACATGACCCTCAAGGGTCGCAATGCCACGCTGTTTAATTCATAACACTCACAGTGACGTCAAGATTACTCTGAGAGATGCCAATTAAATGAAAGTCAATGGTCATTTTATTTCAATGTACACAAGGATATCTGTGATCAAGAATCAGTTTTGGTAAGGACTTGCTGACTTGAAACATTGGGCAGAGTTTCATGTTTACGGTTGAGTTCCCAACTAAAACCCAGAAGGCCAGTGGGGACACTGCATTGACTATTTCTGGGAGGTCCAGTAGATACTTCCAACAACCAGGCACTTATATGGGACACTAATGGCCTACTGCTCAATTAAACCTAATACAGTTCAGAAATTCTGCACCCAACGCCTTCTGACCTGGGGCCAGCAGCTCTCCAGGACTGGCAGCACTACAGGGATTTGCAGCCACCATCAGGACTGCACAGCAGCTTTCCTCAGGGACTATCAATGCAACCTTGAAGAGAGGTAAGTATAAGTAGGAACTGAGAGAAGGGTGGCTAGCGAGGGCACTGAAGAGGAGTTGATTAGGATGACAAGGAATGACTTTCTGCCTTATTCCATTTTCAATGTTAGATGCCACAATTAGGCATCGAGGGACCCCCAGTGGACTGCTGGGTTGTTGTCTCACAGAACATCTCCTTATCTACTGCTTGCAAAAATTGAGCAGCAGTAGGAGGAAGCCCTTAAGTGGTCTGAACCCGAAATGTTAGCTTTCCTGTTCCGCTGATGCTGCCTGACCTGCTGTATTCATCCAGCTCTACAACTTGTTCTGCCACCATTCCTCTGATTTGTTTAAGTCTTAGGAGCGAATTGAAAACTAACTCCAGAAATGACTTGTGACAAATTAGCAAAGACGTTGTGCTCTCCTCCACAGATTAGTAGAGATCATCGAATTGAAAAGATTTAGTGTTGATGGGATGTTATAGTTCAGAATTACTTTGGGTAGCAATTTTGCACTGCTGGCTGACATCTAGGATGTTTTATGGAAACAACCACACCCTAATACACGATAGTAGCTGCAACAGCTGTGACATGTGTGATTATTTTTAACTTGTGTTACCCAGCTACATGTCCAAGCTACCCACCAACTATTTTTGGAGAGCAGGTGGACAGGCTTGTTGGCAAGAAAGCATGTTGCTGCTCATTACGTAACTTCCTTTCGTCCTGATCTACAGCGACTTGAAAGGATGTCTGACTTCACCTTAATGGGCAACAGCAGCTTTTGCTTACTCAGAGATAGTAGGAACTGCCAATGCTGGAAAATCTGAGATAACAAAGTGTAGAGCTGAAGGACACAGCAGGCCAAGCAGCATTAGAGGAGCAGGAAAGCTGATATTTCGGGCCTAGACCCTTCTTCAGAAATTCTGCTTCCACTGGTTTTGGAAATCGCTGCAGGAATTGTTGATCTTGATCAGGATTGCTTGACT